>NC_139609.1:39959504-40511011 GCF_964270895.1 Podarcis filfolensis
ACTGGAGTTCAGTGCCTTCTAGGGTCTAAAATATATAATACTGATTGACATGTACAATTACAATAATATTAGAATGAAGTATTATATATAAACAAGTAATGTAAAAGGATATTATGATATTATGTTGCAAACAAGGAATATAAAACTATACTATGTCGTTCTTGGATTTGAAATACAATAAAGCTTGGATGTCACAAATTTATCCCATATTTTATACTTTTTCTGACCTTGTATTTTTCATCCAGGCTATCTTTAAATTTATTCTGTTTTTGAAAAGACCCTTCAGTCTTTTCGGCTACCATCAGGATTAAACATGGGAACTATGGCTCTGAAGAAAGCAAACTACCAAAATGTTTCAAAACAAAATATAATTCTGTTTCCTTGATTTTTATTCAGATACTGAAGATGATTTGACACAGTCAAGAGTTTCAGTGTTTGGTTATTAAAGAGGAAATTCACAGAGCAGTCCTAAAAATGCAAAGTACACAGCAGAGGGTTTTCATTTGGTTCACACACCACAGCCCTATTCAATAGTATGCTGACTGTAACTTCCCTATTTTGGATTGCTAAAAAGATAACTCAAAATCCTGCTTTTACAGTATATTACACACTTTGTGTTCTGATGCACACAAAACATATCCAGTGAAATCAATGTGCACAGTAGATAACCTATTTAATTTATGTAAATGAAAGAAATTTTCATCCACATTTGAATTAAATTAATATTACTTAATATTATTACTTAATATAAATTCAGGTTAGCCATTCATTTATTTTTTTCTCCCTCCACACACACACTCATATACACAAACACACAGAGGTAGAGTTATATTCCACCACCTACATAAATTAAGAATCATGCAAAAATGCATAACCATATACATACTAAATTGGTGTTCCCCTCAAAGCAGGTTTTATTGCTGTTAGGGCAGGTAAGATAAATAATTATAAAATTATTATGAAAACAGGGCAGTTCTGATCCAACTAAACATAATAATTTTAAAATCTCATTAACGTCAATGGAAGAAAGTTAAATATATACATAACTCTGCCGCTGAAATCAATGGGATTTAAAAGCAGATTGTGCCTGGTATTATTAAAGTGAGACTTTAATTTATTACAGATGGAGATAGAGCCATTATAGTGAAGTAAATTATTAGTCACACACATCCAGTAATCTGGTTTGAGGAAACGTTTGCTGGTGGATTCCAACAAATCATAAACATCACAGTATTGGAAGGTGAAAAAAGCCTATAGATAAGCTTTTCTGGGGCTGTATAAGCTAGTTATATGGTGCTGCTCCCAAGGAATTATACTGTGGAGTCTCTAAGTGGACTTTCTCTTCTCCATTCTCCTTTCCATTGTCAATGGTGGCAGCGACAGAGGGATCTTGGGATGCATTGCAAGGGGAGAGTTTTGGACAATGAGAGGGAATTGGGTTGGCAATGGCTTGGGAGGGGTTAGTAGGTAGGCTGGGATGGTGAAGGAGAAGGGGCTGTGAAGTGAAGTGGGTTGGAGGGCGTTGTGAGGGGATAGGGGCTTGGGGCAAGGTGTAAAGGGGGTGAATTCGCAAGGGGTGGATGGGTATGTGGGCAGCAACGGAAAGCAAGACAGCCCCTAGTAATCACATATATTTCCTCTACTTTTGATGAATATACTGTGTCTAATGAGAGAAATGGCATGACAGACGAGCCAAACTTTCTTCTTCTGATGCAGCATCTGATTTCATGATCAGGTTTTCTGAGACTTTTTAGCCCTTAGACAGGATTTCTTGACTTTCACAGGCACAGTAATATTATATCAAAATCCTAACTTGGATCCTGAAACTTTATCAGTCTCTAAAAACCACAGAAAGCTGCGGCCTCTTTCTCTAACATAGAAAAAGCCTTTTGACCTTTTTGATTCAAAGAATTCTACTCTCTATTTTTCCCCTGACAACTTGGGGATAAACCTATAAACCCATTAACAATTGGAACTGAGAAGACGACAGGTCATTCAAACCCAAAAAGTCATTATTCATAATGAATAATAATGACATTTATAAATAAACATGTGCAGAAGACTATGAGTAGAAGATTGAAGGAAAATAATACTATTGGCTAGTTTATGGCTACAGATCACATATTCACTGAGCAAAGTATGTCAAATATCTCCATTGAAAATATTTTGGGGGCAAGAGGAATATATACTTTCTCTGATCTTTGCCCACATGTGGCTTTTCTTTCACACGTGGAAATTGCTTTTGCTGTCATGAGTTGCAATACTGAACATATACACGGTGAAGGAACTCTCAGTGAACCCAACAGTGCCCAACTATGTCTGAATAAACATGTTTAGGACTAGGTTATACATATTTTAGTTTCATGGAGTCAAAGAACGATGCTATGGGACAACACTCATGTCTCTTAACATCTAAAAACCCAATAGGTAGAGGCAAGGTAGCACATTTGTAGAGTTTTCTGAGAGTAGTAGTCACTGGGAGTGTCAATTGGGAGCCTGATTTGAATAACAGGCAGAACTTTGTGGGATGGTTTATTTCCCCCATGAATGCTTTTCAGAAAATAGAGGTGTGATCCCTTGCTACGTATATAATCAAAGGACTCAGAAAGAAGTATGGTGAGGACAGGCATTTCCAGTTTCAGTGATGTGGATGGAGAGGACAGAGCCATTAATGGCAACAAAATGAAGCTTTACACCAGGGAGGAAACTCTGTGATAAGTCTGTGCGCTTTCTTGGGTAAGTATAAAGAGATGCAGGACTGCCTGAGGGTACTCCAACAGTGTTCCCTAACACTCCCCCCCCAACAAATCCCCATCCCTAGCCTAAGGTGGGCATTTGAAAAAAAAATAATTGGTGGATTTGCTTACCACCTGCAACTTACATCAGCTTCTAATTTTCCCTCAGCAGTATAGATACAGGTACAGTATATTCAACTTGTTGCTCAAGTGCTCTTCACTGCTCTACCCTACCCCTTAACTTCAAAGTCCTTTCCTTTTCAGCAACTCTATTTACCTAAGTTGTATCCCATTAACTCCTGAGAAAAAAGGTTCCACACAGTGGTAAAATCACAGCAACCCTAGCCTCATTTTTGTGAGAGGACTCTTAATTCCCATACACTGGGAAAGAGATTATCTTTGATAATAGAAATGTAAATCAAAGCTTGCTGTTGTTTATTCCAGACAGACATTTCTGTGTTAAGTCTGTTTATCAGGCAACACTCTGTCTAAGCCAGGAAGCAGTCAGCCTTTGTGAGAAGATGTCTGCAAATATATTTCCCAGGAGCCCTTGCAGCAAACTTTTGTGGCCAATCCCCCCAACCTCCCACTCCTTGTTACTTTACCAGAAAATTGTACTAAGACAGCCCATAAGTAGATGAGCAAAAACAACTAGCTAGACTATGCTGATGAGCATGAATGAAACCAAAACATGTGCGCACAGTCTGCTGCCCTTTATTCTAAGCAGACTTTGTGTATTACATCTGTTTAGCAAGCAACACTTTGTCTGAGTTGTCAAGCTTTGTAAAAAGGAGTTCCCAGAAACTCCAAGGTGACTTTTTTTTGGGGGGGGAAGGGGGCTGCACAAAAGATCCTTATTGCAGGCTATATCTCAAGAACTGTATATATAATATGATTATGATATTTACAAGGCTCAAAAAAATATAGAATTTCGCTTCAGTTTAAGTTATTCTATTTTTTGCATGAACAATGTACTGGTATGGAGTGATAGGCAACAGAGTTTCAGAGGGGAGGGGGAATTTGTTACTAGTTTTTAATACACTTATAAATGTTTGCTTTTTTAGAGGTTTGCTCTCTTTGTTTATTACTAGACCATATTTCTTTTGTAGCAGCATACATTAACTTTTGACTTAATTCATACTGTCATAAAAGGCTTCCGGCTTTATGAAAATATTCTTAAAACACTGCACAACTATGCTAAAAAAGAACAACACAGGAGGAGAAAATCTGTTGCCCAAAGGAATTAAAACCCAAATTTTCAGGCTTCCCCTCCCCCGAAGACAAAATAAACTTAACTTGTTTGTATTCTCCTCAGTCGTGTTGTATGCATCAGCAACTAAAAACAAAGAAACTTTTAGCTGCTCAGACAAAATGCAGAAGCTCCCCAAACGACAAAGCAAGCGGGGTGGGAGGAGGGGGGGTAGCTGGGAAGCATTCAAAAAGTCTGACAGTCCATTCAATATACGGATGATGGCCATAATGCATCCAGGGTCCCCTTGCTAATTAAATATGCATTGGCACAGTTTTGATCGATGCAAGCCATGGATCAGATGACACACCTGCAAAATCGTGAGCCCAGAGCTCCCAGGGAAAAAAAGGGGGAAAATACAGCCTGTCTCCTTATCTTTGTTTTCAAAGGCTCTCAATTTCTGTGCTTAGATATCTAATTTAATTCTCTCACCCCTCAGCAAACTGGATTAGGAAAGTCAATACTGCCTTTGTGCATCGACAGGAACACACAGCTTTCCTTTTATTCAATTTAGCCGTGACCTTTAGACAAAGATAATGACAACTGTCTAAAAGAAAGGTACAGCTTCAAGGAAGGAGCTCTTGAGGGGCCTCCTGCAGTTCCACCACTCTGGATTTGCCTGCAAGACGTGAGTCAAGATTGGGAGGGAACCCTTAAAAAAAAACCAAAAAGAAAAAACCCTCTTATACGCAACCAACAGTAACCTGCACCTTAAAGCACTTCATAAAGAACTTTTTGTTCAGCACCCAGTCTTGGGACTTGCACTCACTTCCTAACTGGTTGCCAAGGAAAGTAACAATGGCTCCAATGGTATACTGATTAGGGGTTGGCGGTTTAGAAAAAGGAGATGAAGCAAATTCCAAAGGGGGGGGGGGGGAGAAGAGTTGAATTAGCGTAGGTATGAGTACTTATACCTTTGCATCAATAGGTGGAGCTGAATAAAAGTTGTGAAGATTCTACAACCAAAAATTCACCATGAAAACATTCCAAATTTGAAATCATTTATGGCTCTCTCAAAAGAGCTGGAATTAACCTCATTTCCTATTGGTGTTCCTGCTATCACTGGTTAGTACCAAAGTGTTCATTGGTGCTAGCACGTTTATCATTTCTTCATAATACTTGGACTGGCTCTTCATTCTTCTATGGCAGTAAGTTACCACCATGGTGTAGCATATGTAAAATTTCTAGGCTACTTTTACTTTATGGTAAAATATGTTTTGGGGCTAGTCATAGGCTCCTACCGGTATTATCTGAGCCATGACAAAGGTATGACAAAGGAGGTAGAGTGATAACAACACAACCCTTGCAATACAGAAAAAAGTATTAATGGAAACTTGCATTCCTGAGCATCCACAATATGAAAAAATAAAGAACAACACGGATCAACAATTGATGCCCTCCTTATCTTAGAGAACTTAAGATCACATTTCATCATTATAAACTCCAAACTGAAAATATATATCTATTCAAATTAGAGTCTCCGTCCTCCTATCCATTTCCTAACCTGCCCTTACAACTGATTTACATTATCCACTTCTATGAATTCTAACGTGATTTAAATTTATTGGGCCATTTAAAATTTTAGAGAGCTTCCAATTGGATCTGTATGGCTTTCTAGACATATGCAGAGTTCAGTTATTTAAAATTAATTGCAGTACAATAATTTTAAATTACTTCACACTGTACTAATCTCAAGTGCTTTGAAATATCTGAACTGCCCTATTTAGAGCCATCATAGTACTGCTGCATATGTGCACCACAGAGCAGTTTAAAATGCTGATCGGACCTGTGATGATTTATGCCAACAAGCAGGCAGACATGGTGGACCCATTGTTAATTATAGTGTCCAAATTTTAAAAATTATTCCAGATCATTTTTTTCTCTAGATCTTTCCCTTAAACCTGTCATCTCAGTGTAATCTGAAAAGTGGCTGTAAAATAGTCACAATATTAACTGTATTATGACAAAGATAGATTATAAAATATGTAGGGAGAAATTCAACACTGAGCTAGTGATTTCATCATGGCAAACTTTTCAGCTTGCCGGATGGAACAATCCTTCCTCTTCGCACCCAACACACTGTTCTGTGTGTTCTCCCAATCCCTCTCCCAAGCCAGTTTTGGAGAAGGCACAAGCGGGGCTTCTCCTGATGAGAATGAAATTGCAATAGCGTTTTTACACCAGAAGGACATAATATAAATGTCTTACTAAGTAAATAATAAAACAGTTGACCAAATGTGAGGGAAAGGGCCAACAAGATTCTTACCTCTGAGATGAATTATCTCACTGCTACTCCAGGAGTATAGGATATGCTTCACTGTTCAGGATAGAAAGTGTACTGGTATCAGTACATGGCCTCGGCTCAGTATATCTGAAGGAGTGTCTCCACCCCATCATTCAGCCCGGACACTGAGGTCCAGCGCCAAGGGCCTTCTGGTGGTTCCCTCACTGTGAGATGTGAGGTTGCAGGGAACCAGGCAGAGGGCCTTCTCGGTAGTGGCGCCGGCCCTGTGGAATGCCCTCCCATCAGATGACAAAGAAATAAACAATTATCTGACTTTTAGAAGACATCTGAAGGCAGCCCTGTTTAGGGAAATTTTTAATGATTGATGTTTTATTGTGTTTTTAATATTCTGTTGGAAGCAGCCAAAAGTGGCTGGGGAAACCCAGCCAGATGGGTAGGGTATAAATAATACAGTGGAACCTCGGGTTGCGGACGTAATCCATGACGGAGGCATGTCTGCAACCCACAGCGTTCAAATCCTGAAGCGCTGTGTGTGTGCAGGCACCGGCGCAATTTGGCACTTCTGCGCATGCACGAGCCGCAAAACCCGGAAGTAAACTGTTATGGTACTTCTGGGTTTCCCGCAGTCCGTAACCCGAAAACACGTAACCTGAAGCGTCCGTAACATGAGGTATGACTGTAAATTATCATCATCATCATCATCATCATCATCATCATCAAAGACCACCTCAACGACCCTTTCCTGTGGTTTCTCTGTCAATAACTTCCCAAGCAGCAAGCAAGAAACAGCACTTCAAAAATCTCAAAAAATATAAACCAAAACTGCAGCGTCAAAACCAAAGTTTAGGAACAGGGAAGACATTTTCATTCCCCTTCAATGTAGCAGTTTTCTTTCCTCAAGGCTATACAAATCTCAGAAACTACACTAACATATTTTCCAGCTTTGTTTTCTCTTTTGGTTTATATATACACACACATTCTTTGTTCTTAGAGGGACAACCAACAGTGGCAGCAGATATAGCTGAAGATCAAGTAATAGGTAAGAATCACTTGGCTGTTCTTTAAGTTATATCTGTTGTCACTCCAGGTGAATGGGGTGTACCAAAGCAGTACAACCCCACAATGTAGTGTGTGCCACTGGGCAGTAAAGAAAGGGTATACTCCAAATAAAGTGAACACTAACTCTCCTGTTAAGAAGAAAAGAATTAGTCTAGGATAGCCTGAAGTACTGTATGCCCAAACACAGCATTTGCAGATGAAAGTGTCTCAATTCTGTAATATCTTACAAAGAGATATGAAGCTTATCTACACGCCTCCAGGGACACTCCAGATTGCAGGACACAGCAAGATGCTGGTCCCTCTTGCAAATGAGATATGACATATAATGCAGAGGAAGTCCCATGGTTCTTTTTTCTTTTTCAAAGTTTCTAAAATGCAGGGCTTGAGCAACTTTGCAATGGAGGAAGTAAACACCTTCATACTTCTATTAACATGTCACAGTTATGAAAAAGAGGAATCTACCAGGAAATGTGTTGTACTGAAGAAAAATACCTTGAGGGCATTTTGTACATAAGGGGAATCCCTACCTTTCCCCAATAATAAATAAGACCAGAAAAGAGAGAAAGAGAACCATGCCAGTTCTTGCCAACAGTTAAAAAAAAAAAAAAGGCACCAGCCTATGTCTTCTTCACACAAATAGAATGGTTTTTCACCTCCAACCAGAATTTAAGACTGACAGCCAAATTGGACAGAATGGGGACACGCTATGCACTTTTCTGTCAGCCCAACTCTTGACAGCAGTTTGGGGTGAAAAGTGTAAAAAGCAATGGGGCATCCTAAGCAATGGAAGAGGTTGGGGAGGAGCCAGTATCAACCTTGTGCTTCTTTTGTTGTAAAAATCAGACCCAACCCTCCACTTTGTATGTGAATGGTGTGCAGAAACAGAAGGGGCTGCCCAATCATGTTTTAAAGCCTGGACTGAGGTGAAGAACCATTGTGACATGTGAAAGGCATACTCGCTCACAAATATAGGCTGGCCTGGCATGGAACCCAGCTCCAACACCCTCCTGGAGGAAGAGATAAAAAATGATATTTTCAATGCATAAGAAATAACACAATACTGTGCATAGTGTATCAAAGGAAGTCTTGAATATAGGTTCTAAAAAGAGAACAGCACTTACCCTTAAAAATCTTAATATAGGAAGAAGTCTGGAAATTATGCTCTCTAGAACTTCAAGGTGTCTCTTTAAAGTATTCAGTTTGAGAACCTCATCCTGACAATCTTGCAAGAAATCTCAAACCTTGACTTTAGCAGGTTGGATACCAAGTGAATGACACCATGGTATGAGAATTTTTCCTTTCAGAAGAAAGTCGGCAGTCTACAAATATGCCTCCTTGTCAGAATAACCTTGAATGCTTCCTGTTCAGTTGCTGGGTGGATTTATGGATTGGGATGGACCAATGTACTTTATCATAAAATGTTCATCTGTGACCTTAGCAGGGTGACTGACTACATTCAGGTCCAACAATCTTGGGAAGCAAGGGCTGAAAGGCTAATGTGGAATGTTAATGATTATTTGAGTTTCCTCCACCTTGTTCTCCTTGATAGACCATATGTTGGAGTCCAGTTCTGATTACTTAGCTAGCCCATTCCGATAGTTTAGAAGAATTCTGAAGTGGACAACTGCAACCAGTTAGGCCCAGGAGATCTGCTGCTGCCTCTTCACTTCTTCAGTCTCATGTTGTACAACTGGACAAGGAAATTTCCTCCCTGTGCTTTGCAGCTAAATGACAGAAGGCTTACTGTATCACTCTGAGTTCTGGCATACTTAATTAAAAATACTCTTCCACATGGGACTACCTACTCTGAATCCAATGTGAAACCAGAATGGCTTCCTTCAAATTCAGACTGGTATCAATATTTACCAAAACCCCTATCTGGTTCTACAAGTGATATCCTTAAACCAGTAGAGAAACCAACAGTCAATTAAAATCAGTACTATCAACCCTAACTGGGGCTGTCTGTCTGGTGTTTCTTAGGAAGAGGTCTTTCTAAGACCCATTTTCTGAAATATTTTTAATATTGGAAGTCTGAGGACCCACATAGGGTATTCTAATTGGGCCAAAGATATGCAATCCATTAGGTTAAGTTATCTTCATTTTTAATAAGAAACTCCACCATAATGAATGAGAGGAACCTCATCTGTTCCAATATGCCAGAATACTTAAGGATAAAAAAGACACCAAACAACAACAACCCACACTCACTGTTCAGGTTTGTTGGGGTGGGAGTTCAATATTTATTTGATCAATTCTTAGCAGCCCAATAAATCAGTGAGCAAAAACATGACTCTAGCAAAGTTATTTTTAAATGATAGGTTCATGTAGTGGCTGATATATTTATATTTGCTAGAGTATGAACCTAACACCTTTTGATACAGCTTCTACGTCAGTTTGGCTAAATTCATATTCAGTTGCAGTAGCCAAAAGCATTTTCCCCCCTAATGACTTGCCATTTCTTGCTCTTTATTTCAAACAATGTGCTTCTTTTTCAAGCTTTTTTAAAGACCTTTTTTGGGGGAACAAACTATTTGAAAATATACTGAACTACAGAAAACAGATTTGAGCACAATTTCTAAGTTCCTGATTTTGCCAGTCTTACACAATTGCACTGTTTCTTATATCTGTCTCATACCCAAACCAACACTTTTTCTTTTAATCAACTGAGACCAAAATAGCATATTTGTCCTCCTAGGGCGGCTGCAGCCTAGGCCCTTGGTATATAGTAAAACAAAAGGTTGTGTCAAGTTCATATGGTGTTCATGCGTGCATAAATTTCCCCCTACACCTTTGCATACCCATATAGGTAAAAGTCAAATACACAAACATCCTTATTTCACACAGAATCAGAGGGAGTTGCTTACAAGAAAACTGAATTGGAATTTAGAAACAAACCCAAATGTCATGATATTAAGGGTGCATTATAGTTGCATCTGTATCATTACAGGCATTCCTAAAACAGATTTGTTGTGCCGTGATAAAGTTCCCTCCCCCTTTTAATCTGATAGCTTGTCGGTAAGTTGCTCACGAAGATGCTAGAGTTAAAACTTGGAAAGATAATAGTATCCCGCAGATTCAATATGCTGCAGTAGATTGTGCCAAAGCTCAAAGTACTAGGTTATATGTTAAGAAACTCGCCATTTTAAAAATAACTTCTCATTGGAAGGGCAGCAGATGCTCACCAATGTGAGTGAAGTAGAGAAAACTATGCTACTCTCTTTTTAATATAAAGCATATGGGATGGAGAGAAAGCTTTAAAATGTTGCACTCAAAATATTAAGTAAAGGCTATTTTTCACTTGATGTCGTGCTCAGCAACTGCAGCTTGGAAGGGAAATTAAAAATAGCAAAGCTTTAAGAGACCAATTTAAAGATTGGTCATGATACTGGCAGAGAGCATCACTTTCTACTTCTGTTTCAGAATGAAAATGATCATGTAGCATTGAAAACTACAACCAGGGAATGCTTCTGCAGGCTTCAAAAATGAGCAGAAGTGCAACTCCCCACCTCTACTGAGTTACCATTGCCCACTTTCTGAATAACTGAAACTTTACTAAGAGAATTAATTTATTGCATTAGGAAAGTCACTAATTAGTTTTGTTGATTTTCATTATTATAACTGATGTTATTTAAGCTCCTTGTTTAAATCCTTACACTGAAGTAAAAGAACAACGCCATTTTGTTCATCTGGCTGTATCATCTATAACTCCTGATAATATTTCCATATTAGGCTCTGATTTACTTCTATTTTTCATTTGCAATTCTATATCTTTAATAAATTAAAAATCTGTAAATCCTATGCCATGCTGAGACTAAAGAGACAGAATACAGTTCAAACATATGAAGTCTTAAAAATCATTGGAAAAAATCAAAGGAAAGAAGATAATTTTGAAGGCCGTTTGGCTGAAATCTATATTCCTTTGAATTACACAAGTGTTTTATACTGTTAAACACACGAAAGAGCAAATAATGGATGTAGAAGAATGATAAGTGTCAGTTATACACCTAAAACTAATTTGGGATACTGTGGCCCTGTAAACGATAACCAACAGAACCAGCAGCTCTTAATACATGCAACAATGGTTAAGGACAGCATTTTAATGATTTAGGAATTGTAAGGGGTTTTCTCAATGTTTCCACAGCCCAATGTTGCATATTTATAAAGTCCCAAAATGGGGCTTTCTGTGGGTAGGGAGGTGATGAGGCTGAATTGGCCCAGGATCCACTGTATTGGCCTTCCTGCTGTTACATGACAGCATTGAGGCAGACCAGGGCCAGACTGCTGTGGCAGCTCCAGGCTCACATAGCAACCTGTCTGTACCCCACCTTCCACCCTGGCTGTCATGTGTTCCCTTTTCTGCTGCTCCCTTTTCTGTAAGAGCTCAAGCAGAGAGGAAAGTGTCTCAGCCGACTTGTGTCCCTTACCAATACGCCAAATGTAGTCCATACACTTCACAATTGCATGCAATAAATGTGCTGCGTGCAACTGCATTTTAAAGCTTTAAATAGCCGTAAAGAGGGCTTGCATTTCTGCTGTGCACTGACCTTATTTGTATTCTTTCACGAAGAACACATAGCAGTGTTACTAAGGATTAAATATACATTTCTATGGAAAATTTGTTTCTTTGTGCAACTGGAGTGTGGCCCCCAACAGTTTTCCATTGGACAATGTGGCCCTCAGGCCCCAAAATGTTCTCCACCTCCATTTTAGTCCCAGGGGTGGCAAACAGAGGAGGAAGGAGATGCCCACACAAACAAATTAATTGTGCTCAGGGCTATCCACCAATGTAATGGGAAAAACACATACAAGATCAATGTGCAAAAGCCAATACAGAGAGTTTGTGCCTTGCTAGCAAATTGTTGGTACATTCTATACACTTGGGTCACCGCAGGGACAGAGAACCAACAAAGCATGCACAGGAAGTTAACCTCACTGTGGTATACAATAGAAGGGAATAAAATGTTTGCAGATCCATTGGACAATTAAATCTGCAGTTCTGTAAACCGAAGTATCTGTTGGGCAATGCTGTGGATAAATAGATTACCGTAATAAAGACACATTGTATCTGTTCACTTCAAATCATCATAGCAATTGTACCTTTCAGAATAATAACATAAAACAACAGAATAAATAGCCATGCTATGTCTGAACGATGGTCCATTGAAATCAGTATTTCATCTTTGATGAATCTGGATGCTCATGGGAAGGTCACACGCACAGCAAGATGGAGAAACCTATTCTGCATTTGACCCTGCATATCAGAGCTGAGATTTTCACTGCATTCGTAGGATGCATTTCTAGATATTACTCCTAGCAGTTTCAGACAGTCCTATATTTCTTAAAATTGCAGTTCTTAAAAAAGTACTGTACTGTAATGGTAATTATGGCAATGGTATCCTGTAGACATTTATTTATTTCTTCTTCACATTATACTTGCTGCCTCTTATTTAGACACTTTCCATTTTATTTTTTTGATTTTGTTCCTAATAAATCTTAAACCATGCACTGGCCATTTCTATGATGGAGCAAACTAAAGCTAATGTTTTCAGCAAACTCTACAGATTCTCGTGAACACCAAGGCCTAACACGATGAAACAATGATACAACAAAAAGTATCTATTTATCTATACAGTATCATGCCATGTTTAACAACTTCATTAATCGACCTACTAACAAAAAGACACTAACAAGGGTCTTTTTGTATATCTAGGCTTACAGTATGTATAGACCACGTTTGCTTGTCTTCTTTTCCCTTTAGATATATGTAAATGATTAGCAGTGCACAATTTTGCCTTGCAGAAGTCATGCTGAGATTGCTACTTGGACAGGAATATTTATATCCATTTAAATAAACAAAGCCTTAAAAATAAATCCTTTGCAGGTTTACTCAGAAGAAAGTTCCACTGAATTCAATGCTGCTTGCATTAAGAGGAGTGTGTTTAATAATGCTTTCTACCAATCTACCAAGGACAAATATTTCAAGGATTACACACACATCAATCTTGGATTTTTTTCTTGTATGTTTTTGTTGGGAGACGTCAGACTGAATTGTATCACTCCCACGGATACCCACACCTCAGTCTGCTTTATTTATCAGGGGAAATGGAACTTTCAATTTTACTTCTTTTCCCCCCAATAGTAAAAAATAAATAAACCCACATGCATGTGCAGAGCACCAGTTCTGGAAAAAGTTTAATTCTCTTCTGATCTATGTATCTTATAAAGCTCTGTGACTTTGTACCACAGGAATGGCTGGACAGTAAAGAAAAAGAATCTGAGGTCCCTTGACTGCTCCTTTGCAAACAATACAAAGCATAAGATTCAGGACATATTGCTGACACAGCAACATCCCTGCCTCAAAGAAACTGTGGGAAATGTCAGATTTATGGTCCTATGGGTGATGGGTGGAAGGTTGTTTTTTCCCCCTTCAACAAGCCCTTCAACAGAGCCTCTAGAAAGTTTTTGGCTATATCCCAGCAAAGCAGAAGGAAGCTGTATTCCTCATTTCCCCTGGGACCCAATGAAATATACAGCCTCTAGGCTTCTTTCAATTTGGTCTTTCAGATTGCTAAACCAGTGAAAAAAGGATCCTAGCTGTTAGGGACATCACATGTTGGGGGTCACCTGCTGCTCAGGGGTTCTCATGCCAGTTGTTGATATAATAAGCACCCCTTATACTTTAATTACAATTCACAGTGTGCAAACTCTGCAATCTGTTTTTTAAGCCAACTGAAGTTGTTGTTGTTGTTTTGTAAAAAAGCACCACAGTGAGCTCAGAAATGGGGTCTGTGTCTAGGTAACCAAATAACTTTTTTAAAGTACTGGGGAGGAAAGCAGGCAATATACTTCAGATCAGGTGATCAAGCAATAACTGTGTGAGCTAAGAGTTTTCAACTGATGGGTGCTTCTGATAAATGACTTCCCTATGAAAACTTATCAGGACCTTCTCTTCTCAGCAACAAAATAAAAGCACCTTTGTGTTTACTGTATCTTTGAATGTTCATAAGCTCGAAAAAGACAGGCATTTCTGACAAATGTATACACACACACATTATTATATGGGTAATGGAATTTGAACCATTCCATTTCCCTCGTGACCAGTGGGGTTTCAGCCCCTTTACCTATTTTTCTGGAATATACTCCACTCACCTGCCTCCTGATCTTCCTCAAAGTAGATATAATGATAGGGCAGATTCTGGAAAAGATCTACAGCACCAACACATGGTCTCTGGTAACGAAAAACAGGATTCTGCTCATCATACACTATTTACTTCTCTCTTCTATGTTTTCTAGTCAATATCCACTGGGAACACCAGGGTTTCCTGGTTTTAGGTTTGATTTGAAGTTTCGGGTATTTAGTCCATTCAACAAGTTGTGAGGTGAAGGGAGTGAAATCTTAGACAAAGGAGCAAGGAAGGAAGACCAGCAGACTGTTTTCCATAGGATCGGGTGAGCAACAGCTCTCTCTGCCATTTCAAACTTTTAATCAACCTTTTCCCAGCACATTCTGCCAGTCTCCGCATTTCTCTCTTTTTACTGAGAGAGAAGGTGTGTCTGGACAAAGACCTCTCACACAACAGCGGGGTGAGTGGGCTCATACTCAACAGCCATGTCTCCCTGACCTCTGCTATAGCCAGTGGTGAAAATTAGGTCTAGTCTGTACAGCTTTATGATTCCACCACACATTATTTGAACATGGGAGGAGATTTGTCTGAACCCCCTACAGTGACCAAAAAGGGGACACCAAGAGAGGGATGATGAATTTATTTTAAATGCATAGCTGGAAGGGCACAAGAATACTGAATTCAAGCTTAGTTACAAAAAGAACATTGAGACCTCTTTTTACACAATCAATAGGTGCTGTTAAACTCCATGAATCTACATTCCTGAGCATCCATCACCCCCTGCCCAGTTTCAGGAAGCTGACAACCTTCACCCCCTACTCTTCCTTTCCTCAGATCTGCAGGCAGAACCAAACTTATACACCCTGGATCCAGAGTATCTAAGGCACTGGTTCTTTTCCTCATCCGTATGGCTTTAATGTTTATTTATCTTCACAAACTGTAGATACTGCTTACTTTGACAGAAAATCCCTAAGTGGTTTACATACTGTAGTCTGGCCACATCTTCCCATCCTTCAGAACAGATGAATATTCCAAAATCACTATTGCATTTCCTTGCAGGTATCAGTTCAGATGGGACTAACATGATATGAATATTTCGACTGGGGAGCAAACTGAAGCCCCGATTCCTCACATACTTCAGTGCAGCCAGATCTCAAAACAGTTGTTTGGGACTTGGCACACAGCACTTGGCCCATTTTTCCACCATGTTGTTGCAACCCGACAGGTGAAGCTGGGAAAGCTGCTTCCACTGGAATAACTGGAGTAGCACAAAACTTCAAGGGTTGCCCATGCTACTACTTTGCTGCAGCTTAAGTATTATTTATTTTTAAAAACTTCTATCAAACTTTTTCCCAAAACCCAAACTCGACACAGCTTACGACAATAAAATATGCATTGTCAAAGACAATTCAAAATAAAACAAAAAACAAAAATGGCAACTCATAACCACGATTGCCCCCAAAATCCCCAAAGTGAAGATACATAAATAGGAAATCAGCTTTAACATATTAATAATGAAAAAATCCAAGTTCTCCAGCATACTTATACTGACAGATAAGTATCACTGCAGGCCCTAAATTATTGCAGTTAAGACAACCCTGGATTGAAATGTGGCCAAATTAAACACCATCCATTTAAAGTGCTATATCACATTACTAACAGACACTTCACATTATCCCTAGGCATCTGCCATCACATTTGTAGTTCATTGTATCCTAGCACCTAGCTCATCTGCTCCTCATCTGGTACAAAATGAGAACTGAAGACCCAGGAGAACCAATTTTTCACTGTTCCCACCTTTTGTCATTGGCCAATCCCTAGGCACTGACTAGCTGTTCCAAAATAAACCAATCCATACAGACAAAGAACATGGAAAAGAACATATTTATTAGCTGTGGGACTAAGAAAGGAAGCAATCAATAAAGTACAAATATGTTCATCTCTGGACCAAACTACATTAAATGAACCTAGGATTGCCAAGCTATGTAGACACACCCTTAGCATTACTTCTTGATGATTTTATTTATTGTGTACTGAAGTTGTAATGCTATATTTTCAATCGCCCATGGAATATTTCTTGATAGGTGACCAAATAAATTTAATAAACAGAGTAAGTAAAAACAGTGCTAGTTATTTTCTACGGTTGCAATCCTAACCCTGAGCTGTGCTGTTGGAGGCAATTAGGATCTGGCAGAAGTCCCCATCTGCTCCCCTCTGCCACCATGAATGATCCTGTTGCCACCATGGAAAGGATGGTGGAAACAACACCGATGCCAGAAGTGGGCCCTGAAATTGGGCATTTCGGGGCAGGGGCAGGGCTGGGGCAGCCAAGGGTCTTCTGGATTCTAAGCCAGTCCAGCTTCCTGGGGGGTTGCCATATTTTGAAGAGCAAAAAAGAGGACACATCCGCCGACTTCTACTTTTAACTATGGATCACTATGAAAACTCTCATTTTAGGAAAGAGTACGTGTCCTGAAAAAAGATAGCAACCCTCTGCATATAGCAACCCTCTGCAGCCCTATTTGAATCTCTCTACTGTGCCAGTCACTAACTGGTGCAGCATAAAACGCCCATATATTGATACAGAGAGAAAATACCATAGCTATTTTTAGCAGAATGCAATTGCAGTTTGTGACAAAAAATCTGTCTCTGTGACCCCAGGGTAATTGTTTAATTTGCCTTAACGGTGTATGAGTAATTCATGGAAATGTACTATGCATTTGGTGGACTAGCTGAGATGTGTTATCACTGTAGGATAAAGCACGATGACATGAAGTATGGAAACGTAGTTCAATGGCATGAGTTCACAACATCTTTCATGTAAGTAATCCTGGCAACAGGCATTAGCGTTGCTATGAAATGGTCTCTGTGTAGGACGGAGAATAAAACTCTTTTGCTTTCCCTTCCAAAAGGCTCAAGTCTCAATCACATAAGCAGACATAGGCAATATGTGGTCCACATGCTCAAAAGAGCCAATACAGGCATCTTGGCTGCTGTCTTCCTTAAAAGTAGCAAAGGGTTCTTTAGCTCTATCAAAGTATGAAACAAGTACACAGGTAGGCACTTTAACTGTGGCCCACATCATGTCTGTTTCGGTCCTTAAAGGTAAATGTACCCCTGACCATTAGATCCAGTCGTGGATGACTCTAGGGTTGCGGCGCTCATCTTGCTCTATAGGCCAAGGGAGCCGGCATTTGTCCGCAGACAGCTTCCGGGTCCTGTGGCCAGCATGACTAAGCCGCTTCCGGCGAACCAGAGCAGCGCACGGAAACGCCATTTACATTCCCGCCGGAGTGGTACCTATTTATCTACTTACACTTTGTCGTGCTTTCGAACTGTTAGGTGGGCAGGACTGCCATTAAAGCAGTGGATACCATGGTCCAGACTGAGTATTTCAGGGACTGGTCTGACACAGTGCTTATAAAAACAAAAACAAAAAAACTATCTTGAAAACTTAAGGACAGCAGGCTGCATAAGCAAAAAGAACACAAACTTACTGTTACATATAAAGTCTCTCTCCCCCTCCGACAGTGTTAGTGGGGGTGTACAGTACACAGCGTGTTTGGTTAAACCATTTCATGTTCAAAAGGAAATGAAACCAAAGAATAAGTTATTAAAAGGAGTCTTTGAAGCCAAAAGCAGTGATGTGTGAAAGGCATAACCAGAAGAGTTTATTTAAACACAGAGCTGAGAAAACAGGGGAAAACAGGAATTAGGAAATCAGAGGCACAGTCATCATGGCACCCAGCAGCCCTTTCTTGGTACTAGAATTTTTTATATCTATGAATATTTCATCCAGATTCCAAATACCTTTTTCAAGTTTTCCATATCAAAATCCCAGACTCCTTCTTCAATAAATTTAGAAACGCGTCTCCCAAATTTATCAGTCCTGGTGGATGATGCACAATTAGTTGCATATGGCCATGACAAGTAAAGCTTCAGGAAGTCTTGTGCCCTTCTGTTTTCATGCATTTTTTAAAAACCATTCAGCAGAACAATAATTAAATCTGCAATGGATGGGCTTCGTGTTTATTTCACACCAAAAGGAAAAGAGGGAAGAAGAAATGAAAGAGAAGGGAATATAACCATATCATTCCTTTCCTATTAATGTCAGGCTTTGACACACTTTCCCTCAAATATTTTAAAATGTGCTTCTTGTCCAGAATCAATTACTATAGGAAAAGATACAAAGTAAGTAATAATCAATGCGCAGTGTTTGTTCTTCCCAAGAATAAAACAAAGAAATCATCTTTACTGGGCCAGACCAAATATTGGTCATCCCAACACTCTGATTTCAAGAGTAATCTAGGTATTATAGATGATGTCCTTTATTTTTATATATATTATAGCCACTCTATTTTTAACCTGCCTTTCCTCAGTTAAGATTACAGGGTAGTTTCCAATAAAATAACTAAAGCAATAAAAAAAACCCCACATTTATCAAACTCATAATTAAAGCCATCATATCAATACATGCCTGTGCATTATATAAACAGATACATTACAAAGGCCTTATCTGTTACATCAACCAAATCGATTTCTCTCAAAGTCATGAGTGAAAGGGTGTTATCTTTAGGTGGTACTGAGAACCCAGCGAACACAGTACCATATACCCAAAAGGAGGGAGTTCCATAAATGGAGTGACACTGTAAAAATGGTCCTATCCTGGGCAGCCTGATATAGGGAGACATGCTTCTTGAAGTATTTTTGTTCCAAGTCATTTAAGCTTTATAAGCTAACAACAGCACCTTTAATTGGACCTGGTGGTATGTTGGAAACCAGTGTAGAACCTGCAGGATTGATGCTATACAATTCTGATTACATGCATTCCTCATAAATCTGGCAGTCACATAATGCACTAGCTGCAGCTCCAGACCATCTTAAACAATAGTCCTATGTAGAGTACATTACAGTAATTCTAACGGAGAGGTTACCAGGGAGTGCATTATTGTGGCAAGGCTCTTTCACAGCAGGAACAGCTGGAGCTGACAAACCAGCTGCAACTGGAAACAAGCACTTCTAACCATTGACACCACCTAGTCCTCCTGAGATAATGCTGGATCCATGAGTACCTCCAAGCTATATTCAGGGGGAATGGGCCCGATCTAGAACACTCTGTCCTCGCTTCCCAACAGAAGTATGAGGACAAGATGAAACTCCTGATACTAATGATATGGAGACTTAGGTCATCTGCATGTTGATATTAGCAAAGTCCACATTAACTGAACAATCCAAATCCATTAAATTATCTGCCATCAAACTGCATAGTCAACCTTTTTAATTAAACATTTTCACACGTGTACTGCAGCACCAAGCACCATCCCTAGAGTCACACGACCGGAACTGGACCAAGTAAGGCTTCAGTGTTCAAACAAGGCTGCTTGTATTAAACTGCAGCAGTTCTACTGCTCTGCTGAAAGACCTACTCTGTCAGGCCTCTTCGGCCTATTCACCTGGTAGTAGTCATTCCCTTAAGACTGCCTCAGTGGGAAAAATAAGAAGCAGGAACATTCCATCAGCTTTTCCCAAAGGGCAGCTCCATCAGGCGCCTCTTGGGCCCAAGTAGTGTTTTTCACCAGCAGGTCATCATAAGAGATGTTAGAGTTGGTACTTGAGTTTGCTTTTTTCATCTTCCCTCCCTGTCCATTTTCCTTGTGTGCTGTAATTAAGCCTGTAGGCCACTTTTCTTTTAATTTATTGTATGTAAGCCATCCGGAGTGACCTTTAGACTGAAGAGTGGGATATAAATGATCTAAATAAATAATAACAGCATCACAGAACTTAACAGATTTGACAATTTATTAATATTAACTCATACTACATAGTAGTATTTTTCTCTCTCTCTCTCCCTCTCCCCCCCCCCCACTTCTCTCTTCTTCAGGAGCAAGGTACTGAAGATTTTAATGGGATTTCACCCACGCTTGAGCCATTCCCGCAAAGGCTAGAAAAGCAGATACACAGCCCACAGAAAGCAGGTTATTCAAGGGTACAAGTTCAGCACATCCTGTGAACTTCAACGGCTTTAGCACACCAGGATTTTGACAAAGAAAGAGATTCTACAAATATTTTCTAATTAATCAGATGCAAGATCCTGATGAAATGTTCTTTCCCATTCTTTTATCCCTTTCTGTTATCAATTGTGCACTTCCATGAGAATTTCATTGTGCAATTATTTTATTATTTGTTATGCTGGAAAAAAATATATTTGTGAATGGCTCTATTATCTGGATAATCAGCCTTCTGGAGACCAAAAAGAAACTTTCTGAACAGCCATTCACTGAGCCTGTTGTACTCTTTTACATTCTATGGTTAGGCACATAGGGAGAAAAGGCCTCTATTTTTTTTTCTTTCTTTCAGTGTTTCTAATTTCAATAGGATTTTTTTTAAAAAAGTAGCTTCTACTGTATTTATACCACATCAAATGAATGAGTGTAACTTCTAACAATGCAGTCCTTTTCTAAAGGAGGGCTCTTATGGAATGCTGCATCTAATAACATTCTTCCGGATTTTGAATTTTCTTCCACAATATATTAAAAAATGCCCCTTTTAATTAAATAATTTGTTCAGATGATGAACATAAATCAGTAATATTCTGCTTCTATTAAAACAACATTCCATTTACATTAATTTGGTGCAAAAGCTGATTATAATACACCAATGGCTCTTTGCCCTAGCCCTATGTTGCAAAAAAAGAAAATGGGAAAAGAAACAGTGGCAGTGGCAGTAATAATCAGTAGGATCATAGTAGAATCAGTAGGATTATCAGGAGGGGAAATAATTGAATTACATTGGTCCAGCACAGAATGAGGCTAACACAAGTAAGCAAAGTAATCCTAAACTTAAAGCTAAGTTAAATTAATTTTGGGGGAGCTCTCAAAGCCAAAACAAAGAGAGGTGTTTTCAAATAGCGGTCAGAAGAGAATGGAGTGAAAAAGCACCTGACCACCCTTTGAGGCATGAGCACAATGCAAGAATTTCTCCATTGAAAAGTTCTAAAAAGCTCTGGAAGTTTTGGAGGTGTTGCTCTGAACAGGTGCAGATCCCACAGAGGCAAAGAAGAAGATGGAATAAAAACAGAATTTGTGGACCATTTGAACGGCTGTCCCTTAAATGCAGGTTTCCACAAGCCTAATGCCAAAGAATAACAATAAAATATTGGTAGATGGATTCTGAAATGTAAAAACTGAGGATACCATATCTCCCAAACTATTATTCACCCTCCCCACATTTTCTTATGTATTGCGTCTAGATACTGTGGTGGTTTTGAAGCTCCAAGCTTGTCCTCATAGTAATCTCAGTTGACTTCTATTTCTACTACCACAGCCCTGAACCTATACCTGCTGCTTCCTATCACTATTAGAATAAATGCAAAATTAATGCACATGAACAAAATGTTTATAAATGTACAAAAATCAACATGGGGTCTGCTTCATAACCCCTCATCATCTGTTGAAGGCTCTACTGCCACTTCTCTATATCTTTGCTTATAAACCCTCAGTTCCAGGAGTATTACTAGGTCCCCTTAAATGTGATGCAAAATCTGTAGAACATACACCCCAGACACCATCTGTACTCCCAGGCAGCAATGTACCAACCTGTTCATACCTACAAAAAACAAACTCCCTGCTGGCTTTTCAGGTGAAATTGAAAAGAAGTTTTAAAGATCCCATATTTGGCAGTCAGGGAAATAGGTGAGAGCTGATCACAGCTAGAAGTGGTGTCTTGTAAGACTGCCTGAAATGGGAGTAGGATACAATTTTGGTTGGGTTTTTTTTTTTTTTGGATGTGCTTAAGGTCTTCTGCTAGTTGTCAATTTTATCAATGTTCTTTAAATTGTCACCGTCTCTGCTTCAGAGGTCCAAACATATGTCACTATACCTTGTCACCTAAAGATACCAGTACATTACACATAAAACAGATTATTACTGAGGAGACAATGTGATACCTTTCAAGTTGCATGACATAACTTTGAGAAACCTCTCTATATTGGCTGAAGCTATCTTTTTAAATTTTAAATTAATCATCATTTGGACTCTTTTCTCTTTTTTTGCAGTAGCTAATACAACGGTTAAATAAAATCACTAGGACTTAAGCTGAGCCTAGCAATGGCATTTGGAGAGTTCGTCACACTCTCTCACCTATGCTGGCAAACACATAGCTCTGGCTGTGAAGAAAACCACAATGTGGGAAGGAAAGCCTACAAAAGAACGAAAACAGAAAGTGTCTAAGGCCTTGGCAGAAGGACACTAAATAAAATAGAGAGCCGTGACTCATTCTGGCAGGGAATCCACCTCAACCCCTTCAAAGGTTTTGGCAACAGTCCTCGGAGGAGACCCTCGGCTTTTGCCAAGCCACAAAACACCACAATTATTATCGCAGCAGTCATCAACAAAACAGATTTTGTAAACTGACTTGCTGGCACATAGATTAAAGAAGCTATAAAAAGGAATAACAGCTGTTCGGGCTACCCTGCACTGAAACTCACTCTACAAAAAGTATGTTCTGCATGAGCCATGGGCATACATGTATGTTAGCGCACTATGTGCATGCAGGCAACCATAAGCATTCACTACATCAGAATTAGTTTTAAAATAAAGAGGATAACATTGGAAGCCATAATGTTGACTGCTGCCAGTTCAAAAATAGTTCAGTTACAATTACATTGAAGGGAAATGGGCAAAGTCTATTTCCACAGACTCAAAACTGAAGTGACTGCAGCTCAAATGTAAAGGGCAGCAAGACTGCCCTCCATTTTATAATGGTGTAAGAGAAGGAATATTAGTAGGTGAAGCTTGTCATTCAGGGGTACGAAAAGCAATGGCTGCTAAAATTCCTATGCCACAACTATTAATGGTAAATAAGTTCTTTCTGTGTCCAAACTTCTGTGTCTTACTGATCCAGTTTACTGACCTCCAGCTCTGACACTGGCTTGGTAATGCTGAACGTGAGCCTGTTTTGTTCAGTTTACACTGTTTCTGTTGGTAGCCTTGTCCCACAAAAGGTATGCATATTCAGTGATTGTCCTCTGCATCTGGTTACCCACTGGTAACCAATGGGCAGCCCTGAGAGCACAATGTCCAATATAGTAGCCAGAAAGTCAGGAACCAGAAAATGAAATAATGTTGTATCAAAGAGATATGGTAGTAGTTCAACGAATGTATGCATGGTGACCACAATTCCAGTCTGCACTAGAACAAAGAAAGATATGCACAGGGCTGGAAGCAGGATAGAAACCGAGCTTAGGAGGTCCAAGAGCAAAGCATTCAGGCAATAATGCAAAATTCAAAATGAAATAGGGAGTTACTTCTATGGAAAATAGTCAGTGAGAAAGAAAGTTGGAGGGTTGAGAAAATGCCTTCTTAGAGAGACAAGACACCACTTTTGCCTGTTTTGTTTTGGTGAGAGAAATAAGTCAATTGGGAAGCCAGGAATTTACAACTGATGTGGGTATCCTTCAACTTGACGAGCATGAAGGAGCTTAAGGTTGCAATCCTACACACACTTATCTGAGTGTATCTAAACATAATGGGACTCATGCCTAAGTAAATATACACAGGGCTGCTCTCTATGAGATATTAAAACAGTATTTAACAACCAACTCATTCTTCAAGAAGATGAAGGTAGGGAACACCCCCATATAAAGCACTCCATGTAAAACAAACATTTCTTTTGTTAAAACTCATACAAAACTTTTTACATTCCAGAGCATATGTGCACATGCAACCCCCATATAAGACATTCAAAAATCTGTGAATACATCCTACACTTTACTAAATATACTTCAGATATTTTACCCAATGGTGTATTTAAAGCTTGTCTTTTAGAGAAGCATTTAGACAACAATGCTTAAGATTTAAATACATTCCAGCTTTTCAGCATTCTTAGGGACCAATATGTTGCATTATCTTATTCCTTTTCTTCCTTCTTTACAGCTTCCAAGGAACCATATAGCATATTATTCAACTACATAATTAACCAGCACACTAGCAGAAGTAGCTAAGTTCTACCTCTCCAAGTCTTTATAAAAGCATTCAAGTACACACTGTCTTCTCTATAGCCCAGAGATCCCTGTTGAGTCTTTGCCAAGTCCGGAAAAGTTGGACACAACATCCGGTATTTACACTAAGCTAAAATTCTAATCAGCACGAACAGCAGTGTGTTTTAATTCAACCTTATGATTTTATTTCAATCTGCTAAGTAGTTCTACTGCCAGAATGCAACTTGCTATAAATGTAAGTAAACAAATGCAGCAACTAAAATACGTTTGAAGCTTGCAGTATATATAAAGTTTGCATTTCTTTAGATGCATGTAACAAAAGAAAACAGTCTGAAATATCATTGATGGCTGCTTACTTCTGAGTTCTTTGAAAATAATACAGCTTTCCAGTTCATGCTTGGTATACTGTAGCCAAGGAAAGAAAGCTCTTAACGTTATTTTACACTAGCTAGTTCACCTCACGTCATCCCTTAAACAGCTTTCTGCCAAGTACTGTGAAAGAAGAACACAGTTACTACTCGGATCTCTGGATGACTCTATAAATTGTAGTGCCAAGAGACTGGTGCCAAGTTCAGCATCTTCGTTGCCTGGGCGGGGAGGGATACAGGAAAATTTTGTGAAGTTGGTCACCATCTTGGACCTGTTCTATGTATTCAGTCCTTGGCAGCCATCTTATAGCTTGGCAACCATTTTGAGAATTTGTCTGGCATTCATTCAGAAGTCGCAGACACTATTTAAACAGAATGGTGGTTAAATATAGTCCAAATTAACCAATGTAGTGTGATATCAGGTAAAACGGTTCTTTGTAATATCAAACAAAACAGTTTTTTTTTTTAAATGAGGGTTATTCTGATTTCCTAGAACACATGTTTTATTAAGGAAATTCAAGCTGCATGGTCCTTAACCCTTTAATGTTTTCTTTTGCTGCAATACAAAACACACACACATACACACACACACACACACACACAGAGAGAGAGAGAGAGAGAGAGAGAGAGAGAGAGAGATACAAAGAGGAAACAAAAACATGCTGGATGGTTATGATCTCAGATAACCTACCCAGATCGCAGGTATAGTGTTCAAGTACTACTGACATATACTGACATGTACATATACTGTGCTATCCAGCTATTACGGATATACAATAAAAAAGTGACAGATCAAGAATTACAAAATGCAGAATGCACTTTCTCTTTTGTTAATGTTTAATGAGGCCATCGAAACTCTAGCTGGAGTCAAAGTACAGGATCATTCTTTCTTTGTATACATTTAAGATCACATGGAGAGAGAAAAAGATTTTAACTGGGTTATTTAAGAAAAGCGCAAGTGAAAGTTAACTATTTAAAAGAGGCACTTCCCTGAAAGAGAACATTGTGTTTTTCATTAGCTACTTTAGACATTTCCCAAGTGTCAATGAAAGGGGAAGTACTCTCATCAGTTAATTATCTGAAATCACTATTTTTTATTAGGAAACTCAAAGGTTATTCTTGCTCATGAACAAGATTCCACCCCCAATTTCCCCTAATTCATAAAAAAGGATTATATGGCTACTACACGCAATCCTCTTCCAAAAAACAAATTCTAGCACAATCTTCCCCAAGCTGATGCCCCCTATATGTTTGGAACTACAACTGCTAGCCCCAGCATGATTCTCCACAATCAGCTAGAAGCAGAATCGAATCAGAAGGTTCCATACAACACTTAATATTAACCAGCAAGGTCCCTCACCATGGCATCCACTCACAATAAAGTTCCATTGACTAAAGATACTTTCTAACCCTAATTTTAAAACTCTCTATTTGCAAGTTTAGTGTATTTTATTGCTTCCCTTGTGTTAGGAGGGTGTGTGTGTTGAATTGCCCCTTAGTTGCCCCATATTTAGTCAACTTTTGTTGCCAGCACCAGTGGGGTATATTAAATCATTGGTTTTATTCCATTATCTTTTCTTCTTTCTTTCCAATGTAGCCTGCTCTAGAAAACAGTATCTAATTTTTGAGTGACAATTTCAGTTTCAAACATATTGTGAAAATCAGTAGGCCCCTGCAACAAAATGTTGTCATGTGGAGTGCTTCTGTTCAAGGTTGGCAAATACAGAATTATCTGAACTGGGTCAGTGCTGCCAGAAACTTTCCCCCTTCCTGCATTTCATCTACTGTCACATCTGCACTATGCATTTATAGCAGTATTATACCACTTTAAGCAGTCATGAGTTCCCCCAAAGTATCCTGGGAACTGTACTTTGTTAAGGGCGTTGAGAGTTGTTATAAAATTCATAGTGCAGATGTCTATCTCACTGGGGAATAAGTTGCTCAGGAGCTGCCTGGACTAGACATTGCTTGAATAGCAGCAAAGTGGCAAATACTGTCCTGGCACAATTATGGAATTCCACAATTTTCAAAACTGCAAATTTCAAGGCAAAAACCAAACCAAACCGCTTATTTAAAACAAAAAAATCACTTACTATAGACAATGGTATCATATTATCAAAGTTTACAAAGTTAGACTGCAACCCTAACACCCCGATGGTGACAGTAACATTCTCAATGCCTGAATTAGACCAAATTCCAAAATTTCAAGGCTAAAACCAAACCAAACCACTTATTTCAAACAAAAAAATCACTTACTATAGACAATGGTATCATATTATCAACGTTTACAAAGTTAGACTGCAACCCTAACACCCCGAGGGTGACAGTAACATTATCAATGCCTGAATTAGACCAAATTCCAAAATTTAAACTATTTGGGATTTTTACAACCTCGCAGCACAAAATACTTCATTTTTACCCTTATTAAAAATACATTTTAGGAATTGGAATATAAACTGTCTAAATTAAGTATAATTTCATAGTGAATACTAATTACAGAAAATATTAAATAAAGAGAAAAAGATAGAAATAACATCCGGGTTGTAGGATATTTTTAGATTGAGGGATAGTATCTGCAGTTGCATGACGTCAACTGCGCTACACAAGTTTGGAATGCATTGATAAATTACTCCATCGATTCTGTTCTGCTTCACTTACCATAATTATAGCACAGTAATGGATGGCATGAGTGATATATTCTTACTTTAAAGGAAAGCCAAGAGTTTGCCTGTTTCTTTACGAGATTAGACCAAATCCTTTCAATTAATACAGCATGATTGATATCTGAAAGTGTAGTGGGTTAAGATACTTGCTTTAAGTGTGCATACTTGAAGTTTATTTGTATAAGTATTCACTTGAAGATATATACCATGTTTGAAATATTTAGAAAGTCACACTGTGACAATTTCCCAGTCTCTTCCAAAGCTTAAATCCAAAAGCTGATTTTGCAGTTATTGTTGGCATGCTGTTTGCATAGTTAGGCATAACACAGGAAGCTCATGTATTTGGGACTACCCCTCTACTGTGATCTTGACATTTGCTAGGCTCATCGCTTCAGGCTGGCCTTTAATAGCATCCAGTGCCTTGGTAAATATTTTATGTATTTCCCATTTCTTCTGCTGTCAGAAAGAAATAAGTCCACAGCTGAGCACAGTTATTCTTGACTGTCTAACAAACTTTATTTGGACCATCTGAATGGAGCTTGTGGTCCACTGAGATTTAAGAACCTCTGGTGTAGGGTCTCTGGACCTTCAAAGAAAAATTCTGTTTGGAATATGATGTGTGCGATAAAGATGGAAATATAACAGAGATTTCACTTGCAAAACGTCTCACTGCTCATATAGACATTCTCAACCAGATCTAAGTGAAGAGGGACAAAGTGAGAAATAAGTGAGTGTAGAAATAAGTGAGCCTTAGATGGAAAGAGAAGATACTTACATGCTGCTGCTGGACCTGTAAGCACCATGTCTAATAATTAATTGTTGAATTAACTATTTGAGCCCTATCCTTATGTTTTTTATAAATGGTGAGCACTCTATGCAGCAATTCCCATGCATTCAATATGTAACAATTCTATTACTTTGTCATCCAATCATTTTAGTGGAAAAGAGCTTCGAATGCATAAACTAGAATGGAAATAATATAAGCAGTTTCAGCGCTACAGTATTTCTTCTGCAGAAAGCAGAACCATATTCTGAGTTATTTCCCCAATAAGTCAGGAACTGCAGCCATCTGATGCTGAACTCAGCACCCCTGTGCCAACCAGAGTGGAACCAAAAGAAGACCCCAGAGAAACAAGAGGAAGGTACACTCAACTTTGCTTAGCTAAAAGGAAAAAAAAAAAAACCTTAAAAGTTTTTTTCTCACCAGATCAACAGCTAATGCATTAAGGACCTGGTGGCAAAGGCCATGGAAATGGGCAGAACTGGGGAAACCAGGGTCCCGTCAAACACAATATTCACCTTCCACACTTCTTGGAAGTCTTGAGAGGACTGCCAAAAGGCAGAAGAAGGTAGGCTGAGACCCAGTGGTCTCAGGAAGCCTCTGAAGAATTCACAGTAAGTCATCAAGCCTTAAAGGGATGCTATTTAATCCACAAAACACTTTGTCAGAGGTTCCCACTTGGGTTTATCTACAAAACAAGATTGTCTGAAGCTGGTACTCAGTGTTCCTATTTATCCAGAATTAATGTTTCCATATCAGCTACTCAGTGTGTAAATGAAGCAACTGTTTTAATAGATATTTCCCTTTATCCAAGTGTTGCTGGTTTTTGCTTCACTAAAATGTTTACGTTATGCTGAAATGGGTGGGTGAAGGAAATGGAGAAAATCACATCACCTTTGAATTAAATGTACGTTCAACTGTTTAAACAGAACTGGCTTCTCAAAAAATTTGCTCCTCAGCTATTGCAGTAGTGTAAAATTGATCTGTACTTAGAAATGTTGAATTTCTTCCCTTCTCATCTTACAAAGCCTGTCACTGGAAATAAAATGTAATCTGGGATGACTATAGCAGCTATCAAAGCTCCTTTGACACATTATAATGTCTGAAACCCAGACACTCACCGTTTACATCTGAAATACTTCAGCATGTCGTGAACAACTCAAAACCAACCATTGATCATATATATTGATTTTTACAAGGGAAACCAAGAAGGAAAAGGCCCCAGAAAAGATAGGATTTCTTTTCCCCACCCTTGTCTCTAACTTATTGGCTGCCAAACCCAGGTCTTCTCAGGCTAAAGGCATCAGAAGTTTGCACTGCAGCTAGCCAGGATGTCTGCACAAGATAATTCAAGCTGAAGGCAGATATTCTGTAGTGGGGAATGATTAGCCAGTGAATTCCACTGTGATCTGTCGAGATCCCAAAACAAGCTCCCTTACCGTAGGTAGGTGGACTTCCAAACAATACAAATAACCTATTTGTGTTTCAGTGGTATTTGAATATAACTGACTTTTCTAAGTCAGTAGTTAAAATATTTCTAAGAAACAAATGTGAATCCTAGTCTTCAAGAAGGTTTAAACAACAGGCTTAAATCAAACTGCTACCATTAAAACAAGAGAGAAACTGGTGAAGTTAAGAATAACAAAGACTAATGATGCCCATGTCACTGTGTTCAATGGGATTGTATAGGACTGCAGCCTGAAATTTCAAACAGTTCTTTGGGACATTTACAGGGATGGATAGGAGACTGACAAGACTGGCTCAAAGGGACACTTAATCCTATAGTTCTGATGGTGGACATTGCCCAGCTCCAACATTGGTGCAGCAATGACAGCTGGGGAGGATTGGGTAGGTGGGCACTCAGCAACCCCCTACAAGGATGGCTCAGGATTCATTCCATGGGTGCAGCCATTCCCTCCTCTTTCTTTATAAAAAGTAAGTGGCTGGGAGTGGGTTTTAAATGGAAAAGGAGGCAGAGCTGTAGGGTTAATAATTATATACAAATATTTATGAAAGCTTAACTAAGGCATCCTTCCATCAAAAGATCAGAGAGACAACGAGAAATAAAATACTGCTGATCTTTATTCCTTCATAATTCAAGAACAAATTAAAATGCATTTGTATCCTAATGTTTTGATATCTGATTTTGAAACAGCTTGGCCAGTGTTCAAAATCCAGGAAAGATTCAGAGTCCCATGCTACACCACTAGAGAAACATTCCCTCCCTCCATTTCTACAGAGTATGGTGTGAGTGTAAATCCTTGTACATATTTTATACACTGTTAGCACAGCATTTTGAGGAAACCTAAACAGATAACCTTTTGAATAAGTATCTCTAACAAAAATACGTTGAGGCATCAGAATTGTAACAATAACATGCTAGATTTTGTTTGTTAGCAAACCCTGAACTTAAATAATGCCATTATTCTAGTGCACAAAAACACTCAAAACCACTTACTTGGCTGAAATCTTCTTCAATAGGTACACTGTGTTGTTGCTCTCTCTCTATAACTCATATTTCAAGTTCCTACTATTCTACATATTAACTGTATAACAAAATGCTCAGTTTTGGGAAACAATTATTTTTAATGCAATATAGACCTGTGTATCACACATGGGGAGGGCTGCAAGTTTTCTACACTAAATATTGCAGAAAATTCATTGTGAATTGACACAACAACAAGTTGAAGCTGTAATGATATACATGGTGTTATGTGCTAATGCTTGCTACTGGTGAATTGCATTCTTGAAGTATGGGAAGCAAGACAGAGGTGATAGGCTCTGTTTGGCCTTTTTGGACACCCCACCACCACCAATTTATGAAGTAATTCCTAGCCAAAACACAGTGATGCATTTAGATGTTTGGAAACAAACAGTTAGAAAATGCAGAAGGGGAAAAAAGCAGTTTCAAGAGCTAATCTGAAGTGTAGCAGTGGACATGTGAAGGGTTCAGCAACTTTAGCTGACACTTCTATGTTATAAACTGGCCCCTTCCTGAAGTGGATTTTTATTTCAAAACTCTGCTTTATGTGCTTGTGTGTAACCATTGTACGGTTCTCTGAATCAAGTTACAAAGTTTTAAAACTAATTCAAAGTTAACTGAAGCAAACCTAGGTGACATAGTTAGCAGTTTATCTAATTTTCAAATCTGGAAATCAAGTTATTAGGACTAAAGCCCAGTCCCTCTCTGCAGCTGCAGAGACATGTAAAATGGAGAGCTACCTAACCCACAATACAAATGAAAGCAATCTGGAACCCAAAAACTAATGCCAGCAGAGAACATCTGGCTGAAGACAACTCATAATTTTTAAAAGAATTTTTTGCATTACTTAATACTCACTAGTAAATTGACCCCAAAGTAAAATCAGAATTGGTTTCTTCATCAATCTGTTTGTCAAACTGTGCCATATGTTTAGAGCACAGCTAACCAGCTTCATTTTCAAAAATTCCCTGATATAACAACCTGAATATCATACCTACAGACACAGACACAGACACAGACACACACACACACACACACACACACACACACACACAGCACCTTTTCTGTGTGTTCCACTTGATAGTATTCTGAAAAAGGAAATCACACCCCTTGTCCCTGCTTATACTGGGAGAGTTACATTGTACATAATTTTGACAAGAGACAATTGGTGGGACTCTGGATGAATATTGGTGCACCATTAACTGGCTGAAATGAAACAGACACTGAGTGAAAAATGTCCATTTCACAGCAAACAGAATACTGATAAAAGGAAAAGGTTAATTACGAGATACAGGAAAAGAGATTTACAAATTTAACATTTGCTGGTTTATGACAAAATGCACCTTTTATTAGGAAGAGAGAGGGAACCTACCCATCCCTAGCAGGTTGACAAGTATATCAAAACTGCATGCATTTATTTCAAAAGGACAGAGGCAAAACAAAATTATTTGCTAGGGTCTACTTGCAAAATGCTTTATTAATCCAGCAGCAGGACATGACAACTAACCTTGAGTTGTCACTTTTGAATGGACAGAAGCTCATTGAACTACTGTGCAGAAATCAAGAGTCAGAGTTTCCTCCAGCAGTGGCGACCCAATGATGAGGAAACTATAGTATTCTAGTGCTGATATTCTAGTGCTGAGACTCCAATACTTTGGCCACCTCATGAGAAGAGATGACTCCCTGGAAAAGACCCTGATGTTGGGAAAGATGGAAGGCACAAGGAGAAGGGGACGACAGAGGACGAGATGGTTGGATAGTGTTCTCAAGCTACCAGCATGAGTTTGACCAAACTCCGGGAGGCAGTGGAAGACAGGAGTGCCTGGCGTGCTCTGATCCATGGGGTCACGAAGAGTTGGACACAACTAAATGACTAAACAACAACAAGAAGTGCTGATATTAAAGCCCTCCTCACATGTTTCGTATGTAAAGGAAGTACAGTGGTACCTCTAGTTACAAACTTAATTCGTTCTGGAGGTCCGTTCTTAACCTGAAACTCTTCTTAACTAGAGGCGTGCTTTCACTAAAGGGGCCTCTTGCTGCTGCTGTGCCGCCAGCACACGATTTCTGTTCTCATCATGAAGCAAAGTTCTCAACTCGAGGTTAGCGGAGTTTGTAACCCGACGCGTTTGTAACTCGAGGTAGCACTGCAAGTGTAGCAAAAGGGGCTGTGAGGCCATGTAGTTGACCCCACCCCAAAGTTTTGCATCTCCTCTGCCTCCGCCGTTGCTGTGTTTGTCATAATTTCTCAACTAGGATCCTGATCTATGCATGCAGGCTCCCCACATGATTTAGAAAGCTTATCACCCAAGAGGCCTACAGCGTGCAGGGACCACCAATGTATAAAGAAATCTTCCTGCTGCAGAAATTATGGAAAAGAAAGTGATGGCAGGAACAGGAGAAGCTGTGTGCCTCTGGGAGGTTGGGCCTCACAGCTCCTGTATCTATGCTTACCCTCTTCATGCAAGAAATGTGAGAATATGGCTTAAAATACACTGACTCTTCTCTGTCCATAAAAAAGTGACAACCTACTTCCAGCTACATATATATGCAAGACTCCAATAATCTTGTGCACATTAGCCATCTTTTCTCATAAGAGAGGTAAAAGGCAAAGGTAAAGGGACCCCTGACCATTAGGTCCAGTTGCGGACAACTCTGGGGTTGCGGCGCTCATCTCACTTTACTGGCCGAGGGAGCCGGTGTACAGCTTCCGGGTCATGTGGCCAGCATGACTAAGCCGCTTCTGGCGAACCAGAGCAGCGCACGGAAACGCCGTTTACCTTCCCGCCGGAGCGGTACCTATTTATCTACTTGCACTTTGACGTGCTTTCAAACTGCTGGGTTGGCAGGAGCAGGGACCGAGAAACGGGAGCTTACCCCGTTGCAGGCATTCGAACCGCCGACCTTCTGATCGGCAAACCCTAGGCTCTGTGGTTTAACCCACGGTGCCACTTGCATCCCGTTCATGAGAGAGGAGGGGAGCATAATTACTTTGGTATGATTGTAAAAGCATACGGGTGAGTCAGGCGTTAGTGAGAGGGTGGAAGGACTGCACAGTTGTTCTGTGTCATGCAAACACTGATTGGTGCTTTCATCCTAAAATGCAAATTCAAGCAATGTTGCTAACTTTTTGTCTAACCTCTTTAGGTGTGCCTTTAAAAGCAGATTCATCCATGCATATTAGCAGGTCATGATTCTTGTCTCCACAGTGTGAAAAGCTTCAGCTGATTATTTCAGCATCTCAAGCTGCTGTTAAAGGCACATATGCAAGTCAGGCCCAGTTTTTGTGGTCAATTGCTCACCTCAAGCCTCAGTTCTTAACAAGGGCAATTGTTTGCAAAAGGAAGCACAACCTGTAAAGTCATTCATTCAGTAGGTACTTATGTGATGATTACTGCTATTGGGGTGGAACTCCATGGGTCCATTTCTGTTTGTCTTACAGTTAAGGACCATAAATTAAGACACCCTTGGAAAGAGAAAATCCTCCTAAGATTTTGTTTATTGTTAGGGAAAGAATGAGTTGGACTTTGGAGATGCAGGGGAAATCCCAGATGAGCAAAAAATTTACTACTTGACAACACATACCGGTAAGTGTGCTCCCAACATTCAACTTCCATTTCCCATCAACAAAATGGGTAAAAGTGATCTTATTTCATGGCACTGCTTCCGGGATTAGAAAGATGCAGTCTACAAATTATTTTGCAGAGTTGCATTATATAACTTCCTACACAACGATAACTATTACTCCTACTTGTTTCAACATTAATCATAGCTGCATTTTATCAAATAATTGCTGAACTGGATTTTTCTCTCAGTCCCTTTATTGGTCTCCTAAAGCATCTCACCGTGTAATTCAAAAATAAATGCCAAAAAGTTAGCATCAATAAGGCATCCATGCATAAATACCTAAGCTACATCTAACTAGTTTAGTACTTGCAGAACATGCATGCAAATGTTCTATAATAAAAGAGGCAAACAAACATGTTTGATAGGATCTACTTACAAAATGAAGTCTCTACAGTCTTGGGAATAACACAGTGGCATATGGGCAAAGGTTTCAGTCTGCTATCCCCACACTCATATTATGGCCCTGGTTCAACACGACTGAACTGCTCTCCAGACAAAAGAAACACATTCAGAATGGGTGCTGAGAGCTGTCTGGCTAGTATAAACTACAGAGCCTGTCTGTGCACAAACTACTGGCAGTGGAGATGTGGGATGCAATGAGGAGGTCTTTAGAGCTTTCTAAGAGCTAAAAAAAAGAAAGCTGCCTGAAGGTTAAAGCTGGCTAGTCAGAGCGGCATACTTGGCTGCGCATATAGCCAGGTGGCTTAGGCATATTGGCAAAGTGCCCAATACATATGGCTTGGATTGTTTTGCTCTTCCCAGGAAGCTTTCCTAGACTCTTGAGCAGGCATTTCATTCAGAGCATTAGGCATACAGGTTTTAAAAGAAACTTTCCCCTACAATATGAAGGATTTTGCTCTTTTATTTTTCCTCAAAAAGAAATGCTGAAATATTTCACAGGGTTAAAAAATTGTATTTTTTGCTCCTCGGGTGACCACCCTTTCTCCAGTTTACTCACTTTATTCAACGTTAGGCTCCATAACAGGAATTTTACATTAAAGCCAAAAACAAACCAATTCTGAAGACACTGGGACTGCATCTACATCATTATTATTTTAAATGACAGGGTTTGTAATCCACTCTTCAGCTGAATATTCTCAAAGCAGAAAATAAAAAAGCAGTAAATCAAGAACAATGTATTTATTAAAAAAAAAACAATAAAAGTCCAGCAGGGAAAATTGATATATGACATCACAGATGACAAAAGTAAATTAATAGACTATAATAAAAGAAGTCTTAATGGCACACCTGGCCGGCCAAAGCTCTTAAGATTCAGCAAATCTCAGGAAGAGTCAATAAAGTTCTATTAAACAATCATGCCGACAACACAAGAAGCACCTGCAAAAAAACCACATTGCTGCATTTAGCACATGAAGTAGTACATATGGCAAAAGGCACTCACATATGGCATCCACTCTGGTAATCTAGACCAAGCCTATATAGGGTTTTAAGAGGTAAGAACTAGCACCTTGAATGTGTTCTCAAAATGTTGATTCATTCTTAAGCTTTCCGCATTAGAAATCAAGGTGGCTTACAACAGTACAAAAACAGATCCTCAGAAGACTAAATTAAAAACAATACATAGAATACAGTACAAGAGCATATAAAACCAATCCAGTATAACAGAACAAGAAAACAGAGCAACCGTCTGCCATATGTCCGGATTTTCCCAGAAACTACTGGGATTGCAATGATGGAATTGATGTCTGGGGTGGAATTTCCGAAAGGCGGCATATTGTCCTGGATCTTAGGCAAGTAAAGACATTTTAAAACAAAGAAAGGTCTTTGGCCATTGGCAGAAGTTCATTAATGAAGGGGCTAGATAGGTTTCTCTAAAAACGACATTTCAGGCAAGTAACAGACACTGGAAAGGCAGAAATAAGGAGTTTCCTGGAAACTAGACAGGTTCGTATGGGAGAAGGAAGTTATTTAGCTACCTTGATCTTCAGCTATTTAGGATTTTAATCAGCACCTTCAACTGTGCCCAGAAATGGACTGGTGAAAATGTTTTAATGGTGGTAGGTGGGGCAGGTAGGTAGCATGTTTCTAACAGCTGGCTCCAGTGTGGCTGTAGCATGTTTAACCAAGCTGAAGTTTCTGAATACTTTTCAGAGACAGCTCTACATATCAAACAAGATGGAACTAAGGTATTATCACCACCAGATCTGGCACGTCCAGAATGAACAGAGTTGGCACACAAACCTCAGCCACACAAAGATGTGGTAACCCCTGCCACCTAGATATCTGGTCCCATCGTTGGATCATCCAAACCGCAAATCTGAGCCTTCAAGGGAAGCACAAACCAATTACAAATAGGTTGAAGCACTATTCCCAGGTCTGGGAATTTTTAACCAGTGGGGTTCTGGCAAGATTAGTATTATATGCTCCCACTGACTAAATCCAGAGACGGGCTTGATCCAAACACCAAACCTGCACTTGTGGGAAGGATGCGATACGACCCCAATCAATCATTTATACTGCTTCCCAAGTCTAGTAACATTCGTCGTGTGTTATTTGAATTGGATATCAATTCATTCACTCTCATCCAGGTCATTATTGACCTCAGGCAGTCATTTAAACCCATTACACCTGGTTTAAAAGTAAAGGAAAATAGGGGGCCACTAGGTGGCGCATCGGAAGATGGCTGACAATAACATCTCTCCGACCCGCACGAGGTAATTTGGAGGCTGTGATGGGGGTAATTAGCCTCCTTAACCCCCCCCAGGATTGTGGGGGGGGGGGACGGCCCTTGCCTGCTGTGCCCTATACCACCCCCGAATTTGTGGGGGTGGGGGCACTAGGCACAAAGCCCTCCTGTGGGATTCCGGCACTCCTGGACGCCGTCCCTGATTCGCGCCGCTAGTTGCAAGCATCTTCAAAAGAAACAATTTGGACGAGATAAATTGCACATGCTTCAAGGAAAAAGGGGAGTAAAGACTGCTGACAGAAGAGATCTCTGATAACAAGACAAGAATAAAATATGAGAAGATACGTCAAGATAAGGTATGACAAATGACTGAGGGGGGAGGGGGGGAAAAACCTGCCTTCCTTTTTCTTATGTGATTTAACAAGAATCCCCTCCCCTAATAAGTCAGAAACTAAGGACTTAAGCTGTGGATTTACGGCTGTGTGGAGATAAACTTTCGAACCAAAGCAATGTTTCAAGATGAAGCTGGAAAGCTAAGAGTTTTGGAATGACGCAGTTAAAAATGCCGTCGCCATTTTGGGAGGCATTGTTGGAGCTCTTGAGTCTGGGAGGAGAAAGAGAGAAATAGAGTTGTTTACATATCGTGGATCAACTTCTCGGTGGGACTTAAGAGCGACAAATGCCAAATTTATGATGGAAAGAGCGATGCTATCTACGAAGGAGATATATGGAAACCATCTGGACTTAGTGGAGGAAAGGGAAATCCACACAGGATTATTATTTTGCTTATCGGCTTAAGGAGACTAACAGAAGAGATCGTAAAGGAAAAATAGAAATTATATGAACAAGATATGATGTGGAAACACCAAGATAAGACTGGATAGAATTATGAATTTTGTTTGGACTGATTGGGACTGATTTGGACATTAACGCAGTAATAAGATGATCTGAATCCCCCTTTGGATCTTGAAGTATGGGTTCCCCCAACAAAATTTAAAAATTTGGCTTTGTAATTTGGAATTTATGTGATGTGATTTAATTTAATTTGATGTGATTGGCCAATTAATAAAAATTATTTTTTAAAAAAAATAAAAGTAAAGGAAAATAGTCTGCATAAGAATGAGCAATTCACTGCTACATTCTAAACAGCTGGCCAACAAATTATCTAAACCTTTCCCCCTTTTTTTTACTAGCTGTGATAAATGATGTGAAGCGGGCATGTCGTGGCATGAACTAATCCAACCATTCTACCCACAGGATGTTTTTCTTCCTATTCTCTACTCAACCCTTCTTTGTCCCAATAAGTTCCCACAGTGGTATTTCTGGGCTTTCATTCCACATTGCAAGAGACACGTGAAAAATGTGTGAGAAAGGGCTCTGGTTAAGTGGCAGGATAGGTTTACTCGTCAGACGATTTACTTGTCAGGAGGACTCCTACCCACCGCAACAGGCAAGCTGTTTCTGTGCAGTGCTAAGGAGTGCAAGTATAAAAGAAGCATGGCTCTGTTCATTTTTGGATTCAGTTCCTCTTGAACCACATCCGGGGAACCATTCCTCAGTGGGCATTTTTGTTTTCTGTTCAGGGGTTGCACAGCCTTTTCCGTTCAGGAAAATATGGTATTTGTGCCAAAGAGACCACAGGAATATCTGAACATCCTGATGTAAACTAAACCTATAAAATTATTATAAAATCAACATGTACTCAAAAAAGGGTGGGCGATTTCTCCCCCCCCCCCCGCAAGAAAAACACTTTTAAAGAAGCTTAGTGAAATTTTACCAGTCCAGTCATATTTTCTTGGAAGTAAATCTACTGGTATAGAAAATATCACAAAAGCTGCAGCTTTAATCTGTTAGCATCTCTAAATTATAAATCTTTGGTCATGTCCAGCTGCACAGATAACTGGCAGCATACTTAGAGGCCAGTTCTTCTTCTGGCCCCTCATTTTGTATATTATCATGATTAGGATAGATCAGGCAGATCTATCCTCTGCTCCCAATGTCCCTTTCCGTACATTGGCTGAGTTCCCACTATACCTTCCATTCTATTGGTTGCATTTGCATACCGTACTAAATGACTGTTTATTCTGATGAACACAAGCTGAAGCAAATCTTGCGTGCTCTCCACGCCTTCCGCCTACATGCTGGAAAGAAAGTTTGTACTGTGGCTTGCTGTTTCATCCAAACTGGGGGTCATGGTTTACAAGAACTATGGTTAGTTTAAAGAAGAAAACTTCATAAATAATGGTTTGAAGCGGACTTGTTTTAAATCTATCCACAGTTAGTGTTAAAACATGATGCACTATTCGGACTACAAGCCATGTTTCAGGGAAACAGAATAAAAATTTCCGACGTCCTCCTCTCAACCATGCAAGAGTAGGAAAGTGGAGCAGGGTACACACAGTGGCTTGTGCACCTCACACTAAATCCTGGTTTCATATTATGTGAAAATGTAGGTGTGCTCAGGAGAAATTTCCTCATTTTTTGCAGGATCTTTGTTAATACCTAGGTATTCATCTTAAAGCAAGAAATATAATATTATTTGCTCTTCCCCCTAGCCAAAAACTGCACAACTCTTGCCACATCAAACCATGTATGGTGGCCTGTCAGGTGCATAACTTACCTGACTATTTTTATGGCTGCAAAACCAGGAGGTCTATTGAGCCTCCTGTATATATGCTGGGAAAGGCGAATTTGCCTGTTAAGATATACAAACCTGGCCTAGCCCATGTCTTGAGCCAAAGGAAGCTCTCAACTTCTTAAAAAAATGCATTTGGTGAATGCAATGTGATACATTATTTCAAGATGCCTACTGTAAGAGAAGTAGGGTACCTTGCTTTATGTGTTGCTGAATAAACCACATATCTTGTGCCAAATTTATACCAGCTAAAACCACAATCTTTTTGAAACTGAACATTAGTATATTTATTATTAATCTACAAGGTCTAGCCCAGTAAGCAGAGATGTGAACCATGTGCATCCAAAATTAATATTACTGTAAACCTTCTGGTACTCGCAAATAGAAAAATCTGTTCAAAATGGGAGGAATCCTTTAGTTTTGAAGTATTTTTATTTACTGTAAATACTGGATCAATGTATTTTGAAAAATTGAGTATCCTCAAAGAATAGCAGTTAGGAATGTAATTCCATTGTTTTTGTGGGGTACAAAACAAAAGAAAAATAAGATCTGGAACTGTTTATTTATGCTATTGGACAAAATGTAAACATGTTTGAGCAAATATAAACTTCATAAGGAGCTAATTATTGTCACAGAATTAACCCAATTATATTGAGTGGGAGTTTTTTTTTACTCTCTACTTCCAAGCTGTGCCCTCTAAACAGAAAAAAGGTTATCTAAAGGAATTCAATCTGTGGGGTATCTGTCCAAATCTGGACCGGGCTTGACAAATCCAATGCTAGTTGAAACCAGCATGTGTTTGTTACTTAAGAAAACAGCATGTATCCCTAAATTTTTGCCATTGGCTCTGAAATTAAATAAGGTTGCAGAGGCCAAGGTTCTTGGTAACATTCCCAAACATATGAAAAGCCGTGAAACTATATTTAACTTCTGTTTAAAGAAAGAAAGCTAAACTACACTAACGAAGAACAAAGACAACATCTATAATCCAGCTGTAGGGTTCTTTATAGGATTCATGACGTCCTTGGGGATATATGCAAATTAGTCCACTTATTTGCAATATGATAGTCTCTATTGTATATTCAATATTGTAGATCATGGCTAACACTATTTTTTTTTTAAGACACTGTGTAATGTTTAAAGCTCATGACTATCACGCGCAGAATGGGAAAATACAAACTAAGAGGCCATGTCCAAACTTTACGTGTCACCCTTTTCTTGGTATAAGTCTCAGATAAATGTTGTCTGCCTTTATATTTAAACTTTTTAGAGCAAAATGTTTCTGTGTAAGTTTTGCAAGTTCCTGAAACCCAAAGACCCAACTGTTCAGTTTTTCAGACTAACAATGTCTGCTCATTTTGTCCCAATCTTTCCAGCTTAAATATTCACAATGTGCCATTATTATGGAATCATTATCTGCCTTTAGTTCTGACAACAGCATCATATGGGCTATGAAAGGCTTCTTTCTTCTCATGATTAGTCTCTAAAACATTTCCTCATCTTACAGTGCTTTTCAGCTTCCCAGAATGCACTGCTCAATTACAGTGCTGAAATTAACTGTATGCCACTCTTATTTATCGATAAAAGAATAATCAAGTGCCCCAGCCCATATCCTGCTTTAGCCATAATTTATATATCAAGTTCCAAGTAATGCATTTAACTCTTTCCAAGTCTGAAATTTTCTAACATTTACCACATCTAGCATTGGATTTTCTTGCTCCTGTGTCAAAAAAATTATTACAATTTGGCTCTGTGTTTTAATACATCAACTCTGAAACACAAAGATGTCAGACCACCCACCTACCCAACATGCACCAGTTCCTTCTGCTTTGAACGTGGTAGCCGGAGATTTAGATACACAAACGCAAGTGGTAGGATGGAGCTGGCAACCTAGTTTGCATCTGCAGGGGCTGTCTAGACTAGCGTAGTTCTACTACGTCCAATGGAACTTCAAGAACGAAGGATATTGACAAGCTAAGGATGTTCACAAGTTACAAGAAAGGAGGTTCTGACTAAACATCAGGAAGAACTTTCTGAGAGCTGTTCAGCCATGGAACGGACTCCCTCGTGAGGTTGTGGACTCTCCTTCCTTGGAGGTTTTTAAGCAGAGGTTGAACGGCCATCTGTCATAGATGCTCTAGCTGAGATTCTTGCATTGCAGGGGTTGGACTAGATGACCCTTGGGATCCCTTCCAACTCTATGATTCTATGATTCTAACTTGCTGAAAGGAAATCATACTCCACAACCATTGTGTCTTAACATCTGTACCATAAATCAAACATATAGGCATGTTAGTGTACAAACGGTTATGATGCATGTAAAATGGCTTTATATTTTGCATTCCTAAAGTATAAATATGTTTAATGGTATTCAAGAATATCAGCTACTAAATACAAGACTTGGGTTTATATTGTTTATTTTATTTAGTTCAAGGCATTTGTGCACTGTCCTTCTTCCTAAAGGGAGCCCACGGTGGCACCCAAATATATAACTAGAACAGCAGAAAATATATCAACAACCCACTTAATATGCCAATAAAAACATACAAATAGTGATAATAAAATAGAATCTAAAGGAAATAGAAGGAATGTAAGTGGAAAAATTCTTACATCACAAAGGCCTGGCAGAATAAAGAAAGTTTTGATGGTGCTAGTAAGTGGTCAAAGTGGGGAATAACCAAACAGAAATTGAGACCAATAATCTATAGCCCAATACTGAGAATGCCTATTCCTTGTCACCTCTCAGCTACCAAAAACTACTGGTGAGACAGTGAAAAATGCAGTCTCTGCTGTTAATAGTCCAGTCCTATGAATCCCCACTTTGATCTGCTCATCCTTGTTGAAATCACAGATACCCAGTTACAAAATATATGCTTCTTGTGTCATTTGTACAGAACACACACACGCATTGTGGTTTTGTTTATTCTTATTAGGTTGTCCCATTTATTCTAAACTGGAAAGCAGCTATTTACACACGTTTCCACTTGTTAAGTGATATACCTGTACTTTGTGCTGGGATATTTATACCCAAGCCCCAAACGAGTTCTTGTGCAGCACCTATTTATTTTAATGTCTTGCTCAGGACGACTTCATGATAGATTGTGACCTAACTGTTGATGCACTTGAATAATAATTCAAACAACATCAGCATGTTTTCAGGACAGACAAATGAAGAAAGGGGGAGTGAAGGTGCATAATTTCAGGAGATTAGAATCAAGCCATACGTGCAAGTGTACTTTACGGAACGGGAAGCAACTTCCTTATGCTATCTAAAGGTCACCATTTAATCACGGTATGTCCCTTGGCCAATGAAAGAATGAAAAAAAAGAGAAAACACTCTTTAAACCTCAATGATACTTGCTAACCCATGCCTACATTAATCATTTATACCACATGATTATTGCTCAGCATTTGTGCAACAACACAGGGGAGGGGGCAGGGGTTATTGTGGGTTTTAGCAAACCACATTCTATTTAGGCAAAGCCAACTATTAAACAAAGGACTAACTTGCCAAACCAAGATAAATACATGCCATTATTATGATGACATAAAACCCACTGCTCTCAGCATTACATTTTCTCTTTATAATTTGCACCATTATAATTAAATGAATGCATATGTTTATGGTTTGTCTTTGAATGGTAAAGTGATTTAGCAATGATGGTGTCTCTAATTTCTTTTAACTGTACTGGCAGACTTCACTTAATCGGTGGTATAAATACCACACTGCCGCAATAAATTGGTTAATCATCTAGTAAAGTTGGTGTTGCTGTCGAGCTTAAATACACCATGATGTAAAAGCTGGTTGCCATTTAGTATGCACTCTGAGAAATGCACACTTACATTCATTCTGGATAACCAAGAAAACTACAAAGATCTTAGAAAAATCATAAACTAATATTATGATTCTATGACTAGATGTAGGGTTACTTAGGTGTATCTGCATATACAGTCATACCTCTTGTTGTGTTCGCTTCATTTTGCGGATTTTCGGGTTGCAAACGCAGCAAACCCGGAAGTGTATACTGCTGGGTTTTGCAGCATGCACGCAGAAGCATTCTGCACACTTTGCGCATGTGCAGAAGCATTCAGCGCACTTTGCACATGCGCAGAAGCGCTCTAACGCGCTCCGTGCTTGCGCAGAAGCACCGCTCTAGTTGCAGACTTTTCAGGGTGCGAACAGCACCCCGGAATGGATCATGTCCGCAACTAGAGGTACCACTGTACTTCTTGCCTGAACTAAAGGGAGTATTAAAATCTGTGAAACCTTAAAGCTTCCCACACTTTCTACCTAACCAAGTTAACTTAGCACTAGGTATCATCAGAACAATTTTGGATTCTGCTTGTATTTGAGACTAGCAGAAAGTCACTTTGGTATATTATTATTATTATTATTTATTAAAATTATTATTACAATTTCTATACCACCCTTCATCCAAAAATCATAGGGCAGTTTTCAATATACTGTAAAACCCCCAGAATATATAACATTATAAAAAACAATAACCTGCCTCCCCAGTTTAAAAAGCCATGGATTGTTTAATTAGCCAAAGACCAAGGAGAAGAGGAATGTTTTTGCCTGGTACCTAAAGATATGTAATAAAGGGGGCAGGTGAGCCTCCTCAGGGAGAGCATTCCACAAAAAAGGCTTGTTCTCGTGTTGCCACCCTCCAGACCTTTCACGGAGGAGGCACACAAAGAAGGGCTTCAGGTGATAATTGAAAAGCCTGGGTTGGTTCATATGGGGAGAGGTGATCCAAATACATAGCAAGCAGTAGCATTTCATGAGAGATGTCATGTAATAATTCATGTAAAGAAGCCGCATTGTTTTGTTAAAACTTATTGGTGCATGTAAAACTATCGAGAATTATACTGGAGACCAATAGTCAGTTATAGAGTGGAACAACCCTCAGAAATAAATTGAGAGCTCGCTTTATGGGGCATATACCAAATTAAACAAACATACAAACAAACAAATTCCACACAAAAATGTCAAGCACTTTTGTCTAGCCACAATTTCAATCCAACCCCAACTCTATCATGGCACAAGGGGTGGTGGTGGTTGTATTGCTCTGTCCCTTAGAATGAACCCAGTGAACTCAATGAAATTTACTTTTGAAGAGACATGCTTAGGACTGCACTGTAAGGCATATATCACTTCAGCAACATCTTCTTTCTATAGAAGCAATCCTATTATTCAAAGAAAATGCAGCCTCATCCAAAACAGATTGGACCCCTGGCAGGAGCACTTCTGCCTTGTCTGAAGGAAGCTTCCATTTGTTAAGCCACAACCAGTTCTTTACTGAGTTTATACATTGGTTCAGAACCATTACTGCCTGCCTAGAATATCTGGGCTTTAAAAAAAAATTTCTGTGTGTTGTTCCATAAATAGGAGCTTTTAGATGCTTTGCTACATTTTATAAATGCAAGGCATTACTGTGGTTTCTTGTTTTAATGTGCAATTGTAAAGTAAAGCAGCCTAGAAACATTTTAAATATCTTCTTCTAGAGCTGACCAAACAGTACAATTGGATTGCAAATTAATTCATGACAGTCACCTTAGTTTTACAGTCTTGGGAGTTTGAACTAACATAAGATAGCCAAGTTGAAGAAACCACAGATATTTTTACTTTGGTCCAAGACTCTCATTTTCACATGAAAGCCTGAAGTTGCTAAACCAAAGTAACAAACGAATGAGCCAGCAGGGGAAAGGGGCACAGGGAGAGATAAAGGCAGCTATGGTGACTTCAGTGTTGTACAGTGGTACCTCGGGTTACAAACACCTCGGGTTACAAACACTTCAGGTTACAGACTCCACTAACCTGGAAGTAGTACCTTGGGTTAAGAACTTTACCTCAGGATGAGAACAGAAATCACACGGCGGCAGCAGGAGGCCCCATTAGCTAAAGTGGTACCTCAGGCTAATAATAATAATAATTTCTAGTATGCACTACTTTTTCAAGGAAATATAAACAAAGATATAACCATTTCCAACTGATATAAGTAACACCAATATTTTCCTTTGGTAGAAGATTTGCCTCTGCCTTTGAAGCCATCATAAACCTTATACTGGAATGCCCCCCCCCCCTTTAATTGGAGAACTGCAGTAGAAGACAATATCTGCAATGTCTAGATCAAGGATCAGCAAACTTTTTCAGCAGACCTTGTGGGGGGTCGGAGTAGATTGGGGGGGGTGAACAAATTCCTATGCCCCATAAATAACCCAGAGATGCATTTTAAATAAAAGGACACATTCTACTCATGTAAAAACACGCAGATTCCCGGACCATCCGCGGGCCGGATTTAGAAGGCAATTGGGCCGCCTGCAGCCCCTGGGCCTTAGTTTGCCTACCCATGGTCTAGATCCACCTATCCCCAACCTCCGTTACAGCTGGGAAAATCTGTCTTTGGGAACATTACCACATAATTAGCAGCTAGCAAAAAAGCACATATTTGATAATCATTCTATGCAAACAAAAGAAGACTAGCAGTGAGCCCCAAATATTCTATATACTATAGCAAAGGATGGTACAAAGTTTGTTATGAACAGAAACAGGTGCAAAGCTTGGACGTTCAGTTCCCTGCTTCTCTTCCTACCTCCTTAATGCATAAAGCAGAGTTCATTCTCAAACCAAGGATGTGTGTGCTCACAATTGCACATGCATGGTTTGTTGTTATATCAAAATTTGGCCCGAGAAGTAACAGTATGTGAAATCATAAATACACATTGTAATACAGTTAATAGTATCAAACAGCCATAACCATTTGGTAATCAAATTCAACTATGTATCGTTTTGCAATCCAAATTCCAATGACTTACATAATGGATGGATGACCAGTATAAAACACCATTTTCTAATTATAATCTTAAGAATAGCATAGGTCAGAAAAGGAAAGGCCTTGAAAAATCAAAATATATCCCATACTAATTAAAGTTTGTACTTCTTGACAAACCAACTCATACAATCTGTATTTGTTTGGTAGTGCCTCTCGAAGGAGACTCTTCCTAGACCTTAATTGGCAAGCTGACAACACTGCTGCTTAAAAAGTTGAGGGTTGTTTTTGTTTTCAGAGAGTAAATCAGTAATTTTGTAATGCCATTAGATTTTAATAAGAAAACAGTTTATGAAGTTGCCATATTTGTCAAAATACCCAAGATATTTTGTGACAAGAAGCCCCGCATACAAAATAGCAAATACATTTCTGCAATTAATATTCTGCCCATCGTGGAAGCTATAAGGCAACAAATATTGCCTGTTTGTAATTAATTATTTCTTATGCTCAACAGATACTAAATCACTACATGTTGTGTGTGTGAGGGAGACAAGATGACTCTCCATAACCTAAATCAATAATGTTAAAATGATATATTAAATATACAGTATACTATTCATGAGCACTGTACAAAGATATTTTCATGCAGTTCTGGGTGTACATCTGAGGCAAAATGAACTATTTATTTTTTTAAGTTGGATAGCAGGTGAAATAGGGCTCAGAAACTAATGGCACAGTGTTTGAATAGGTTAGTTCACTTTGGTACGTGGGACACAGGGACACACAACTCTATACATGCAGACTCTAAAGTGGCAAGTCACACTGTGACAAATGAGGCTTACTCCCATGTTAATGTGCAAAGAATGTTAGCCACAGCAAAAATGCTAAGGAACACACAGTTAATTCAGCTGTGGAAATGCAAAGTGGGAAATTTTTTAGTTTTCTTCCACTACTAAATTTAAAAGTTGCCTGTACACACAAAACTCAATAGCATGTGCTTGTGTTGTATTTTTTGTGGCATAATATCCAAACCAAGTCCCCAGTACCGAAGAAGCAAGATGGTGGCTGATGTCCAGGAATGAATCAAAGCAAGACTTCATGAAACTTGTTGTTTAAATTTCTTATTAACTGATGTCATTACTTTCTAATGTTTTATGATTACAAGGTGATGTTGTATGCCTAGTAGGATATGCTTTATACAGAGAAACTAAATTTTTAATAGCATTACTTGACATTTTCAGAAGATAAAATTTAAAAAAATTGGTTTTCTGAGAGCAGTTTATGTGCTTTTCAATCAAACGTAGATTTACCAAGCTAAATGCTGTCTAATCACAAAAGCAATAGTGGATTTGAATTCCTCACACCCCAAAACCTATTTTTAAGATCCCTCACGGAAGAAATCTGCAAAAATTAATTTTTACCCCCAATGCCCTAGTGTCTCACCTACATAATATGTCAACCTGGCTCCAACAACAACTCCAAGCTCCTGTACATTATAGCCTATATTTCTGGATTCACACACCTAGAATAATCACCATCAGCTTCATCTGTACTCACAGATTAGATATGTTAAATGTGTGTATGTCCTGAATGTGCCATTTTCCTTTAAAAATAATAGCTGCTAGAGCTCTGACCAAGACTGGGACTGTTGTAGTATGCAGAATTTAGCCCTTTCTCCTGAGTAACTACTCCACATTAAGTTGTTACAGTGGTACCTCGGGTTACAGATGCTTCAGGTAACAGACGCTTCAGGTTACAGATGCCGCTAACCCAGAAAAAGTACCTCGGGTTAAGAACTTTACCTCAGGATGAGAACAGAAATCACACGGCGGCAGCGGGAGGCCCCATTAGCTAAAGTGGTACCTCAGGTTAAGAACAGTTTCAGGTTAAGAACGGACCTCTAGAACGAATTAAGTTCTTAACCCGAGGTACCACTGTATTTGCTCTGGGAAGCTGGCCTACAATTATGTTCACATTAACATTTAAAGTGAGAGGAAAACAGCCTTTACCCAGATTGTGTGTTCAGAACCATTTCAAGTTTGTAAATGGTGTGTATTAAGAGATTCTGTAAATGGGCCCCACTGGGGAACCTTAACATGGAGTAAATTAATTGTATCTTTTATTGTTTTCCTCTTTCCTGAATATGATACACGTTGGCAACAAAAATGATGGTTTTTATTTTTTGTATGGTGTTTAGCAATTTAGTTTTTAGATATTTGAAGTGCAGGCAGATAGAACTTTGAAACGATTGTGCATAATAACAACTACAATCTCAATAATACTCTGTAGTCAATTAATAGCTGGTTTCTGGCTTCATACAATGTTTGTCAGTGTGGTGTAGTGGTTAGAGTGTTGAACCAGGACCTGGGAAACCAAGGTCTGAATCCTCTCTTGGCCATGAAGCTTACTGGGTAGCTTTGGGACACTCACTGCCTCTCAGCCTAGCCTACCTCACAGGGTTGTTGTAGGGAATTAAAAGGATTAGGGGAAGAAGGAGAACTGAATTTGTAGGTGACAAAGTAACTAGAATTTCTTTAAGGAAATGGTACTAGTTTTATTCAGTGAGGATCAAGGTTTCTACTAGTAGAAAAGTACACCAGTAGTCCATTGGCTGTGCCTCATCTGAACTGTCTTCATTGCCGTAAGAGTAGCTGCTGCTTATCTGTTGAGCTTCAGTTCTATTATGACTTGCTGCGGCTTCCTACTTTGCAGTTCCAAGTAAAAGGGAAATCCCTGTGGCACTCAGCCACTGTCTCTCTGGCTAAAAAGCACAAGGCATCTAGGCCAGGAGGAAGATCCCACTGCCCTGGCATTCCTGGGCTGATAGAACAGTCCCTTGAGGCTACTGGCAGGCAGAGAATATTAGGTCAGCCACTCTGAGTCTGACAGTACTGAAAGTGGGTATTGAAGCTTCCAGCATAGCAAGTAGAGAACAAAGAAGGGTTTCTGTTTTTGTTTTCTGCTGTTCCCAAAATAAAGGAGCTATGCAACTGGACATGAAATCAACAGCCAGATATTTTAAAGTCAAATGAAAAGAACATGCACACACTAAACAGATCAGGATAGGAAAGAACCATAAATGAGCACTAGCTAAGATGCTTAAGGAACAAGATAAAAATGTTTAATTCAACTTTTGCTTGAAGCTGGATATGAATGACTGGCAATCGATCATCCAAGCATTTGCATCCCCAGGCCCAACAGAGCTATGACCTGAAATGGGATATTAGGACTAGGAAAATGTTCTGAGAAAATTATCACATACTTAAATTACAGTCAAATAAATATTCAACAGGAAAGAAGTTGAAAGAAATATCCTATTTTAAAAGATACTGTGAATTGTGGTAACCTGCTGCCATCCACATTTAACATCCATGAAGATGTATGCCAAAAATAAAACTTGTGCTTTTGCATTGTGCTTTGCTTTCAGATTGTAGGGATAACCATGATTTCAATGACTGGGAGAAACATATTAAAATCTTTCTATGGCTAATAGTAACTAGGTAGAGTTCTTCTTTTCCCAACAGCTCTACAGCTTATTTATCGTTCTCTCCTTCCACAAACACAGCATTTGTTTTCAGGAATGTTGTATAAATGACCGTGTGCCTGACTCCTTGCCATATCCAATTTTTAAAGCACACTCGTAATCAAAGGCTAACTATTCATCAATCAAACAAGGCTCATTGTTTTAAATTATGTGTATCTCTGTTCCCAGCAAATAGTTCAAACCCCTAGATGAAACACTCCTGAAAGCACTGACTAGTGGGGTTTACAGATAACAGATGAACAATTTCTTAACATCTGTTCTTAACAACACTTTGCCAATTGTCTTGGAAAAGTCACAGATGTACAGAGGACAAAGGGCAGAATAAACCATTATGTGAACAGATATAAGTTGCTGTTGGTGTGTGAGCGCCTCCCAAACCAAAACCGCATACAGTAATATTGCTGTTCGTACAGTACAGACCGATAGTTCATGTAAGGTCAAATCTGATTTGCCTCTTGTGGTCTTGTATGGTTAACCCAAAAAGCTCCGATCTGATAATATCTGAATAGAAGGAGATTTGTGCACTTTTAAGGATCCTGGACTGCTAAGGGCAGATCTACTGCCTATGTACAACCTGAGAATAGAACCAGAGGCTGAATTTACTCCAGAAAAATAAGCTTGTTCTATTGCTGGGAAGAAAAGAAAGCAACTTTAGAAAAAATCCTTTGTCTAGAAGAATCTTCACATGTGCATAAGGCACTTGCCTATATCTCCACTTTTTCTTTCCAGAGAAAATGTCTAATTTAAAAACATATTATGATATTTCTTTTTACAACCATTATGGTTAGATTAAGTCATAATCTTTACATATCTGGTTTTGCTGACAGACCTAACTATAGTATTAACTACTGCAAGATGTTCAGCTGCTACTTAGCCTAGAATTCTATGGCATCCACCTGTCTTCTACCTTCTCAAGCCTACAGAAGTAATACTGGAATCAGCACAACACTGGACCAGGACATGAGCCCAAGTATAGCATATATAGCTTTACTATGTAATTTATTTGAGGTTTCTCCCCCCACCTAGCAAGTCATATTGTTTTATCCATTTGCATGACAGGAAGTCCAGGAAGCAGCTGAAAGAATTATTTGAAATGAACTCAGAACACTCTGTGAAAGAAATATGCACACACAAAAAACCTTGTTAAGCAAATAACAGGGTATCTGTTCGCTGGCTGGCTTTTAGAATTTAACCCCTTCAGGTTATATTCTGAGTTTTCTGTGTGAATTACAGGACTACCCTTCGCTTTCCGCTTTGGAGGACATTAGCTGCCAGAATGTTATCCAGAACTAACAACTGACTGTGGCTAAAACTTCCCAGAGAAATCCCATATTTGCTGTTCTGCAAGGGAACATTGAATGAGTATACAAGTATTTCAGCAGCAATAGATTAAGGTCAGAGAAAGCATAAAACTTTTATAACGTTTATATCACTCTTATGACTAGTCAGGCATTTAATCACAGGAACAACAGAAACTGATGATGCCTAAGTTCTATCAGCAGCAAAAAGCAAAATATGAGTTACTGGGACAGTCAAAGCCAAAATGGCTATACTGGAGAATTCCACAGATGTAAAGACAAAAACATTGCACTAAGAAAATTACATCATCACAGGAAAATGTGCAAAACTGGGTAGGTGGAGGGAGCTTTGCAAAACATATGTTCCATATAGCACAAAGAAAAGGGATTATGCATGAAGGTACAACTGTGTGTACAAGTTTCAGAGCTCACCCAAATTTATTAGAAGGTCAACATCAAATCTACCATGAAGAGGACAAGTGCTTTCCTTAAATATCGCATCAAGGCATGACATCAAGCAGCATTCTGCAACTGGCAGTGCAATCAGATACATGCCTACTAGGAAGTAAGACTCACTGAGTTCAATATGGCTTATTTGCTGGTAAATGTACACAGGATGGCAGCCATAAGCACTTAGTAATCTTCATTAGGAAGAGCCAAATTCAAATATACAGCGGGCTCTGTATTTATTTATTTATTAAATTTATTTATTGCATTTCACAGAATCATAGAAATGTTGGAAGGGAACGTGAGGATCATCTAGTCCAACACCCACCACACTCTAGCCAACTGAGCTATCTTTCCTTTTCTCCAAAGAGCACAAGGTGGGGTTCAATTGTTTTCCCCCATCCATTTAAATACCTACAAAGACCCTGTGAGATAGCTTAGGCCGACCCTGTGAGATAGCTTAGGCCGTGAGGCTGTGAATGGCCCAGGGTCACCCAGGGAGCTTCATGGCTGAGTAGGTTAGAAACAATATTGGCCCTTTAATTTGAAGGAACAGTTTTCTGCCTATGGAAAGGTATTGGCTAGTATGGTAAGTCTTACAAAGATGGAATCTAGGCCCATGATCTTTTCTTGTAAATGCAGTGCAAGTTTTGTAGTGCAAGCTCAGGATTTCGGATTACTGATTAATAGGAAGCATGGGAACAATGGCAGTAATAGCAATGTTTGTGATGTACCAGTAGCCAATGAAACAAACTCAACAAAAAGTAGAATTGGAGCTCCCAGCTCTGCCTGTCGTGGTGGATTTACACCACAGCTTTTGGTTTTCCATTTGGAGGTTAGATTGGCCTATGAGGGCCAGAAACCTCTCAACCTCTTCCCCAGAAATTGTTCATTGTTGATGCCTTTTAGTTCTAATTTATCTTGTGGCTACAGTTGCGTATTCTATTTGAATACTTTTGTTGTTTTGATGGCAAACTGCCTTGAAATGTGATTTGCAAATTTAGTGGGTAAGTTAATAAAAAAAGGAAAAATAAATAAATAAGGCAACTTACCTGTAGCAATCTGTTGCAAGAATTGGAGATAGAAGTCTCTCCTTTTGATTTAGGAACAGGATGGTTGCATGAACTTTACTGAGTAAACATGGAATGCAGCAAGAACTAGGAGTTCTTAAAAAACAACAACCCTGCTTTCATTGCTTTCAAAGCAGTGTGTAAGTGTTATACCCTTAGACCAGACCTAGTAAGAAAATAGTCTGTATGTGTCTTTGCTTAGCATAGTTATATAAAAGATTTATATACATAATTCAATGTAGAATAATCCTTCTCTTAACCTGCACTTTTAGAGAGTTTCATTGGGTTTCTGTGGCTGCAGTTCTGGCTCCACTGAAATCAATGGCTATGCTCTCTGACTTTGGTACAGGCAGTATTTTTTCTTTAGCACATAGCTTGGGGTGTGGGGGGAAAATATACTTGGCTTAAAACAACTAACAGTGAATTGCAAAATAAATTATCCACTCTACACAAATACACGCACAACAAAAGAAACATTGAGATTAATTTTGTTTTTCAGTAATCAAGTTTCTTTATGTCCATGTTAAAACGGCAGGCCTGTAAATCTGATTCTCATAGACTGGTATTCTTTGGGGAATACTTCCAGTTTTCTCTGAAGTGGATCCATTAAAAAGCAGTGATAATACCAGTGCCTTTTATTTGTATTGAATTGCAGAGCCAGAGTTTGGCTGTCAAGAACGGACATGGCCTCATTGAATTCCCTGAGAAATCAGACCTGACACAACAATATTTTATTTGCATTGGTATTGATCTGTCCTGAAATATTAAAAACCTTGCCACCGATGACCCATGATGTCCAATGCACTACTAGTTTATATGTAGTACAGCTATTAATAACAAAGAGAGAAGAAAATAAATGAATATGTAGTTCCTAGTGTGAATTATAATATATTTTTGCTTAGACAATCTTTGGTAGTATGGGAGTTCTGCCACACAATAATTTGAAAATATACTTATTACTGTGCATCTGATGCTGTTTTCATTCTGTTATGGCTTTTCTCTTAGGACAGTTTGAATGCTGAGGTGGCAAAGTGGTTGAATATGTTTTTTTTTAAAAAAAAAATAAAATTTATAATGACCCATTTTAGTGAACTACTGAAGTAAATGGCTATAAACTAAATAGCTTCTTCAGGCATACCTAGTGGTGCACAAGTGATGTTCCCCCTGCAAACTCCCAAAATCTGCTCCAGAAGGTCCCTCAAGTGTGTGGAAATACAGATGGGGAAAAGTTTCATTGTGCAAGCAGAACAGCAGCATTGGATGCACCCAGGGCTTTTTTTCAAGGAGAACTCACAGGAAGTCAGTTCTGGCACCTCTCAGGTGGTCACCATTGCCATTCAAAGAGAACGAAGGAGGTGTTCATTGTGAGTTCCAGCACCTCTTTTTCCTAGAAAAATAGCACTGGATGCACCCCAAGTTTGGATGCCCAAACTACTTTCAGAAGGTCCTTCAATTTCAGACTTGCCTAGTGTCATGGTAGTCTATCATTCAAGAAACACAAACTCAAAGCCTTTTAGGGAGCACAGAGCTAGTAGCTAGCTGAATGTTCCTTTGGATCTCAGTCATAGATTTCAACACCTCAGCATTCAATTCATGACTATCAAAGAGGGAGGGGGGAAGGACTGCTGCTGGAAAAAGAATGTTTCTTTCTTCTTTTTTAAAAAAACTTATCCTTTATTTTGAGAGAAAAGGGTGATCTGGAATTATTTTTGGGGACAGTTATGTACCGTATTTTTCGCACCATAAGGCGCACCCAGTTTTTAGGGGGGGAAATCAAGAAAAAAAATATTTTCTCCCCCCAGCCCCAAAGAGCAGCATACAGGCTGCACACAACCTCTCCCTGCCAGAGGGGTTGCGCGCAGCTATGGAAGAAGGCAAGGCAGCGAGCAGGATGGATCCCGCTCGCTGTTTTGGCTTCCCCTTTAGCCCCCTGCAGCCTCTCCTTGCCGGGAGACACTGCGCAGGGCTAAAGAAGCCATAGCCCCGTGCAGCCTCTCCTTGCAGGAGGGGTTGCGCGCAGCTATGGAAGAAGGCAAGGCAGCGAGCGGGATGGATCCCGCTCGCTGTTTTGGCTTCCCTTTAGCCCCGTGCAGCCTCTCCTTGCCGGGAGACGCTGCGCGGGCTAAAGAAGCCATAGCCCCGTGCAGCCTCTCCCTGCCGGAGGGGTTGCGCACAGCTATGGCACAAGCCTGCATTCGCTCCATAGGACGCACACACATTTCCCCTCAATTTTTGGAGGGGAAAAACTGCATCCAATAGAGCAAAAAATACGGTACTTCCTTGGCCTATCAGTAGGGCCCTTAGCACGAAAAATTAGAAAGTCCCCAACATCAATTCTTTATCCTGTCTGTGCATATCAAAGGCATCAAAATGTTTTGATGTTCAAAAGCACTGACTAACCTAAGTGTCCTAGGTAAGCAGGAAAAATAGAAAAGATAGACAGGCAGTCTTTATTTTACTGTTCTGTTTGTCTTGGTCTGTGCCATTGCTGTGGCTGAAGCAATTAATAAAGAAGAGGATAACACAAACCCAATCTTCAACAGTCATGCCTCTACGAAAGGCTCACTCTTATAAAACAGAAACAGTTCACTTGGTTGTACAAGTGAATAGATTGTGCTCGGAAATACAAGTCTGTATTCCTCTCCTGATCAAGAACTCAGAATTGCTACCATATTGTCAAATTTGTTAATGATGACAAACATCTTCTCTCAGCAACATCAAAGCCAATAGAAGCCTGACAAGGATTTTGAAATGGAAAGCATGCTAAAAACTTTGGTGCAACGCCTATAATTACACTCTCAATCATATTGTTCCAGCAGAAGCATGTCTGTAGAGAATGAATAGGGTTGGCAGTGAAGAGATTTCTTGCTACACAATGGGTTAAGATCCATTTGTGTGGATGGAAGAATGGACGTTATTTTTTTAAAAAAAGAATCAGGACAGCATATGTTCTTGACATATGGCAACGCACTGCCATCTGGGTTCAGAAGCAGACCTGGGTTCCCAAGCTGTTGCTGGCCAAAGCCAAGAACATTGCTAGGTGCTAGGTCAGATTGGCTGGGGAGGGTTCTGTTAAAAGGGAAATGGGAGGAAATCCCCTGGATGTGTTATTTCCATCATTAAAGCAAGCTGCCTCCTTGCCCTTAAAGGTGAAGGTCTATGCAAAACAAAAGGAACCATTCAGAGCAAAAGCAAAAAGCTGTTAAGCTGAAGTAACCATTTATCTTTCAAGCTTCACAGATACCCATGAGTTATATCGTACAAAAAGCAACAATTTGGAAAGCAGGAGATGGCAAGGAAACAAGAATCATTCAAATGGCCTACCTGATTGCTACTCAGCCAGTCCTGTCTTACACTCAGTTATCAACCAGCCACAAAGAGAAAGAAGAAGAGCTAAGTCGTTTCTAATGCCCTATTTTGACTCACTTGTTATTTTAACTTTCCCTTGTTAGCAGCGTTGGTTGTTTGGTTGAAGAACTGGCAGGAAATAAATAAAATGTGGGCTCACAGCAAGGGTGATTGGTGAGAGTACTTTCTAAAGGTTCACATCAAAAGCAAAGCATTTGCATCTTAGCATTCAACTGTTTCCCTGCCTCTGAGGGAAACCACCTCTCAGCAGAGACATATACATATTACTGCAGCTGCCATTTAATTTGGGAACAATTAAATAACTGTAAGATGACCTTATGACAGATCTAATGAGTTGAAACAAAATGCTCCAATTTGCACATTAACTGCAAGTGTATTCTGATTCACACTGGACTTGGGATTTTGAGAAACTGGGAACCGATTATGACTTTCGTCCCTATGAATCTACAGTGGTCAGAATATTTGTCCCTGATACTCCAATCTTAACTTGTTCTAGGAAATATCAGGCAGGAAGTGTTGGGCACTGTGAACATTCCAGGGTAAGAGCAGGGTAGGAAAAATCAAATTGGCTTAGAACTTAGAAGATAAAAGACTCAGAAGATAAAAGGTACAGAAGAGACAGTTTCACCTTAAAATAGCAAAATATTTTCTCTCTCTTTTTGGCCACCCAGACATCAGACTTTGCACGTACCAGTAGGTGAAATACAGTTGTCTACTATCGGGCAAGATTTTTATCTTATGAACTTAGTCTAAAGTAAATCCTCCAAAAGTATACTAGCGTCCTCTCCTTTAAATGTTTTTGCCAATTTTGGAGACAAATTGGAACAGAGCAACCATTTACATTTCTGTTTCATCTGTTCTGGTGCAGAGAAAAGGGAGACAGCAAATTTATGTGCCCTACACAGTGGCAGGTCCTTTAAGGGATCTAAATTCCAGAGTCTTTACTCATTGTCAATCCTACCAATTAATCGGACGCCAAATTTTAATCTGCTATTAAAGCTTCACTTGATTAATCGCATTGATTAAAGCTTGCAGTCCTATTTAAAATGTTTTCAAATACTCTACAGTCAGTTCAAGAGGATAAGCTGAAGTTACAATAAGCACCAAAGTGGGAAATTCTGGGACCAAGAATGCAATTAACAGATGATGTATTTGAATGTTCATATTCTTTCATACCAGGGATCTTGTTTGGCTTTTTAAGTTCCATTGAGTAGCTTGCTATATAGACTAGATGTTGCCTATTGCTTTCGATTACACATTTTAAAATGAATGGATTTACATCACATTTTATTTTGTTTCAAGTTAATTTTTGGAAAGCCACAAAACAAACTGGAGATTAGCATCAGTTATCCCAGACTTCAGAAACATTACTGCAAGCTGGGAAATATAGATATTACAGTTTTATGCTCAACAGTTACACAGCCGTTAGCTTGGCTGGATAGCAAAAACATATTTAGTGCATGCACTCCTTAAATGAACCATCAGTTATATGTGTGCCTACATAAAATCTACAGTGCATCTCTATTAGACATTAATTGAAATAAGATGGCGAACATTATTGCCAGGACAACTAGATAGTAAATAAACATTTCAATCTCGCCAACCCACACATCCAATTATTTGTTCTGTTAATGTAACACAATATGAAACAGAACAAATATCCCTGGAACATATCATAAACATTTTCATTATCCCTTTTTGTATTACTATGAGGCCCTGATGTAACACATAAAATCATCACCTAAATGTGTCACTATAAAGCCACATGGACAACAATCCACAAAAGGATTTTCTATTATCACTTATTTTAAATTATCGTTCCATACTTTAGAAATCCCTTAAATCAGGTTCATTCATATCTCATTCACAATGAATATATATTAACATAACTAGGGAAATGTTTTTCTGTTTGTGTGGATTATGATCACCAAATGAGGATGTAATTTAGAAATAGCTCCAAGATGGAATCAGATTCACCTTCTGCTCCACTGGTACCAGAGGGATGCCCCCCTCCCCAAAGCTCTCTGCCACTGAACTCCAATGACTTGACTTCAAAATCCTCAGAAGACCAGAGAAGTCCCAAGATGTCCCTGCAACTTGAAACTCCACTGCCTAGAAGTATCCAACAACTACATAAAAAGGCACCAGCCTTTTAACTGGCCATTTGAATCATTCCAAGAGTAGGGTTTTAGTTTTGACTCCATAGCTCAAACTATAAAGTTCTGCTAGTTGCTCCAAGGAGGTTCAAACAACTTGGTTCTTCTGTCTCAGCTGTAGTCCTGCCCTCTAGCTACTGAACTCTGAATTGGCATCTCTGTTCCTGTCCAAGGTCCTGACCTTGCCTCCGTGCTGTTAACTCCTGAGCCTCAGGTCTACTTGCCTCCATCTTGTGTAGGCTGTTGCCTCTTCTTTGTAGCAGAAATTGTGATGGACCAGGACAGCCCAGGTGGCCTCGGTGCAAGGGTAGCCAACCTTTTCGGATCAGCTGGTACATTTTGAATTAAAGAAGTGATTTTAATATCTGCTAAAGAGGCCTGGCATAACACATGGCTGCCATGGGGAGTGGGACATAGTATAACACAAAATTAGAGAGAGTGTCATTGTTACTGCTTCACCCTGTGTCCACCCAACAATCTCATGCTTGCCAGTGGAAGTCACCTACAACCTGCTGGTCCTAGCTGTGAAAATCACACAATATTGATGACACACATAGTGCTGCTGTTGTCTAATAACAGCAGGGAATATTGCTAAGTACCAAGAAAAACATGCGAAGTGATCACACCATGCACCTTTTCTTTCACAAAAAGAGAACACACACTCACTGCACACAGAGAACACAGGCACACATGAATCTCTGTCACACACATGCACACACTTCACAAATACACAACCACACACATATCTCTCCCTCTCTCTATCCAAGTCCATCTCCCTCAATCTCCCCCCACCCTTACACACAGTATACTTGAGCACCCTCCTGCCCCCCTCCAATTTCAGAAAAGCTACTCCATGGGTGAAGAAAGTGCCTGCCATTTCCCAAAATATAAATAAATAAATGAGGGTCATGAACCTGGCACTCATGAGTGTGATCCATGCCTTAGTAGCCCACTTCCAACCTCAGATGGTGCCCCAGTCATGACCCATTCCTGGACAAGCACTGCCTTGCCACCGTAGTCCAAACTTGGGTGACCTCACAATTAGATTACTTTAATGTGTTGTATGCAGAGCTAACTTTGCATCTGGTTTGGAAACTGCAGTTAGTGCAAAATGCAGCTACTAGGATGCTGAGTGGGACACCCAGCTTTATGCATATTGCACTAGTGTTGAAAAATCGGCACTGTCAAGCAATTTTCAATGTTTTGTTGCTGACATTTAAAGCCTTAAACAACTTGGCACCCTGCTCAGTTTTATTTGTGACATGCAAGTCCCTTTTGTTTTTAGGAAAGGTTATTGAATATTGTTGTGTTTCTTAGACCTATTTCAAAAGAGAACTGGTTTGGGCACTGAAACAGCGTTGGTCAGCCTTAAGGGATGACCTCTGTCAGGAAAGAAATGTTGGACGGACATACTGTTCATTCCCCTTTAACTTTTAGCATGTTTGTGCATATCTTGCCATTTTAAAAAAAAAACACACACACCAAAAAACACTTCACTGGCTGCTTATCACTTCTGGGCTGAATTCAGGATGCTGGTAATTGGCTTTCAAGCCCTTAAATGGCTTGGGACCCAATTACATGAAGAAGTGTATCTTCCCATATTAATTTACCCATGTTTTAATATCTTCTAAGGCCCTTCTCCAGGTGTCACCATAGCACAGGTATGCTACTGAAAAATAAAGGAAAGGGCTTTTTTCAGCAGTAGTGCTACGATTGTGGAATGCCTTTCCCAAAGATACTTGATTTGTGTCTACGCTGCAATCTTTCCAGTACCAGGCAAAAAGTTTCTGGTACACCCAAGCATGTTAACTTCTTATAGTTTTAATTATTTTAAGGTTCTTATATGTTGTTTTATCATTGTGATAGAATTAGTTGTACATCACTCTGAAATAGCATCAAGGGCAGTATATAAATGTTTTAAATGAATAAATGAGACTCTGAAGCATACTGTGTTGGGGAAACGGATGCCAAAGATGCCATGTGGGCTGCATTACTCCACTATTTATCACACAGGCCGTAGAAACGTGGTGCTGTAACCACATTGACCCACTGGGCTGGCAACAACTCAGAGTGGATGATATTTTATATATAAAAAACCATTTATCTCAGAGTAGGTGGTTTACAGAAATAAAAGACTCCTCTCAAAAACCTGTTATTATTCCCCAGGAGCTTCCAACAAATATAATCAAAGCCCATAAGTATCAGTTACTAAAACACAGACAAATCATCTCTCTCCCCAGCTATTCACACTGCTTCTTATCCACTTCTCTTTCCTAACCTTCTGTCTACCTTTCTATCAACCTCTCTCTCTTTCCTCCTCTCTCCTCCTGTTCCTCTCTCCTCCCTCCTACAGCTATTACTTAACCTTCAGGTACTCATTTAAGCAACCCACCAACCAGCAATAATGATCACATATAGTTACTAGATTGCTATGTAATCACCTTGCCTGCTGCGTTAATGTCAGTTGTCTTTTGCTTATGTACATGACATTTCTTTATCCTTCCCGTATGTTAAACGTGAATTACTGTTTGTTTGGTATCAGCTATTCTTAACTGCACCTGGGCTCATTTTCAATCCTTAAAATAAAACAAAATTACCAAGGCGCATTAACATATAAAAAAACAGAAGAAGAATAAAATGTCTACTTTCATCCTTCTATCACCTCAGTGTGATCTACAGGGTAATAACACGTAGGCAAATACAAACCTACTTCCCTTCCCTGACTAATAGAAAATACTATCATTATTCTTAGAGTTAATTCTGATAGGTTCTTTTATTCTCAGTCGGATGATGTGTAAACTTGAAAAGACTCTACCTGCAGCCCAAGTCCAAATGCCTAACTCCCATAAAGTGCTGCAGCTGTAAGAATCCTCAATAAATGAGAGATGCGGGCAACCAGTACTGCTTATATGATAACACTGATGGAAGAAATGTCACATTTCTCAAACCTGGTGCCCTTCAAATGTTCCTGATTACAACTCCCGTTGCCTCTATCCATTGCTAAAGCTGTCCATGGCTGTTGGAATCAAACATTATCTGGAGGACACCAGAATGGAGAAAGGTTATTCTAGGATTGAGAGGCAGCAAGTTCTAGTACTCAGGAAGGGGAGGGAAGTCTAATATTGTATGCTAAAATACTATCAGAATTATGAAGTAATTAATGTATCCCACTGACAGTCTACTACCAGGAGTCTTACAGTACCGAATGACTAAGATTTATTATGGCATAAACTTTAGTGAACACAAAAGCTTATACCATAATCAATTTGTTAAGTGCCATAAGACTCCTTGTTGGTTTTGCTGCATCAGACTAAAATGGTTACCCCTCTGGAAGTTGCTGCTGACATCCTAGTGTGTTGAAAGGACAAAGTGTGAATCATATATTTGGCAATATACAAAATTAAGACATAACTTTGAGTGAAAGCCAGACATAGAATCATAGAGTTGGAAGGGACCCCAAGTCATCTAGTTGAACCCCCTGCAGTGCAGGAATCTCAACAAAAGCATCCATGACAGGTGGCCATCCAACCTCCGTTTAAAAACCTCCAAGAAAGGAGAGCCCACCACCTCTCGTAGAAGTCCATTCCACTGCCTAACAGCTCTTAATGTCAGAAAGTTATTCCTGATGTTTAGTCTGAATCTCCTTTCTTGTAACTTGAAGCCACTGGTTCGGGTCCTAGGCCCTGGAGCAGGAAAAAACAAGTTTGCTCCCTCTTCTGTGTGGCAGCCCTTTAGATATCTGAAGATGGCTATCATATCTCTCCCTGGCCGTCTCTTTCCGTGACGGCCAGGGATTAACATACCCATCTCCCTCAACCATTCCTGATATAAAAATGGGAGTTTGTGTCAGGCTAAAGCATGCTTCAATCCACCCTATCCTTATGCCACTTGATGCACATATAATATAATGTCCAATCTCTTAGTCAACAGCCCCCTGCCCAGACTGAAAGGTATGGTGGATTCCCTTTTCCATCCACCTTGGCATCTGCCCATATGACTAGATTCTTCCAGAAGAGCATGACAGAACTGCAACATTACTAATGATAAAAGAAACCCTTCACCTTACTGTTCCAGAACAGAAAGGTTTTTGAGATTGATGTTTGTATGTTGTCTGAAGTTGAAGAAAGGAAAAAATGTGGAAAGGGAAGGTTGGCAGCAACACCCACTGAGGCTGCACCATGACAACCCCTCTGTGGCTCCATATTGCCCTCTGGTTTTAAGATAATACAAACTTAATTTAGAGCACTAAAGTGGAATTAAATGTGGAATATAAATAAATGCTTGAGTACAAATTTAGAACTCTGAAAGTGAATGGAAAGGGTTAACATGGACGAGCACAGAGCAAAACCCTCACAAAACTAATTTCAGCTCCACTCTTCCTTCCTCCTCCCCCTCCTCCCCTTCCCTCCTGCTTTATGTTAGAAACTGTATGATTTTATTCATTCTGTACATCACAGTTATATTTCATCCCTTGTTCCTCTGAAATAACATTTTAAAAGTGCCAGTTCAAGCTTCTGTTACAAAAAAGAAAGAAAGAAAGAAGCACTGGCGTTCAGTTCCTGTGAGCTTTTGCTCACTTTGAGTACTGTTCCTATTACACAATAATGTGTTATTTTGTTGAATTCTGGCATCTATCTCACTTGTCTGGTCAAGAGCCAAAAAATTAGAGTGTGTCAGTCCACCAGTTCCTCTGCAGAGAAGCTCTCTTCTCGCCCAGCGAGTGTTCTGTGCTCTTGGATTGAGGCCAGGAGGGGAAATCCATTTTACATAAAGAATGCACACAGCTCAAGTGCTCGGAGACTTTTTACCTACTAAAATAACTTTGTGGACAAACGCCAGCCTGCTAGACACGTTCGGCGAAGAACATTTGGCATCAAAAACAAGGTAAAGTAATCTGTAGAGGTAACAAAGTTTTTAGAAACAAGGAAATGACTGTAAGTGCATTCGTGGCATGTCACATGATTTGGCACAGACTGTTCGATTGGCCGGAATTGAAGTAAATACAGCCGCCATGTAAGGAGTCTGAAAGCTTCGCCCTTTGCTGAATTCTTAAAATGGCGGACTCACTGCGCTCCATGAGAGGCAAAACGAGAGCCAGTCTCAGATATTTCTCCCCCTCTTTCTGCCTCTCTGCTGAAGTTTTTATAAACCTTACAGATTTGAGTAGAAACAGATTTCTCACAACTTGCTCTGCTTCTCAGTTTCACAGTTCAGCATACACTCAGGCTCTGTCAAAAGCTTGACAGCGTTCCAGGGAAAATATTAACTGTAAACTTTCCAACAGGAATTAAAGGAACAGAGCTCACATCAGGATGTCCCTTTTTTAAAAAATACATATATGACTAATGTTTATACAAATTTGTAAAGTTTATGCTACAGAATATAAAGTTAACACTGAAACAGACTCAAATGTGGTTCCACTTCACCGTGTCACGAATGCAATTAAAAAGGACACACATCCTCTTTGGTTAAGAAAGCCCACAGTCCTCTCCCTCGTTCTTGCAGGCCTGACCAGTTGAACACTGCATGCTCTGATGTATAAATATTTGCCTCTGGCTAAAGTTCAAGCAGCCCAGTGTGGCTGCCAGACACAACAGAAAACCAACTTCCAAGGGAAAGTGTTTACTGCAGCACTGGCCAACGAAGCCACTGCCAGCAAACAATCAAGTCTGATTGGCCCAGTCCTGCAAGTGCTTATCATAAAGTACCTGGCCAGCTGCCACGGTGGGACTCCCACCCCTTTTATTAATGGCTGATTTATCTAACACGGCTTTGCCACAGTTAATACGTTTATTAACTAATGACAACCCAGTCTTGTCAGTTCTGGGAGGCAGAACTGTCCTGTTTCAACATCTGTCCTGCCTCCTCACCTTCAGTGCACTTTTTGAAATTAACCCCTTGTTCACCGGGGGTGCACTTCAATTCTGCCTCAAATAATTCAGCGGCTAAAATTAACAGGAGGCTAGCAGTACTAGCGATACATATAATGACAACAAGTTTCTTGGAGGCTATTTTTGCACAATTATTCAACTCAACCTTGCATGTAAGCAGCAACCTAGTAGCCACAGGTGACCAGGGATTTCATGCAGGAAGTGAGTGGGTTGGCAGAGGAGCCTTTGAATGTTTTGCCCTTTCTGTGCTTCCAGCATAAAAATATGCATGCTGTTGAGGGAGGGAAGTCCCCCTCCTCACTGCGAAGAAATGTGGCTATTCGTTCCTCCTCTTCTGCCAGCTCACAGCATAAATAAGGCAGTACCTTTTGGGTGTTTACCCACAAAACTGCTTTGACTTGTTGGACCCTTCTATTTTGCTTGCCTGATGAATCTGAATTTGAGAAAGGCACTAAAAGGATTAAAAGGGTCTCTGGAAAACTAAGGCAGTTCTCATCTCAGTTTTTTGTTTAGGAATCGCTGGTGCTTCACGCGGCACCGCGATCAGCCATGTGAAGAGGTAGCAGACCATAATGGCTGAAGAAACCCTCTGCCTGAAAGCAGAAGATAAGGAAGATGTTTTTGGTAACAGTCCCAAAATTAAGCTTTTAAGTACATGTGCTGAGTAAAGCTGAGAGGAAACAAAGTGCACTTAAAGCCACTGTGGTGCAGTGGTGAGACTGAATGTCAGATGAGGACCAGAAGACCAGGCTGAAGCCGCCACTCACCAGCACAGATCGCTGTGTGACTTTAGGCCAGTCACCAATTCTCAGTCTAAACGTCCTCACATGATTGCTGTGAGGATAAAATAAAGAATATGTTCATGTACGCCACCTTGAGCTAATAGGAGGAGAGGTGGGCTGTACATTAAATAAATAAGCAAGTCCCACTGCAATCTATGGGTTGGTCTAGAGAGCAGAATAAATTATGTGAACCTGTTCCTCAAACTATTTCATGTGTCTTCCTACAACGAATACTTAGCACAGCCACGTATGTTGAAGCCTTGAGCAAGTGCTCATGCAACATCTTGCACTAATGAAGAAAACTATTAGATTTCAATTCTCTACTCTTGCACAAGGATCTTGCAATAAGTTGAAAATGGATCCAACCTCATGTGACTTAAGTCTACTGGTAGTATTTTAAGTAAGCGACATTAAAAATACCTGGTGGGAACAGAGGGAAAGACAGGAAGCAGGACCACTCCATTGGTTTGGCTCACAAGTTCAGTTTCATACAGCCCCAACTCTTCTCCCTCAGATGCTTCCATTCAAGCTGATCCTTATAACAACTTTATAACTTTAAGAACCTGCATCTGAGTTTGTTTGCCTCTTCCTCATACCTCCCAACCCCCTTCTCCATGTGTATAGTGTCTTTTAGACTTTAAGCCTGCAGGTAGGGATTGCCATGTTGGTTATTGATCTTATATAAGCCACTATGGGAAACTTTCTGAGCCAAAGAGTGGAATAAAAATGCTAAAAAATAATAAATCCCATCACATTGAATTGACATGGAACTTGAGGAGCCTTGCAAATAAGACCATAATATGTTTGACCCATCTATGCACACATGCCAACATGGTCTACTATTTGTGATCTAAAAGAGAGAGAAAATGCAATTTCCTTGCCTGAAGGCAAGATCCTATTCTCAAGACTAAACTTAAGGCAAGTTTAACTTTCTCCAGATTGTGTCCAGTGTGTAAACAAATCCTGCCTCCTCCAATTGCAAAACAACCAGGAAAAGAAGGTAGGCATGCCTCAAGTCTCAGAAGAATTGTTCAGCCTCCCACATCTGAACATGTAAAGTATTCAGATAATCAGATACCTAGCTCAGCATAAGCACTTTCTACATACAGTCACACTTTCCAGAAGCTTCAAGAAATATATATGCTGGTTTGTGTAGCTATGTATTTCAGATAACCAAGACTCAGTCAGGGGGTTTTCTACTGTATTTTAATATCTCCTCTACTCACAGGCAACATAATCCTTCATTAAATAATGCAATGCTTTCCCCCACCCGCTTTTTCAATCTCTCTTCGCTATCAGTATTATTCTAAGTCAATGATGCAAATAACTTTTAATGGGGCACGGGCACGTCCCCTGCTTATTTACTCCTCCTCCCCTCCACTGCCCAGTGCCCCAGAATGTATTTTCCTTCTCTGTCCTTTTGCTCCCCCACTTTCCAAGGGTTTTTAGTCTGTAGCTATGTTCCCTTGCTTTCTCTTCTGCTACAGAATTTAAATGGCCGATAGCTCTTTAAAGCCTGAAGTGAGGCTGTGCAAACACTACTGTAGCAAGGCCTGTAAATGAAGCCACGCTCCAAGTTCTATTAATTGTAGATGCCCGGCTATCCTCAATAAGAAACAGTTCATTTTATGTGGTGGCCCTGTTCTGTGGAACTCTTCCTGCTTGGATGCTTGACAAGAACACTTCTCCTCTCTTTTCAGAGTACAGTGGTACCTCGGGTTAAGAACTTAATTTGTTCTGGAGGTCCGTTCTTAATCTGAAACTGTTCTTAACCTGAGGTACCACTTTAGCTAATGGGGCCTCCCGCTGCCGCGCAATTTCTGTTCTCATCCTGAAGCAAAGTTCTTAACCCGAGGTGCTATTTCTGGGTTAGCGGAGTCTGTAACCTGAAGCATCTGTAACCTGAAGTGTCTGTAACCCGAGGTACCGCTGTATAAGGAAAGCTTTCCCACCACGCCTTCAGTGCTTAGATGAAGCAATTCATTGGTGCTGCTGCTTTGCTTATTCTGGTACAGTGGTACCTCGGGTTAAGTACTTAATTTGTTCTGGAGGTCTGTTCTTAACCTGAAACTGTTCTTAACCTGAAGCACCACTTTAGCTAATGGGGCCTCCTGCTGCCGCCATGCCGCCAAAGCCCAATTTCTGTTCTTATCCTGAAGCAACGTTCTTAACCTGAAGCACTATTTCTGGGTTAGCGGAGTGTTATCTTGGGTTATCCTGAAGCGTATGTAACCTGAAGCGTATGTAACCCAAGGTACCACTGTATTGCATATTGGTTGTTCTGACTTTTTCTTTTTTGCTCCCTAGATTTATTTTTAGATGCCAAATTGTTGGGTGTTTTTTTTAATAGCACACTGCCTTGGGAGCCATTATGGCTGCAAGGCCCTCTATAAATATGTTAAATAAATAATTAAATGAACACTTCTGTAGCAATTCTCTGGCTAAAGAGATCATCTGAAACGGCAGCAGCACCCAAAGAAAATGCAAGGTGGGCACAACAGCGGCAAGAGAAACAGGTGTGGTAGTCATCATAAGCGGTAGGAAAGTCAGGGAGGAAGCTGTGGGAAGGACAGGATGCTAGTCTAGAGGCAGCGTTGTTTGTTAAAAACTTACCTCGGTCAAGAAGACAAGTGGGAAATTATCAGAGTTATAACAGAAATTATCTCAGAAGTGATTGATTCCGAGCTGATATCAGCAGGAGTGATACTCCTCTGTCTTTTGCCGTCCCCTATAACTACACTCCCTTGCTCACCAGCTAGGGTCACTTTCAGGTCAATGTGTACATAAAGCCATTTTTTTAAAAAAAAAAACCTGCTTCATTGCAATGACAAGATAATGACTGCTCTAGTGTTGATGAGGAAAGGTACTCTAGGATGAACCAAAGGGCAAGGAGAGAACTCTTAATAACCCACTGGACCTTAAGCCAATCAGGAATGACTGGACCTGCTTCATCATTGATAAATAACTGTGAAACTAAACAGAAGGCAAGCAAATAAAAACTGTTGTACTGTACTTTTGGAATCCAGAGGTAGAACAAGACACGAGTGTTAAACACGAGTGTAAACTGAAGAATCACTCCTGCAAAACTTGGTGACATCCTATAGACAGATTTGCAACAATTTCTTGGTATTTATTTACTGTCAGTTTGAAAATACAGCAACATTTACTGTGTTGCATCAGAAAGAAACAGAGTATAGTATACACTTCCAAGTTTGTTTGTTTTCTGACTGAAAGAGATTCAAGTAATTTAAGGCAATTTAACTTTCATCCAGTTTTGCTATATCAAAAAAAAATTCTTGGAAATAAATATAGCTTCTCAGATTGCTGATGGAATTGTTTAAATAAAATTATATATGCTGAAACACTGGTTGCCGTTTTATGTGTTGTCATCTCTTAACTGGTACCAAATATAGCCTAATAAAGGATTTCATCATCAGGTTATTTAAATCAGGTTGTTAAGTTCATTGAAATCCCTTGTTTCTTTCTTAAATCTGGGCTTAAGTAGATGAAAATGTAAACTGTAAAAAATGCAAAAAAATACTCTGCTATTTAATCTCATTTTCTACTGTTTTCTTAATATGAGTCTTAACAACTCCACTTGCCTGGTCCAATCTGTCTCTAAACCACAAATGGTCTGTGATGTCACTACTGTCGATCTACTTTAGACCTAAGTATCCCAGCACTAATAGTATCAAGAGTGGCTTCCAGGAGGCCTGAGTGAATCATGTGAAAGAGGATCACAGAGGAATGTTCTGTTCCCACTGAGAACAAGACAGAATTAACTCTGAGAGATGCATCCTTCTGTTGCTCTGTTTGTCAGAAAGGTCAAGATGATTAGCTCTTGTATACTCAGTACCAGACATCAAAACAAAATATATGTAAAACCCTAATCTATTTTAAACAGACCAGGAATACACACTGGGAAAGGTAACCTAAGTTATGTGTACAGAGGGACAGCTTAAAATGAAATAGCTCTATTTAATAGGTGGCCTACAAGATCAAAAAGACGCTCACCTCTTACAATTTCAAACACCACAGAGAGAGAAAAAGTTTAATCCTCTCGTGCAGATTATCTATTAATCAAATTACATACACATCCCAATTTTAAATCATAACTTATTTAATACAAGTAGAATCAGGGTCCTCTCTTTTTATCAGTAGTATCATGTGCTGTGCAATCCTGTCCTCATCTACTCAGAAATAAGCCCCATAGTCTCTAGCCAGCATGTTCAAAACTGCAGCCTCTGAATTGCAGCATTTACTTAACAAATAACCATATAGTTTAAAAGCACACTATAAACTGTCCTCCTGTTGAACAAGCATATTGAAATGATCAAAACTGTACATGGATGTAGCCAGGGTTTATGTTAGGGAGGGGCAGGCTTTATGTTGGGGGGGGGGCAGAACTTCAGTTAGTTAAGTTTTGTTATATTTACTTGATTGGGGGGGGCAGTTGCCCCCGCCCCCACCTTGGCTAGACCTATAAAACTTTATAAAATGCACTGGTGGAGAAGTCAGATCTGACTGCCAAGGTATTTCTCAAATCTTAAATGGAAATGGTTGTGATCAGACCTTAAAAAAATATATTTTAAATTCATAAGCACCAGAATCAAATGACCATGATCTAAAGCAACAATGCATGTAGGAATTTTCCAATTCTACATACAATGCACCAAGTACATGTGGATTGGAAGAAAGAACAAGAGGTTGATCAGCAGAACGGAGACTGCAGAAGGAAAAGGAGTGGCTTGTGCAGCAAAGCTGGTCTCCCAGCAGATGTTACTGCTTCTTACCTGGTGGGGCAAGTTGGTAGCGAGGTTGAAGTTGCCCGGCTGCTTTGGGGCAGAAAACTAAGGATAGCAGGATGTTACATCCCCTGCCTCTCAGAAAGAATATCACAGCGAGGAGAAGACTCTCTAGTCCCGGAGCAATTGGAAGAAGCAGGCTTTCTCCTTCCCCGCCAAGAAGTACACTCTAAAGTACAGACCTAGAGAGAAAACACTCTATGGCCCCATTCATCAGCCAGAGGACTAAAGAGAGCTGTATTGTGTGGTGTGTGTTTTGTTTGTTTTTGTACTGTTGCAATCTGTTCTAAGTCACCTTGAGAATCATTCAATCAAAATCTTCTAAATAAATAAATATGTATGGATTTTTTAAAAGATGGAAAGTTGCTCAGAAGCAATAATTGGTAGACTGAATGGTCCTAGTCTATAAATCCAGAGTTTGAGAGATTTCTCAGTGGATATATATAGCTGGGATGAGGAGCTGATGTCCTCCAGATGTGGTTGGAGTCCAGCTCCCATCAGCCTCAGCTTTCATGGTCAAGTCTGATGGAAGGGGTGGTCCAATGCTATCTGGAGGGCCATGGTTCCCATGCCTATGTAGAGTTTCATAATAGCAAGGACTCCCCCATTGACTGTGATGAGGTACTAAATGGTCATGTACACATATAAATGTCCCAAGTATTGCTTTGCATAGGAAAACCTTTGAATGTGTAGGAATGCCCCATATGCATTTGGGCTCCTGAGCCCACAGGGATTCTCTAGATTGGGACTTTTGTTTTATTTTTAAATCACTGAAACAGCATATGCAGCAAATGGATACAAAATATGATACTGCATAAAATCCTACAACATGTGCACCTAAAGGGTACTTTAAAATGCTCAAACAATAATCAAATAAAACTAACAGCATCAATATTCTATCCAATTGTGTTTTTCTTCATTGTGCATTAGTGTAAATATAGACAGAAGTAATCAAAATGCCAGAAATATAAATATTCGCTTTAATGCCACAGAATCCATCATTTTACTAGGAAAAGGCTTAGCTATGTTATTTGCAATTCCCTCACTGCACAACAATGTACATTACTGTCTGTAAGCTCTAATTTGGCATAGCGCATCATTAATGACCTGAATGGTGGCTGTTTCACACATACATATTTAATTACAACAGCTGAACAAATTACATATTTATGCTTTATAAAGGGGATTGCCAGTCTAATTCATTTGCTATGCATGCAGGTACAGGGCTCCATCTGCAACAGCATCTGCACAACAAGAGCTAACAATTATCCATTGTACAGTGAGTGTATCTGGTGAAACCTGTAAGAGATGCAATCGCATTAACCACTCCACTACATACATGTCATTATTTTTCTCAATGGTCCCAAATATTTTAAATAATGGATTATTAACCATAATGATGCCTTGCATGTCTCTCAGCCATGTTCCCCAAAGCACTTTACAAACAATAATGAACAAAACCTTGGAAAAAGCCCTTTGGAGGGTGGGGGGTGGGACCTCAGTGCCATTCTCCTTTATGGGCGAGGAAACAACACAGAGATGACATGACACCAAGGTGGCATGGCAAGAGAAAGGGCAAGAAAACAGTCATGTGTTTCTGCTTCTCAAACTATTTCAAAGAATAGTAGCCATGTTAATCTGCTGCAGCAAAAACAACTAGGAATCTTCTTGTGACATCTTAAATACTAAGTTTTAACTAAGAACCACACCAGCATAAATTTCTAGCCAGGTACTTTGGTCCACCAGGTGCTTGAAAACCCAGTTTTTGCAGTTCTAGTAAGGCAGATAAAAACAGACAGATGTATGGGAGACATGGTGGGCCAGAATGCATAGCCGGTGGGGTGCTAGATCAATCATTTATATGCTTCATGGACACTTCTATGAACCTTGAAATCTTGCTTACTTTCATTAGAAAATAGGTGGCATAACCTAAGGGACTGCTTCACATCCATTCACTGAAACAAACAGTGCAATAACATTATGGTTCTTGGCCATAGAGAACTCTGCCAATGCAAGCTTAAGGGTGCAATCCTATGCAAACTTTCAGCCTCAGTCATTTAAAGCACAAAATATAGGCATCATGCTTTGATTTCAAATATCAAATGAGCTGGTGCCTTCCTCTGAAGTAAATGGTAAATTCTGCTTTTCTGAGCCAGGTATTTTGATACAGTTACAATAATATGTCTACTTTTGTGGGCATCTGTAATGTGGCACAGAATTTTCAAGGCGGAAGGGATTTTGGAGGCCACCTAATTAAACCTTCTGGCCAATGCATGAATATACAGTATCCCTGACAGGTGACTATCCATATTCTGCTTAAATATCTCCAGAGAAGGAAAGCTAAGCACCTCCTAAATTGATCTGTTTCACCCTAAAACAGCTCTCACATTAGGAAGTTTCTCCTGATGCTTAGCCAAAATTTGCTTCCTTGCCACTTCCAGCCATTAGTTCTAGTCCAGCCCTCAGGAACATCTCAACATCTTCATGCATACTTTGTTTCTGCCTGATTCATACTATGTTAAGAGGAATGTGAGCTAAGAACTTTGTAGGATCCAATCCATTGTATTTAATAGAACTTTATCTAGGTAATACCAAATAGTAATTTCATGAGTTGGGTAGGTATGGCTAATGTGGATTCAAGGTGGGAAGGCGGAAATGATGTAAAAATGTAAGTCCTATCTTTCTTCTTCAGCATTCTCATTCATTTCATGGTACAAAAAACTTTATCATCAATTTAAACTGGTATATTGTATAAACCAAGGGATACAGAGAATAATAATGTGAGAAATGTGAAAAGGTATCCAAAAAGCAAATTACTTTTAAACAAGGAGCTGGAACAATGGAAAAGCAAGTCAAGAATAAGGTGAAAAATTAGAAAGTAACAAGGCCAAAACAGATTACAAACTAGGGGGAAATGATAGATTCTTATGATTCAATATGGTGTCAAAGGTCAATGCAATTTCTGCACAAGAACTACAACAGACCAGAAAAAAACAACATTTAATCTAGTTGATTTTCTAAAATATTTTTCTTAAAACCCATATGATATTGTCACTCCACAGACAATTGTATATGCAGAGTGACTAACAGAGGGCCTCCTGTACTCCTTCATGTACTCTTCTCCTGCTTTCCTCGCCTCAAGCAGAAGGGAATGGTCCTATATTCATTTGAAACCAGGAGAAATGCCCACTTTCTAGGAAAGGGTTGGGGAGCAGTATGGATATCAGGAGACATAGGCATGCAGATTGTGTAAACAAGTACATCAAAACAAAACCACAAGGAGCACCACCAGGTGTTTAAGATACACCTGTCTACTCCACTGACATGTGGTCTTTTCTTTCCACTGATCTATTTAACAATCAACCTACACAATACTGAAAATTCCTAATCCTTCAGCTGATGCTCAGTGTTGTAGCCCAGTACGCAAAGTATCAAAGAACAGCCACCAAACTAATTAGGGGACTAGAGAAATGGATTAAATGATGAACACTTCAAAGAGCTAAACGTTTACAGCTTGATTATACAATAACATCAGAGAAGACTCTAAATATTTAATAGTATAAACATCAAGAAGAGTAATACGGGATGATAAAACTAAGAACTAAGTGATTAAATTAAGAAAGGAAAAATTATTGTGGAGATTTAGAAAACTGTCCTTGCAATAAGATAGACTGGGCTGCAGAAGAATCTCCCAAGGGAAGTGGTTAAAAACTAAGCCGGACAGTCAATACACAGAGTAAATATGCTGTAGGGAGCAATCATGTAATAGCAGGACACAATGACCTATTAGATCTAAATTCCATGGCTGTATGAGAATATTAAATAGCACTAGAACATTCATATAGTCCATTTAATAAATTCAGTGTGTAGCATGAGAATGTTCCTTCAACAAAAAAAGAAAGGAAAGGAAAACATGCAGCAAATGAATCAAATTGTTTCTCATTATCAATTAAAGGCAGTCTTTAGAAACAAATAGCTTTAAATAGCCTTTTTCTGCTGGGTTAGCTGTAGGTCAACATTTTGCTATCATTGCCTTAAATGTGCATGTGCTCATTAATTAAGGGTGAATTTGAAAGTATCACTCAGTCTTCTTGTTCTGGTGGTCATTCAGAGAAAGCAAGGGCATTCTCCCTGAGGATCCAGCAATGCTGATGCTGCTCTGAATCCCCACTGGGAAGTGCACTGTGCTCTACAGAACAAAAGATCAGCTGTCCTAGAATAGATGGTTCATGTGGCAGAGCCAGTCTATCAAATCATCAGTTGTAGAATTCTTTCGAGGAGGGCACCATCGTTTCTGGTTATTCTCCTTTGGTAGTTCCAATGACAGTGACCCACTTGGTTGACAAAGCAAAAATCCCTCCTGCAGTTAGAGTAAACTGCATTCAATGCTTTTACTTCCCTCAGGTGCAGATACTAACAAGTCCTCAGTCATAATCAATGCGCCAGAGAAATCCCACCAAGGAACATACAGGAGGGACCATGGTCTTGCTGTATCAAAAACCTTCCTACTTCTCTAAAGTAATTATACATAAAGGCTTTGCCAAGGAAACCCAGATTCTGTTTTCAAAGTTATCCCAACCTACATACATTGTTTACCTTCCAAAATTAATGCTGTGAATGTTATCTTTCGAATCTATAGAGCTGGTTCTGAGGATAATAAGTGGGTTAGAAGAAACAGAAAGGGTCTGGAATTTGATAAGAGTCCCACAGATTTTGGAGGAGGCTGGTTGAACATTTCAGATTCATCTACTATGAGGGCTAGAAACTTACACTTTGAATGTGTTTAAAAACACACAGAGATCTTTTCAAGAAACCAAACACTGATTTCCCTATTTCAATTTCACTACTATATTTTAGGAGTACTCTAAATACAGACCACAATAACACAAAAGTCTTTTACATCATGCTGTTCATTACTAAGCAACAGAACTAATTCATTGGAGCATTCAAGTATTTAAATTTGCTGAATAAAAATCATTATATAATGTAAAATAGAGACAAGTGTGCTGAGACGTAATTGTTTAAAAAGAAATGGCTTTATCTGCGAAAATCAAAATCAAAACTAATTTCTCCAACATAATCCAGATTAACACTGTATAAGATCATCTACTTTTACCTACATGCCCTGTTTCAATACCTCAAGTAACCTTTTCAACTCTCTAACCAGTTCACTTAAGGAAGGGGAGTGCATTCTACAGCTGCTGAACTGAGACAGGGAAGATTGTTAGTTAAGTGTATAAGAATAATTAAATCAGCCTCTTACGTTGTCTTATATAAAGGACTTTGAGAAATCCAAAAGAACTGACAAATGAACCCTTGTTAAAGAATAGCACATCTCAAACTAAGGTCACCTGCAAACTGGGATTAAGAGGGAATACTTAACAAAGCTTTCTGAGAAGCTAGCATGAGGTCAATGCTTTTTCAAAGGTCTGTTTGCCTGAAATATGCAGTAAATCAAGTTTAGACAGTGTTCCTTCCACTAAATGCTGAACAATCTGTGGGGCTATGCTTCAAAAAACCTGATTTTAATTTTCCAGATAAAAGCAGGCTCAGAATTGTACACACTCACAGCTGGAACATAAACTGATTCACTATTTAGATTATCTCCCAAATCAGATGTACATTACATTATATGTCAACTTCACACTACAGTGTGTTAATGGTATCAGGAAGCAAACCAAATATCTTTTTAAAAGTATAGTTATGCCTGACTACATTATGCTATCAGCAGGTTTAGGATTCTCTGTATAAGATTTCTAAATACCCACTTACCCATTCTGGAATACTCAGAAAATTCCTTCTATTTATAGAAATAATTCTATCTACAGAACATTTCTTCTGCCCATCCTCATTCACTGAAATTGCTAAGAACACCTGCATAACTAAAAACAAGAAGGTGGAGGATATCTTGAACGATTTCAGGTGTTCCAGGTTTTGTCTATTTTAAGAAATCACCTTACTCTTACTTATCGCATAGATGCATAGGACCATTCACAAACTGGGGTCCACTTGATAAAACAGAGACATACTATTTTGTTAGACATATCCTACCCTTCTTTCTAACAAGTAACAGGTAAATCTACAGTGCAACCCTATACATGTGCTTTGGGTGGGACACTCCAGAAGTTTCAACTAGTTCAAAATGGTGCTGCCAATATTTTTACCACAACCAGAAGACTGGATCATATTGTAGCACTGTAGAATGTATGCAGATTACCAATTTATGGAACCTTTCATATGCCAAACCTGTGCTCTATCACTAAACTATGGCCCCTTCCAAAAAGCAACTTGTTCATAGACAAATTGGAACGTTTGAAGATACATTTCCTTGTTCCATACTTTAGAGAAGCTATCGACTCCAAGACACACTGCATTCATATCCCCCCCTTCTAGAAACAATATAGTGAAGGTTCCAAATAGAACTACAAGGGTCACAGGCCAGAATGTCATCACACACTAGTAGTAAATTGACAGTAACTCCTCAGAGCATATACATTGGACCACAAATAAATTGCAATGGAAAACACTATCTAAAATAATAGGAAGAATTGATCCTAACCCCTTTACAATGCCATGGATTATTTGCTTCAAATCACAAGTAATACAAAGGTTCTTCTTAATTCAAGCTTCTTTGCATATTCCTGATTAAGCATTAAAGCTAAACTTCCATTAACCCAAGGCCTATTCTGTGAATTAATTTAAAGGCATATATGTATCCAATTCCCCAAGTTCTTTAATGATCTTTTCAGATAAACCAATTATGACAGTCAAGAAGTCATAACCTTTTGAAATAGTTCATCAGCAGATTTAATGTGTTTCATTTATGCTTTGGTTACAGATACTTTATAAGAATCTTACAAATAACTAATGGAAAAAACACTCGTTCCATACTTGTTCCCATGCTCTCACAAAACAGGTAAACAGATTTGGAAAAAAAATGAAGAAGGCAGCAATCAGAATAGGTCAAAGATCTACACAGACTCATAGCTTCCCTGTCTCCTGCCCAAGCAGTGAAGTTTCACACACAGAGGAACATCATCCATTAGGCATGATAAAAAAAATAGTTTCTTATAGGCCACACTGGATATCCATTGTATACAGAGTCATGGAGAACAGGTTGGCAGTTATGAGGCTAAAATGAATAAATGTATTTTATTTGTAGAATAAAAGAAAAATGTACACCCTATGGATATAAATGGAGATGGTATTAGCACAATGGTTGATCGAGACAAGCAATGTCAAGCCTACCATCTTAATAGGATATGCATCCCTAGAATCTCTGAGTTAATGAATCTGGTTGGGATCTTCTACCTGAAAAGCAGGTGTACCAGCTTGGAACTACAGAATAATATTGGACTTGGATTCTGCTTGTGAACTCTAGAAGCAGCATTAATGATAGTAAACTAAATGTTTTATATTGGACAAAACTGGAATTTTTCCTTCAGCATGTTACATGACAGATATGGCAGTCACAGTTTATCAATTTTACTGAATATATTGTGAGTGATGCATTGCAATAAATTGTCTGGAATGTAAACAGAGTACCTATTAATTGTTAAAGGTTTTTGTGTTTCTACTTGTATATGGAATAAGATCTAAGGTTGTACCTTCTGTCCCTTTTATGTACAGAGGGTATCCTAAAGAAAAAACGAATTCCCATAGACTAAAATCTTTTGTACAAGCCTGATACAAATACACTAGCAAGTACTCAGTACTTTATTGACATGAGGTAATACTTGTAAAAAATAAAAAATAAATTTTCATTTTGAATGAAATTATAAACATGTAATTAAAATACTCAAAAACATATACATGAAATAATAACTAAGGGCCAAGTCCTGTCAGTTGGAGTACTCCAACAAAACTCCTTCATTAAACTGATTTATTCAGGTTGTAAAATCTGCCCTGAACCCCCCTCTCTGTTTTTGCTGCGTTGCTTTCCTGCTTTGGATTTGTTCGCATTTGAATGCTTCACTTCCCCGCCCCACACTAAACAATATGATAACTGAGGCATTGTTTTTTAAATAAACGGACAGCTCCCCATCAGCGAGCCAGCCATGCAAAAGGAAACTGCTGATAACTGACTTTAAAAGAAAGATTCTCGACTACCGGCCACAATTAACATCTTTTTTTAATGAACCGAAAATGCACACACAATGGAGATATTGCTGTGGCAAATGCCACCAGGCCTTCTGGTATATGGTTGCCCAGAGTTAACTGGGTAAACCAAGCCTCTTCTAATCTTTCTGAGAAATACAGTATGCCTGAGGTTTCTGCGTTTCTGGGCAATGACTACTATTTTAACAGACAGCCTCCAAAGAAAATGAGCAAGAATACAGCTAAATACTTTTACTTGAACACAGTTTATTGCTGTTGTTGTTTTGCAAAGTAAAGCCTAGCTGCAGGTTTTGCTATTGCTGCTTATAGTTTTTTTTTTCTAAATCTAACGCCTGTTACTTAAACGTGACCAAATCACAACACTTAGCAAGTTTTACATTGATTATATTAGACATTATGATACCGTCACTCGTTCTGTGCTTTCATTTAGTTAGGATGTATGTGAGCAAGAAGTTTGGGAGTGAAGGTAATAGCCTAGATACTTCTTGTGAACAGTTATATTCTGGACAGCTACTTTTTATGGGCTTCTTCTCTACAAAGAAGTGCTTTTTTTGTGACAGTACTCACTGGTTCAGAGTACCATCACCTATTTCTTCGCTGCCTATGACAGCCATTTTGTGTTGGCACCTACAGGCACTTTTATCAAGATATGAGTACCAGCACCTCCCCCCCCCAAAAAAATCCCCCACTGCTATAAAGAAATAATGACAGCAAGTGTGATGCAGTGTAATGATGACAGTTAGTGTAATGCAGTAATAACAGTGCTAGGAGTTAGACCTCAGATACCCAAGTTCAAATGTTCACTAGCAACTTTAAGCGGGTCACTTCTCAGCTTGACCTATTTCACAGTTTTGAAGTTAAAAATGGAAGAAACCCATGTATGTTGTCTTTAGCTTCTTGGGGAAATTGTGAGATACAATGGTAATAAATAAGCTACCTACTTCATGTATAATTCCCCCCAATGGAGAGAACTATCTGGGCCCCATCTGGACCTATCTGATCATTAGTTCTTTCCCCTTCCAGCTTACACTACATTACCCAATAGCAAGTTTGATTTCATTATTTACTCATGGATGGTTTGTCAATGAACTGTAAATATTCCGTTATTGAAACTAAGTGTGGTCGCCAGGATTTCCAAGCTTTGAGTATCTAAATATATGATTAAAAGGGGTGGATCAATAACTAATAAACATTCACAACTTGTGGAATAATGCATTTTGTGGCTGAAGTCAAAAGGAGAGCTACGTACAACACACCCTGATGGGCGGGGGGAGAAAGAAAACTAAACCTAACACCAGTAACCAGGCACCATCTAAATCTAAGACCTCTGAATATGAGATTGCAGCTAAGGAGAGCAATAAACTTGCCTTCAAGAAGCTCACATGCTAAAACTGTTCTCAGCACCACAGTGAGTTAATGGCTCTAGGCCAGAGAGCTGGAGTGAACCTGTTGGTGCTTTGTTCATGCTACCCACTATGAACCACTGCAAGATCTGTTTCACCTCTCAACTCCACCATAGGGTAATGTTAATCAGATCACCACTTTTTATTTATTAGTTAATTTTCTTCATAGAGACTGTTAGGATTAAATTTCAATAAATCTGTGAAACACCCCCCCCCCCAATTTAATCCCAACAGTCTCCATGAAGAAAACTAAATTTAAAAAATGTGCAAAGTGTTATTGATTGGGAGATCCTCTCAATCTACAGCTTACTTTAAGGGCCACATACTCCCTTGTGAATCTCTTCAATTACATTTATTTATTTCATTTATGAATAATTTCACGTGAGGCATCCCAAAGTGATTTATAGTATAAATTCAGAGGGCCTGCTGCTTTGCAAGGTTAGACAGATGGGGGTGAGAGTCAGGGCCATCTTGGTCATGGTTCCAAAGGTGTAGATTGCATTCTCTTTTAGGGTTTGCTAGATTTCCTCTTTTTTGTGTTTGAATGCTCCAACAGGCCTTCAGTGTGTGATTTTAAATATGCAGCTTTTAAGGTTTTATATGTGCTATTTTGAATGCATTATGCTACGATGCTTTCTGTATGTGTTTACTTGAAATTGTTTAAACTGGAAATTTTATTGAATGATGTTTTAGAAACAATGGTAAATAAACAGATGTAAGAATGGAGTCATAGTGCATTCATGGATGTACACAGACTGCTGGGATTGAATTTATGAAACTTGTATAAACAAAACAAAGCTTTAAAACACACCCTGCAATCATCAACTTTTGTATTAGAGGGAGTAGGCTTTCTGACATGACTTTTTGTGCGACAGTTGCCTGAAGTGTGAAGCATTGTCCCTATTTAACTCATCACAAATTTCAGTAAGGTGACAACATGTTATTCTGTGCCTAAAATGGTTCCATATGTTGTCAAAGCAGATGATACAGATGAAGGGCAGATGCATAATGTAAATTAATACAGCTGAAGCTGGGCAGATGAAAGTTCCAGATACTTTAAATCAGAGTTTACCTGCAGCAGACACCTGGTGCATGCCTTCTCTTAATGGAAGCTTGATATAAAGAATAGGGATAATGGGTAAAAGTAAAACAGCTAAATGTGGAGACAAATTTGTGAAATGAGTTTAAAACACAATCAGAAAAGCAGGCGAAATGGTGAGCCCCTAATGCTTTATAAATGCAATCAAAGTGACAGCCTTGCTGCTTATTTCTACTAAAATCCCTTTCAAGCTGGTTTTCCTAATGAATATAAGAAATATTGATTTTAAGCTATGTACATTCCCAGAGACAATACAGACGAACTTAATTATAATCAATAAAATTTACAGACAGTGATGCAACCCAGCAGAAATGTTCTTATCCAAAATAACAGCAAGCATATTGTTCCACATGTGGGTTTTTTCTACTGCACTACAGTTCTATGACCTTAATAAATATTTTATGGTATATAGTGAATAACCAAGCATCAAGATGGCATATTTTAATGGCTAGGAAACAATAGCCTGAAAGAGTTTACTAAAGAAAATACATCTGTTCATGCTAAGTGACTTCTTGCCTCTTTACAGTTCTGAGTACAGCCTAAGCACCTGCAAAATCTGCACAACCAGTAGCAAAGGAGTTTTTAATCCTTCCCATTTTGTCCCATGATTGTTCCGAGTGCTTTCTAGAATAGTAATGTAAAGGATACCCTTCCCCCTTCCCTAATGTGGAAAGATAGTAAGTTTCTATGTACTGAAGTAAAGCTAATTCACTGTTATTTTTCATGATGTGGGACCTTGAAATTTTAACATTTGGAAACAATTTAACACGTGAATCTTGAGAGGAAAATCACTTTGTTATTAACTCTTCCAGCGAATATAAGGCAAAGACTATATATCCTAGCACCTGGTAGTTCATTATTATTACCATAGTAATAGCTACTTAGATTAGAACACCCAACACTCTTCTTGCACCCCCACCACAAAAGGCCACACAAGTCTCTTGTTACTGGATATAAGATAATTCCTTTATGTTTTCTTCCTCATACACCCATGCAGTAAAGGAAATAATTTGGCCTCATCCTAATTGCCTTGATTACTGCTATTGGTAATTCTATCAAAGTCAATGGACTACTGTATAGAATCTTACAAAGTGAAACTTCAGAGAAGACAGTGATCAATGGATTCAATTTGTTACTGTATAATTCCTCAGCAGTGAAAAAAGATCAAGATGCAATGGAGGTCTTCCAGGGCAGCAAAAACAAATTAAGAGAAAGCTTTCCTCATTTTTTTCTACTTCCTGTGCTACCAAAGCACATGTGAACAAAGAGCAAGCAAGTAAGGATAATCTGGAAACCCCCTATCAGAAAGAAACTGTTCTACAGGTGGAGATATTTATGTATTATTAATTGACTACAAATATAATAGGACTACATCATTACTACACAAGAAGCATTATGTATTTAGAAATATTGTAACAGCAATATACAAAAACTGCACATGTCATGCCTGGTCAGGACTGCACTATATTTATCAAATGGACAAATGGTTTCAATTTATAAACTGTTATATTTCAATATTTTCAGAATATGTGTTACTAAATAGTTGCAATGGTTATGATAGTAACTACATGATTACAGTGGTACCTCGGGTTACAGACGCTTCAGGTTACAGACTCCGCTAACCCAGAAATAGTACCTCGGGTTAAGAACTTTGCTTCAGGATAAGAACAGAAATTGCGCCGCCACGGCGCAGCAGCAGCAGCAGCAGCAGCGAGAGGTCCCATTAGCTAAAGTGGTATCTCAGGTTAAGAACAGTTTCAGGTTAAGAATGGACCTCCAGAATGAATTAAGTTCTTAACACGAGGTACCACTGTATAATGATCATGTGCCACTCCAAGTACATTCAGTTCTGGGATGCATATGGTTAAATATCAGCTGATTCAAATCTACAACTGTTTCACAGAATTATAAAACAGGACTTGAATGCAAAAATCAATTAGCATACTCGAACGGCTTGGTTCCTAAACAAATCAGCTCCCAAACGCCACAAACCCGGAAGTGAGTGTTCCAGTTTATGAACATTTTTCAGAAGCCAAACATCCGACACGGCTTCTGGTTGAGTGCAGGAAGCTCCTGCAGCCAATCGGAAGCCGCGCCTTGGTTTTCAAAAGGTTTCGGGAGTCAAACGGACTCCTGGAACAGATTAAGTTCGAGAACATGTAATGCTTAAAAATAAAAATATGAGACATCAAAGGAATAGGCCTGTTTTCATGTAAGAAAATAGCATTAGGGGATGGGCTGCAGCTCAGTCCTAGAGCATCTGCTTTGCATGCAGAAGGGCCAAGGTTCAACCCCAGGAATCTCCAGGTAGTGCTAGGAGAGTCCCATGTCTGAAACTATGGGCAGCCACTGCCACTCAGCGCACACAGCACTAAGACAGATGTACCAATGGTCTGACTCAGTCTACAGCAGCTTACTATTGTTCTTATATACTTCAGGAGGGTATGATTTGCTTGTAAACATAAGAACAGTCTGTTGGATCAGGCCAATGGTACCATCAAGCCAAGCATCCTGTTCTCACATTGGCCAGTCACATGCCTGTGAGAAACCCACATCTGAACAAAGCAGCACTCTCCACCCACTGTGGCTTCCAGCAATGGATATTCAGAAGCATTGCTGCCTCCAATTGTGGAGGCAGAACACAACCATCATAGCTAGTAGCCACTGATAGTCCTCACCTCCATGAATTTGTATATCTTTCTTTTAAAGGCATCTAGGTTGTTGGCCATCTCTGTAGTTGTTGTTGTTGTTGTTGTTGTTGTTACTATTATTATTATTATTATTATTATTATTATTAATTATTATTATTATTTTACCCCACCCATCTGGCCGGGTTTCCCCAGCCACTCTGGGCGGCTTCCAACAAAATATTAAAAATACAATAAAATAAATAAAATCAAATATCTCACACATGGAAATATGTGATGTCACAATTACATATAAAAGCACACACACTGTCAATTTTTAGAAGAGCCGGTGAATAAGGAAATTTGGACAAATGACTAGTAAATTCAATTATTCAATAAATTCTTAATCTTATTATTCACATAGAATAAAGGGCTCTGTTCTATTAAGAGTTGGCTTTGCCTGTTTCATTAAGCATAACTATAGTCTATCAGCCCGTCAAGATCTGCCAACTGCCTTGAGTGTTCAAGGCATATTTTTTATGTTTCCTATCCCTCCAGCAAGTAGCACAAAGCTATTAGTGGTTTGCCCTGCTAAAAGCTCAGCAGTGGGCGTAAACGAATTTAAGATGCAATTTAGAAAAGCCTGGAACACAATGTAATGCAAACTTGTACTTGTTTCAAGATGTCTAAACTCTGACCACACCGTCAATCTGGCAAGAAGGGAGGGAGGGAAAAAATCCATATAAAAAGTTCTCACACCCTGTTGGCTTAAGAGACAGTGGGTATTAATCCTAGCCTTGCCATGCCTAACTTCCTTTTTGTGGTCAGCAGAGAAGCTGTGTGGTTGGTCTGAAGGAGTCCAACTTTCCCTCCCCCGCTTCTGTGTTAAAACAAGAGAAAGTTGGTCTGTTATACAGCAAAGGAAAAACCACAGCCAACCCTTTTCTGCTGTTGCTTTCCCTCAAAATGTGGCCTGCAGCTATTCTGCTTTCCAAAAAAAGGTTTAATTTAAACCATACACAGTACTATGAGAGCTGCCACGTTTCCAAACGGCACATTCCTTCCTAATCTGTGCTCTTCAAAACCGACAGATTCTGTTTCCACTGATAGCTAGACAAAATGCAATGGCCAGGGCCCAAATAACTGTGAAACGAGGGTCTAGTACTTACTGAAGGGGTAAACATGTTGAGGCTATACCACTTCAGACTGCAATCCAGGGGTCCCCTGTACAATCTCTCTCTCTCTCTCTCTCTCTCTCTCTCTCTCTCTCTCTCTCTCTCTCTCTGTATATTCACATAGAAAAAATAGTATATCTGGAACCAGGCTAGGCTAGAAACTTTCTCCCTGACATAAAGTTTTTTGTGCAGTAGATTTATAATGGAGGGGCTTGCAATCACGTGAGACCCCCACTTGCATTCTGAGAATTAGGCCCAGGTCTTGAGCTCAGTGGGACCTTAAGCTAGTTTTTCTCAAATAGCTGCAAAACTGCTTTTGAAACTTAAGAACATTGAAAAAGCAGAACATTGAAAAACTCTTATGGGGATCAGCTATTTACCACAAAAAGGGAGGGGGCGAGAAAAGCCACGGATTCCAGTGGACCAGAAATAGCCTTCTGCATGAACCTCCACAGCTCCTTGAATTACCAGCCAGTTAATTAGTGTGCTAATCAATACTAAAATAATAATCCTCCACCCCTCACCAGATAATATGTGATCTCCTGGTATCTGAGGGGTGGGATGGGTAAATATTATATTTAACAACTATTACCTATGAAGTAATTTTTAACTGAGATCATATTTTAAATCAGTTGGAGGGCCAACAACATTGGCTCTTGCTACTGACCCACATAAGCCAAGAGATACAGTATGTAGATAGTTCTTTAACCCCCATTCTTCCAGTATGAAAAGCATAAGAAGCTTTCACATCAATCTTTCGTTAGTTACCTTACTAACCTACTTTGATTTGCCCATGACTTCTCTTGCACCTGTAGTGTATGAGGGATGAATGGTTTTTACATATGTTTCAAGCCTGAGGGAAAGTGGCGAAGGTACATAACAGTTTGGAGGAGACCAACTATGCTGGCAAGGTGAAAACTCTTCCAAAGCATTCTGTTACCCAAGTTATAATTCTCTCACCCCCCAATTGTGGATGTGCTGGGTGCACAGACGTAGAGAAAATATAACAGTCAAAAACTGACATCCTGATTCCCACAAATACATAAGAGTTTCCTCTGCCACTGGGAAATATCCCTAGTAGCAGAGGGCAAGCACTAGCTCAAAGCAGAAATGGGAACTGTTCTGGTTGATGTGAATTGGTACAAGTCTAACTCCTGGTGTAGCCCAACCATGTTCCAAAGGGAACCTCAGCCAGGAAGTGCTGTGAGATGACACAGATACCCCTGGCACAACTGGGGACCCTGAAGAACCTGCTGTCACAGTAGAGCAGCCCAACTTTTCCAGCCCCAAGGAAACCCAGCATCCCAATAATCCCAAACACTGAACCTCAACCCTAACTCTACCTCTTTATCTCTCTTACCCATGAGAAACTGAGGTGGCAGACAGTCTGGGGGGGGGGAGTCCAGAACCAGCAGACGGGTGGTCATGATATTGCCTGGTCTAAAGCCAGGGAAGGACCAAGTATATGCTGGGGCCCCAAAACAATGGATTGTCATTATAAAAGAGACAAAGCACTGCTGGCTTCCAGAAATTATTTCTGTCTTCTCAACCCAAGTCTTGACCCAAAAGGATGAAAACGAGCATTTTCATCTCAGAAAGATACACAGCTCTGAAGTTATTCTGGATTTTTTTAAATGAAGATTATTTTGTATGAAAGACACTCATACCAGCAAGGTCATTAATTTAATACCAGTAGTCTCCAACAACTTTCTCTATATAAATATGCTACCTAGGTTGTCAAAGTTCATAAACTTTCCAGGTAGATGAAAAGGTCTCTGCCTTAAGTGTTTATCCCACTGTTTTTAAAGCTCTTTTTTTGTATGTGTGTTTTGTACTGCTTTAAAAACTGTCTTAGCTGCTTTTATTATAAATGAAATAACAACATATTGGCCTAGGTAAGCTACTTTAATATAACTTCCATGCACTTTGTTGAAAGGGGAAAATTTCTGAGCATTGTAGGGATAGAAATTTAAAGACTGAGAACTAAGAGTTTGAGTCTTCTCAACATATTTTCAGAAAGAATTTTGCTACTTCATAAGGATACAGAACACCATGATTACTACTGTTTAATAATTTCCTTTAAAATAGTATGATAGATATAAGTTTAATTTGCAAGTTGTATAACTTGCCTCTTATGACTACAGCCAAAAGGAGTTCAGACAAGTTGCAGTGTGTCAGTTGATATCATTTATCATAATTTGTCCAACAGGTAGTTCTCATAATGTTTTAACATAGCCAAAAATTTAAAGGTGGCACATTTAATTTATTTTTGCTTTTCTGTGAGTTCCAGGAGAATTAATGCTTTTAAGTGGCTGCATTTCTCTTTGAGCCAACTCAGTGTCCTTTGCTAATATATCAAGGACACAATGGTGCATGATTTTTAAGCTGGACACAATGAACACTTCTCCCACACATTCAGATTTATATAAATGGGAGCACCGTTTGTGATTTCTGTCTACTGTGTTTTCTAAGCATGCTCTTTATATAAGAGTGCCACATATTAAATTTACTTTTTTTAAAGAGCAGACTATGATATACTACAAAGAAGTGAGTTCTCTTTATGTCAGGAAAGCAATAATTAAATATAACTAAAATTATGAAAAGTATATAAGGCTTCTTGGATAAATGCTTACTCCAAGGTAAACAGAGGTTAATTGTCACTAATTTAAAAAGAATATTAATACATTGTATCCAGTCAGGAGTTCTATCTTCAGACCTGTTTGTATCTGAACTGAAGAACTAAAACATCATCCCGTTTTGGAGTTGATTTTGCCAGCTGGGTGGGGGGAGCTACAACACATTATTCATTGCAAGGCTGATCTTGCTCATGACCCAGCTTTTCAGTGTGTGTTAGCCCTGTTGGGAAGGATGGCTTCTGCACCAACAGGGTCTTCTCATGTGTCCTGACTCCCACATTCAGACACAGTACTCACTCTCAGCTCAATTATTCCTGGAGGCCTTGTTTCACAAATCAGTCCACAGCTTAAACATAGATCAAGACACAGGTTACATAGCCCAATAGTTCAGAAGCAGAGTTCTAAGCTAAGATGCTATCTCAACACCTGACATGCCTCCTTTGCTCTCCTTTTAAAAACCAGGACAGGCAGAGTCTTTTGCGCAGTTCTCATCCCAAGTAATTGGACTGGATAAGTAAGCAGGAATTCCTAAAAGTGAGCTGGGTCTGCCCTCACCAGAGGATGCATTGTTGGAGATGGGACCTGAGTCTGTTTTACCAGTTCACTGCCTGACTCGTGCTCATGTGCTTCCTCAGTTGCTGGAGCAACCTTGCTCTCCTGAGGCAGGGCAATGGCAGCATCGCTTGATTCTCCCTGTCAACTTGGATGTCTCCCAGCATACTACTTGGACTCTCCCCATCAACAGACACAGTACGGTAATCTCTGTCTCCTCTTCCTCTGACAAATTCTGCCAGGATCGCCCCTCCACATTTCTTGCCATGGGGCTCATGACATTATGGCCATAGGAAATGTCCTCCTTTTTTGATTTGCTTTTTAGGATGTTTACATGAAGTCATGAACAAAACATTCTCCTTCCCCATTTTCCCTCTTCAGCTTCCTCCCACCAGAGCTTTGAAAATCTGAGCCTTTTTTTAGCATGATGGAACAGCTGCACCATCTCCTCAGGTGTGAGTGTCCCAATACACAGCCGTTCAATAGTTTTTTTGGACAGGTTATGGCCTGTATAGATTAGCCTGTATAGATTTGAAAGATAGCTCTGTTGTTTCCGTCTGTCTCAAGTTCATTCTGTTTGACTGCTTTATTTCATTTCAACTGAAATACATGCAGGGATGGCAAAACAAATTGGTGTTTCTGCTATGGCAGCTACCAGTCAGCCACCAAAACAGTCACCAGGTAACTCTACTTTTTTAAAGGAAAGGAGGTAGCAGAGAACAGGGCCTCTCCCCTCTGCCACAATGGCAAATGACCTGCTTGGGATAAAGATGCAAAAGTGCTGGAGTCTAGGCTTCTGGTAGGACCAGTGTGGCTGATCCATGGAAAAGTTCTACACCTCTCAACAAAAAAGATCAGAGAAGAAGGCCATACACAAGACACCAAAAATATGTAGAACTGGAAAAACTGGAAGGGAAATGAACAAGTAAGATTAAATTGTCAAAGCTTCAAAACTGAAACAAATATGCTCCTTCTTAGAAGTCAGAGCCAGGTACTGGGAAGGAAGTCTTCCACAGAAAGGTATAGTGAAGTTGAATTGGCCTTGCCTTTTGAGAAAGTGAATGAGTTATCCTCTCCTACCAGCTCTCCTACAAGAAGCACAAGTAGTAGTCTCCATCTCCATCATACATAAACACCATCTAACACCATTTAAAATTACTTGCCCCTTTTTAATTTATTTTGTTTAATTACATTTTTGTCAGCAAGGGTTGTTCACATACCTAAGCAAACCCCAAATAGATTGGTAAGGTAGCAGAGATTTCACAGCAGTTGGTGTCTGACAGGGTTTCCTTGTGGCATTGAGCTTAGTCCCATCACCACATGCACACAGTGTGTTAAACAGCATGAATATCTTCATAGAATGAACCCTGAATCTTTTTGGAACAGTAGCCATGATATAGAGTATGGCCCAATGCCTCATCTGTAGACAGCATAACTCAGAGAAGTCCCCATGCCTTCTTCTGCACAAGCGTCCACTGCAATAGTCCTTGCTACAAGATTTTTGCGTTGTGATTTGTTGCTTGAATTTCGAGACAGATGTATAAGCTTGAAATGTACCTAGACACTAGTTCACTTCTTACTTTCCAAGGAATATTAAGTATTTCAGACTCTCAGGCTCCTGCTCTCACCTTCTCACCACACAAGAAGATAATAAATGGGATGTGCTTCATTTATTTCAATGTAGAATATCCCTGACCCTGCAACCCAGTCTGCCTTTCAAACTAGGGGCAGAGTCAAGGGTCAGGAACATCAAATAATTGTGAGATGCCAAGTTCCATATTCCCTTCACAGTGATAAGATAGTATGAGATGATGGAGGGAGGGGAAGCAGGTGGAGTGTTCCTAGGACTCATACTGAGTTGAGATTTCAAGAAAATAACAAGGATGAAAAATGAACAAGGATTAAAAGTGATATATTCCTTTCTACAAGTTAACAGATGGAAAGCTGGTTCTATACACGAATATTTAAAAGGTCGTTTTGCAACAAGATAGAAGGCCTCTGATCTAGTCTATATTACATCTCCATCATGACAAAACCATTTAACAGGTCTTTGTGAGAAACAGCTCCTACAAACTGTGTATAGCAATCCTTTTTTAACTATTTAAAAATCCCTGTTTTATTTTATACTCAATTTTATATAATGCTGATTTTAAGAGAAAAGGTAAAACAAATAAATTGTAGCACAAATGAACATTTGCAAATAAAATATGGCCAATCAGTATTTAAAACGACAAGTTGGGAACAAGAAGAAAAGAATCTTAAAGACTCATAGCTCAGGCAAAGCCAAATGTCACGAGCATATTATAAATCCTTGAAAATAAAGGTTTTACTATTGAAATGCTGTCAGATCCTTATGGTAAAAATAGTGGACACTATAACACAGTACAGTCCCTGCCTCCACCCCCGCCAATTAGTATCTATAGGATGCATTAAAATAATCTTCTAGGCAAGTGTATGTATCTGCAAATGAAGTATGGGAGGATTATATGTTTTTTAAACGGCACAACTGATAGTATGGTGTGTTCTCTTAACCAACAAGATTTACCTCCTGGTGTTCTAGCAGCATACTAACCAGAGGCTTCGGCATTGACTAATGTTTTTACTGTTCAAGTTTGTATAAAAGGTTGAAGTTCAGTGTGGTGCAGTGCAGCATTCCACAAGATCTGCTGCGTCTTTAGGCAGGTGATTAATCACATGATCAATAGACCATATGATTAGGCACTAATAGCTGATAGGAGGAGAGAATAAACAACTATAAATTTGCTTTGTACCCTGTAATCCAAGAGTAAAAGAGGTCAGATAATGGCCACATAAGGTCATGTTGCCTTAGGAGCCCATATGGGAAAGACGGAGGATGCATGCATTTTTAAAGATCTTCAATTACTGTTGGGTTGCCGAGGACAGAGGTCTACCCAGCCCAGCAGCTCTTCCATCATTGCAAAGTGTGTGTGCAACGGATTTTGTGCTTTGCCAAATTAGACTTATATAAAAATACTAATATCTGGGTAATATATTATCTGGTTGTATTGTATTAAACACCTGTGTCAGCCAATCTTCGTGTTAACTCTTTAAATAATTTAAGTAACCTAGCCTAGCTCATCAGGTTATGAAAATGTTCCAAGCCACAACACTCATAATTTAAGTGAAATAAGATCCAGTCTCAATGGATGGGGGGGGGGAGGGACAACAGGAGGCAAAGAAAAATTACTGTGCAGCATATAATCCTTTGCAAGTTTTCTCAGAGGTAAATCCTACTGTGTTCAATGGTGATTACTTTGTAGCTATTGGGTTTAAAATTACCTCCTTAATCTAAAATGTATTTGCTAAATTCTGGTTGTCATTTTCCTCCAGTTATTCTTGAAAATGAAGTATTAGGTGCACTTCTTTATGTTATCATACCATGTCTAACAACTACTACTGTTGGACTCTACTGTTTCTAAGGTATCAACAGCTCCAAAATTCAAGCATGAATGTTTGGGATGAAAGCTTGATTTCAAATGGTTACATATATATCAGTCCCTCTCCCTATACCTCATTCCAAGGCTTCCCAGTTTTTCTAACCCTCCTATTCCTCCCTTTTGTTTTTTTTAAATGGCCTGAATAAAATTCAAACCAGGTTTACAGTAAATGCGTTCTTTGTATAGTAGCTGGCTGAAAAAGAAAAAATGGGAGAGTGAGTGGGTGGTGGCTTCACTTCGCATCTACACAGCACAAAAACAACACATCTAGAAATTCTGTCAATGATCAAACCTAGGCAAAAAGGTTTTCTTTTATTACTGTGAGATTCAAAATCCCATTACTGAAAATTACAGCTCTAGGTCTGTGCAAGACGCAATCTGTTCCAACTGCCCAGTTAACTACCACTAGCCCTTTTCCTGTGGCACAGGAGGTACATATAAATATTCCTTTCATAAGGCAAGGAAAATGTACAGAGAGAATGTTAGGCCAGAGCCAGCTTCCTTGTGGACAACTTTCTTTTTTTCCCCTACCTACATCCAGTAAACATGCGGAAAGAGATTGCCACTTTATGTAGGAAACATATTTCAGTTTTGTGCTGAATAAATTTCACCACCTGCCTACCACCCACTAACCACATTGTGGGGTTGCCTGGATCAGACACTTAGAGGGTTCTTGTGCCTACTTTTAAAGAGCTCCATAAAAAGGGAAAGTCTGCAAGATGTGGCTATTCCCATAACTGCAACTGACTGTGATGGGAAAAAGCATACTTAGTGAAACTCTGTATATTGGAATTATTTCTTAAACATACCAAAGCCATCTCAAAGGCTAAAGCTAGAAACTCTACCAACCTGCCATACATAACGATGCAGTTATTGAACACAAATGGCACAGCAATTAGGCTAAGATATACAAACATAGAGATGGTGCTAACCTCACATACTTCACACTGCTTCTCATTATGAATCCCTAATCCACAGCATAACAGGTTCAATATCTGATACCAGGAGGCACTCACCGCAGGGCCTGCAGTGCACCCGAGCCACACATCTCTCCTGGAAGTGACACAGTGGCTTGGGTGCCCACAGGCTCTGCACTGCCACAAACGGTCCGCCCGCTGCCTCCCCCTCAGCTGTAGGGCAGCTGAGTGGGAGGAGGCATGCAGACTCCTCTGAGGCCCCGCGGAGCATCCTGCCCTGGCTCGCCCCATCCTTGCAGGTGGCTGGCCCCGCCCCTGGGCGCAGGACACGCATGCTGCCCCAGGCACCCGATCGGCTTGCTTCACCGCTGGGCAGAGTCACACTCACCCAATTCTATTCTCTGGAATTAACCCCATAAGGAAGACTGAAAAATTAGTGAAATGGAGTCCACAGTGGTCCAGAAGGATAACATGGTTAATCATATCAAAAGTTGCTGACAGATCCAAGAGAAGCAACAGAATTAGTAGATTGCGTCTCCAACCCTGAAGATTAGACCAAGTGTATGCCCTTTGTGGTGAAGCAGTAACAAACTGACACAGCCATGAGGATGTCTATGAAAGCCATGAAGTCCTGAGCTAGCACTACAAATGTGGTCTCAGTATGGATGTTAAAGTTCCACAGGGTTGTCCAACAGTACACCCAAATCCACCTCATATAATTTGGTGAACAAAACCACTGGACAGCAATGTGGATGGTACACCAGTGGCCACTCCAATGTGCTTTACACACCACTAGGTACAAAGTGTCCTGATGAGCATGATCATACTTTCATGGACCACAAAGACTCCCCCTGCCCCAGCCTGGTTTAATGCTGCATTGAGTACTCAGGTGAACAAAGCCCAGACAGGTTGACTCTGCCCTACACACCCACCCAGGTCTCAGTAATACATATCAGCTTGGCTCCCTCAAATTGTGGATAAGTAAATTTTTATTGTGAACCAACCCTGCATTCACCAACAACACCATCAGGCCAGAGGGCACAGCAGCCAGTCTACCAGTTGCCTGCAGAATAGGTAGAGAGGTTCCACCTCTCCCCCTGTTATATTTTGTTACAGTAGATTGTTAGAAGACTTCAGAAGCACAGCAAAAGGTATTCAACATCATATCAGCTGCGTATGACCCACCCCAGTCAACCCAATGTGTTTAATATTTATATACATCATCATAGAATAGAACCAACCTCTTGATATGAGCAAGTTTAGGGAATGTGGCTGATTGCACAGCCATTATTCATGTGTCCTCCTTAACAGCCTTATCATGAGCTTTGGAAATAACAGGAACAATATTTTGTTCTGTATATTTTTAGTACAGAACTCTCTGCACTGCACTTTCAGTGACCTCTGTAGCACAGACCTCTCTGGTAATGGTGTTAATTCCATCTTCAACACAAGTCACAGTAAACTGTGTGTCAAAGCTAGACAAATGGCATTAACTTTGTGCACACTCAGACTAAGAGTCACTTCAAACAAATCTGCAGGGTGACTGCTCTGGAGGAGGAATGAAGCAGACCTAGATAGGAAATGAGAACTTTTGTGGCATTTAGTGGAATTGGCCAGAGGAAGTTTAAAGAGGCAGGGGGAAGCTATCCTGAACAAAGTTTGCCTCTACTGCAACTTCCTGCAAAACAAAAAACACACCACTGCTTAGGAAGTCTTTAATTGCTTATGTGGTCAGGATCTTTCATTCTAACAACACCATCAGTGCTGCGGCAGAATAACTATTTGATGCTAATGTAGAGGAGGACACTAGCTAGTAAAATACTATCATTGCTTCCTGTATAAAATCACTTGTCCTTGGAAGGCTCCTTCCCAAATATGGATTCTAAGCACTTGGTACATGTGACTCAGTTCAGCTTAGCTGCAAAATATAAATTCTTCTTAAACATCAAATTAAATCTATTTTGCATATGTGCTTGGCCAAGTTAACATTTGTCCAGCCATTTTGCTATTTATCCTATAAACGTCAAGGCACATTGCAGTATCTAATTTCTATACAAACAGCAATACAAAATTCTCTTTATAACCCACACAAACACACTAATAGCATTCATAAATATAATTCCATCTATGCCTGTTATTAGAACTTTCTTAATTATCAGGTCATTGGTTGATTTATACAGTCTGAGAGACTGATACTGCTTTTGGTAACTGTTGAATTTGAACCAACCCAAACAGCCCCCGCCCCCATGATTTCAAGATTTAATCACTATTAACAGATAATATGCATTAAACTAGAACAGAATTATCAATATGTTTTGAATCTAACTACAACTAACTTCAGTAAGTATGTATTGTGTCTAGTTCCTTGATTATACTGAAGGCATGACAAAAATTTCCCACATGATCTTCTAGAACAGTGACGTTTATTTAATTAATATCTTTCCTCTCTTCACAGCTCCAACTAACACAATAAGCCTGTATTCAAAGCAAGGCATGAATAATTCACATTTTAAAACCTCATTATTACAAAAGATGTCAAGTTCACACACTGTCAACACTAATAAACCTTCCAACCTTCTAAAACCAAGACCTCCCTCAACACTGTGTTCACCCCCTCAGAGAAGCCAGGGCAAACGCAGAGCTAGATAGCCCTTGCAGTGAGCCATGACCGCCTGCAAACACAGCTTTGTGTTGGTCCACGAAGGGGCTGCTTCAGGAAATTAAGACCTCCCACCCCTCACCCGAAGAAATATCCACTTTTTTTCCATTAAAAGGCTGTCAGTTCAAGTGCTCCATAGAAACCAAAACACCCAGAATAAATAAAGAGGCTCACTTATGGGTCACTAAAAACATCATTCTTTAATTTAACTGCTATCCTTTTGTCATATTGTTGTGAAATCAGAACAGACCAGACGCAACAAAGAACTGAAGTGCCACCTTCACATACAGTGGAACCTTGTGTAACGTACCATCCTCCTTGCAAACGCTTTGGGTTACGAGCTCTGCTAACCCGGAAGTAGATGCTCTGAGTTGCGAACTTTACCCTGGGATGTGAGTGGAAGTCACACACTGGCAGCGCAGCAGCAACAACGGGAGGCACCATTAGCAAAAGCACGCCACATGTTACAAGCGGTTTCCTGTTACAAATGGACCTCTGGAACGAATTGAGTTCATAACCTGAGGTACCACTGTACACACTTTAAGACGCACCTCCAAAATGCTACAACCCCAACACACAGGACCTGAATTTAGTATAGTCTCAATGAGTGTTTTTACAAAGATCTGAAATGCATTTCTTCCCCACTCCAACACTGATGACCTCTTTACTGAAAGATAAAAGATCTATCATAATACAGTGATACGATGAACTCCACTTGGTTGGCTTTTTCAACCTGGACCATAACTTACCATTGTTATCCATCTATGATTGTGTCAATAAGGATTTATTGCAGCAGCAACAACAACAACAACCTAGTCACCCTTCCAGCTTATGGCAACGTAAATGGAAACTGCCAAGTAAGTCATTGATGTCTCCAAGTGGGTTCTTGGGGAACTAAGAGACTGTGCTATCTGAAAAAATTCGACTATGATACTGAGCTTTCTGGAAAAATTGCACCCTGCCTAATTTTTGAAGCAACTCATTCTCGTCCATTTAAACTAGCAGGGTATTTCTCCCCCTATCCACTTGCTGTTTTGCACAATTAGGTATGGGCTAGTAGACATTTTTAACAGGCAAGTTAAGCTTTTCAAGCATTCATGACCGGGTTAATAGGGTGCATCTTTTAACTTGATGGTTTAGGGGACAGTGTTTACAATTGAGGGTGAGGAAAATAAAATAAATAAAAAATCAGCAGAGGATGAACCCTGATCTATCAAAGTCTATGTGGTTTTGAACAAGATATAAACATTGGCAGTTCTCATTAAGGTTAAGGAGACTTAGCAGTGTGTGTGTGCTGCTTTAGGATTGATTCCTATATTGCTTTGATATTCCTATATTGCTTTGATTCCTATTTGCAAGCTTCACAAACAGTTATCTAGCAAGCACTGCCTATACCATGAAATCACTAACCACCCATTTTTTACAGCAGATACTAGTAGTAATTGTGGAAAAGTAAGATGAAGAGATGAGAGATGCCGTGACACCAGCTGTGTCTATAGCATAGAAGAATTCTATAGCATAGAAGAATTGTGCCATTTTAGGATGAATTAGCAGTCACATGGGAAATTATACCATTTTTCTACTCAGCACTGGTAAGACATCATTTGGGAGATCATGTTCAGTGTTAAGAAAGGACAAGAAGCAATGATTTTAAATTTTAGGATAACTTTTAAAAGTCCTCCAAAATCATAAAAAACTGTCAATCAATGAAGAAAAAAACCTGCCTACAGCAACTATGGGATTTCCTCTCTCAAAGACACTCAAGAAAATGTCGGAGAGACATCTGTCTGGGATGCTTTAGCTATATGGTATCACACTGGCCAGAAATTAGGTAGCTTTGGAGACTATTTCAAATACAATGAGTATATGAAAAGCACTGTATGTGCCACAGTTCTCTCCTAATTTAGGGTATATATTAAGTGTCATTAACTCATATCTTAACTATTATTATGTTGAAGTATCATTTTAAATGATTAAATAATTAACAGTACAGTATCCCCATTGTCTGAGCTACAATAATCCAAAATTCCCATTATTGACACATAGGGTATATTTCCTGTGCAGTTTATTTCAGCAATTGCCATTGTGACATCCATGGGTGAAATGATGCCCTTGAGGTCTTCCCATGGCACCCGTGAAAGCTTTGAGTCTCCCCCTACCCCTGCACTCACTGCCTGCTTGGTCCTGAAATGGGAAGGGTTCCTTTTTCTCCCTTGAAAAGTACACTGAGGTGAAGAAAAAAGATGGAAAAATGATACTCTTCCACACTTACTATTTCATCTCCCTGTGCTTTCTAAGTCTCAGATTGATTTTACTGGATCCAGCAGTTGGATCCAGCTGGATTTCCAGTTCCTTTGGAAAAGGGAAGTGTGTTTCTTGGAGGAGGGGACGGAAAAGTGACCACAGGGCCTGTCACCCCCGGCAAAAATCCATATGTATCCATGGGGCAAAGGTTGGTATCCCACAGTCTAATTCAAAATTTATAAAAATGGCATCCCCCTTTAGCCAAAAGTCTGGATGATCACTGTGCCATTCGACAGATTGTACTGAACCCCCCCCCCGAATAACCCCAAACCAGAAGGTCTAGTATTTTGTATAATACACAGATTGGATTACAGTGGTACCTCAGGTTAAGTACTTAATTCGTTCCGGAGGTCCGTACTTAACCTGAAACTGTTTTTAACCTGAAGCACCACTTTAGCTAATGGGGCCTTCTGCTGCCGCCGCGCCGCTGGAGCCCGATTTCTCTTCTCATCATGAAGCAAAGTTCTTAACCTGAAGCACTATTTCTGAGTTAGTGGAGTCTGTAACCTGAAGCGTATGTAACCTGAAGTGTATGTAACCTGACGTACCACTGTATAACTATTAAGAATCATCATATGACACCAGTCTTTTCAGGTGCTGGAAGGGAAAGGAGAAAGAGGAAATGTGCCAATCTTACATCCACAAATAGGGCAGCTGACATCGAGAATTTCCATCTGGACAGGATAAGAAGAGATCAGAAGGTCAAGAGGTTACAGATCTAGATCTTAGCAAACAACAATTCACCTCCTTTCCTAACCCTTCATATTGCTGTTGAAGAATATATCAAACAGTAATGTATATATACCAAATCATGGGAATACAGCCTACAAAATTCAAATTGATATAATAATGGGGAAATCCTGTCAGAATTTTATGAGAAATAACAATGTATTCATTATTAAACATAAACACTATTGCACTAAGTTATAGTGAGAAAGGACCAAAGGTCAGTGGCAGAAAAGATCCATCTATATGGCTAAACCCTCTTTGAGATTTCTTTGCTGTTGCCAATCAAAGTAGACATTAATGAACTAGATGAACCATTGCTCTTATTCAACATGGCAATTATTTATAATAAATTCTTATACTATGTGGATGCTCATGTATATTTATTCAGTCAAGATTTTGTTTCATATTGTAAATTCTGTGTTTTATATATAAGGCATTATTATCCACACATAGACTTTGAGATGGGACAGGCTAAAAAGAGAAATAAATTACTACCCATGAATGAAAAAAATAGGCTTATATAGTCAGTCCACAACAGTAGTCAAGTCAATTGCATATTGAGAGCTACTGAGATGGTTTGAATTTTCAGTGTTGATTATAGCACATGCAATACAGATTCACCAACAGACAGTATCAGCAAGAAAGCAATGAGCAATGTCAAGATTTTTATTACTGTTGCTTCAGCAAATTGCCTATGGATTCTCAGAGGATCAATTCATCATTTCAGATTGTCAACACCCAACTACATGCTAAAAGTTTTCTCTGTCCTCCTTTTAGACACAAATGATTTCAGGGGCATACAGCCAAGGGAAGTGGCAGATAAAGGAGAAAGGCTTCAGCTGTGTGGCGGATAAACCTCAGAGTTTGGTAGATGCAATCAAATGCAGCTGCTTCTATGGCAGCATATGGTTAAGTAAATCACCCCTGAGGGCAGGCTGGATGGTAAGCAGCCAAACCTCTTTAGAATGGGCACACAAATTATTAAATCATCTTATTGCCAGGCAGACCACATGAAGAAGCTTGCTGGGCTTCATGAGACCCCGTGCGGTGGCCTCCTGTAAACTAAGACTTGCTTAGACAGTACCGCAAAATTAAGACAAATTGTGTGGCTGGACCAGGCTACAGCAGTGCCAATGGCCTTATCTGCAAGCTGTATTGGAGAATGAAGTGGTGTGTATTGTGTGAGAAACAAAGCATAGGACACAGCTTTCCATGATCAACATGCCAGCAGTGCTGCCAGAACACACTCTCTTTAGAGGAGAAAAGAAAACCTATTGATAAGCCATTTTCACTACATTTCATCAAGATATTAAGAATATGAATGTTTTTGTTGAATATTGCAGACACTCTGAAGCACTGTATTTCAAGTTCAGTTTCCATCACTGACTGGCAATGCACTTCATGTTAAAAGACAGCTATTTAAATTTGTAAAATCTAAAATTATGCCACAATCCACATAGTACACCCACAGTGGTCAACCATATGCCTCTGGGAATAGCCTGCTCCTGTTGCTGTCCTCTAGGAAAATGGCAGTTCCATATAATCGTCATGGTTTTGGGCCATAGACCCCAAATCTTTGATTCTGTATAATCCCTTTTTAAAGGCAATCAAAATATCACCATATCTTATTCCAGAAAATTCCATAAATGTTGTGCTGAATAAAGAAGTGCTTATTAAACAGAACAAATTGTAACACTTAAACAGAAAAACTGTAAACTCCAAACATATAAAGTTCTCATCACTGTAGATTTTTACAGTAAAGCTATGTCTTTAACCTTCATAGATTTTTTTTCTGAATTATGCTAATGAGTGTAACAAATCGAAGCAAGAAAGCCAAGGAGTTGTACAAGGTCACAATAAATGTGAGATTATACAGATTGTGTCTTTGTATATTTGAATAGATGTGGGATCTGGATTAAAAATCTGAGAATTTTAACATCTGCAAGACCCTGGATCATAGTGCAAACATTGAAATGTTTATAGCTAGCAGAGACTAAGTCTACAGTTTTCATGGTTTTACCAAAATACCAAGAAAGCATGCAAGCAATTTATGTTGTGAAGGGATTGAAACCAAAGTAAGTCTATGTGAGGGAACTGGTGATAGGATGCCTGAATTATTTATTGTTCCTTCTTCCTCCAAGCAGGAATCATTTACATACCATATTTTACGATGCAGAATCTGCCTGAAGAACCACCTCCAAGACCAAATCCTTGTTTTGCATTGCCATTTTTCTTCATATTTTATTTCTATAGAAGCCTGATCCTTTGATGATGAAAGAAATTAGGGCCAAAATGTTCTAGTACTTTGGCACAGAAACTTTTGCTCCCAAGGTATTTGCAATCAGCAATCTTGATCCTGCAAGCATTGACACATGTGCATAACCTCAGTGCATAACTGAGGTTTAAAAGCAACAGGCAAGCAGCCACTTGGGCCAGACAAGTACAGCAATACTATTCTGCACTTGGTTGACCTACAATCAAGTAGGCGATTTGTTCTCCATGACCTATGCTATTTCTCTTGATCTTTCTGTATTTTGAACCCCTGCCTTTGCATTTCCAGCTACACGTGTAGTTAACAGTGGCATGGAAATTTAAAGTAACTCTCATTAGTTTAGCCTTTTTAAAGTGAAATCAGTGTTTGTAATTTGTGAGTACAGTGCAGACTGTAAGGGCAATGGCTTGTAGTTTAGCATGTTTACATACGCACTGTGTCAGCAGAAACGATTCCTTACCACAGAAAGATGGTTGCATGTGCAAGAAATAAATAGCCTTTGACATGCTGGTTAATTACATCAGTTAGCTACTATCACACATGCATGAATGCTGCGCTAATGAAAACACTTCACTGTGCAAAATGGAATAGATCAAGATGTCTGCAAGTACTTAGAACAGTACAGAGTCTAATTTAAAGCAATGGGGTTCAGTTAAACACTCAGGCGTTGAATGCAACTGAAAGAAAGGATTATATGGAGCTGTGGGTATGCTAATAGGGTTCAGCAAACCCAAGTACATTGGGATTACAGATATGAGGGCAATAATTTGTGACCAGAAGCCTAGGGACTGCCAGCTGCTCTCTGGGGCAAGTGATCTAGCTCTGCTATTGAGGGAGAAGGCCTGCTCTCTTCTTTGTCCCAAAGCAAATGAAGCTCAGCCAGTTCAACAAGGAGGCCCAATGGTTGTGTGAAAATGTGTGGTGTTACTACTGCCACTTGAGTACACAATGAGAGGGGACTGATATTAGTATCCGACATTGCACATAAATAGATACCGGTACGCCAAAGTAGTATTGGAACAACTATGATAATGGTACACCACATTCAGAGAACAGAAATCTAGAAGTCTGTGGTTTCAGTGGACACAAGGAGCAAGCCATTCCAGTGCTTAAGTACATGGTTTGTCTTGATGCATGCATTCTGTTGAAATCAATAGGACTGAAAGCAACTGTCTAAAGCAGATGCCTGCTTAAGAGCTTTGCTTCTAAAAAAAACCTGAAGTAGGCACCCCCAGGGATGTAGCTAAGGGATGTAGCAGCAGAGGCAGAAAATGTCACTTAAAGTGGTCACTAGGGACTCCTAAGTATTAAGAGCCATTCCAACAACCCCATCAGCCTCTATTTAAAGTGATATATAGATAACGGTGAATATACCTATAACAAATAATGTTTTAATTAATTATGCAAAATAATAATAATATGCTTTTCATGCTCATCGCACTTAAAAAACATATTGGTCATATCATTTTAAAGGTTTTGTATCTTCACTGCCAGAGTTGGAAATATATTATTGGATCCCTATTTTGTTACAGCCAGTATCAACAGATTAAGCTGAAGTGAATACAGTACAAAAACTATGCCCACACCCATACTGTTTCCTTCTGTCTTCCATGGTTTGCAAAAATCATAGTTTGCCATGACATTCAAACCACTCAAACTATGGTAAGAACTAACCAGGGATTGCTTTCCAAGTCCAAACCAAGGCTTCCAAACTAATTTCCAACCATGGCTTCAGATCATGCTGTTGAGGAAATTCCCGGTTTGTTTGCTCATATCCCATGTTTAAGATGAACACTGCTCAAAGATATTTAACAACAGCATTGTAAAATAATAAAATCAGAAAAATAGTACAAGATAAAAATTATTAAAATACAAAACCAACACATAATGAGTTCAAAAGACCTTGCTGAACAAAATACCTATTAATACCATATCTAAAGATTGACAGAGAGAGGGCTTGGGCTCCAGGAAAACAAAATTCAACAATGTGGTGGGGTGCACCACTGAAATGACCTTGCCCCTGTTACTCATCCACCCAATCTTCTCCAGTAACTGACCAGAGAGCAGGACCTCTGATGTCAATCTTAAGGCCTGGGTAGGTTCATGTGAATGCAGGCAGTCCTTCAAATAACACTAGCCAAAGTCACAGCAAACAAAGAGTTATCACAAACAATGGAAGGAAGATGAAAAATGTGTACGACATCAATGGGAATATCTAAATCATGGCACTAATTCTTATGCTTTATTTCAGCTGATAGTCTTTTAGTACTTCTATCTACTCATCTCCCTAAAATGTCCATAGTTTATACGGGTCAGTGGCTTCTCCTCACTAAAACTGCAATCTTATATTCTGATTTGCACACTGAAATCAGCAAGACTGAAGTTGATGCAGCTGAATTGCTGATTCAGTGGCTGAAACCACAATAAGTTTCAGAGTAAGAGCTCTGAACCACAGACTTTACCATGAGTGACCATAATGTCCACAAAAGTGGGAAGGAACTTTCAATAATATTTTTGATCTTTAGTTTCTTCTGCCTTTGCACACACATGTGCCAGTGAAGAACACAGCTGCAAATTTTCATTGCATAATTTTAAATATAATTTTAATCTGTTGTATTTATCCCTTCCAAAGAGTGAAATAATCTTCCACGGCTACTGACACAGAAATAAGTGGGGGTGGGAGGGGGAATCCATCCTCAGTGTCCTTTCCATTGCCAGGCAATTATGTTTCACATAGCAAAACCACAACACAAATATACTGACAGTTAAATTGCTTTTATCACTTCTATTTTTCATAAGGTTCTCATGTACTAATCCTGCTTAGTCATATCTGAACCAATAAAAAACCCAAACTGCTAACATAGTGGCTAACGTTACAATGACACATGCTATTGACTTGTAATTACTTCCACAGCAAAACAGCAAATTCTTAACAAATTCAAGGCTTTTTATAGCTGCTTGAATTTAAAAACAAAACCCAAGTTTACCAATTTAACTTTTATTTTACTTTTTGCTTGCTTGCATTGTTCATCTGGGGGGGGGGGTTAGAGTCCTTGTTTCAGATAAAGTAATAACAGGCATCTGTTGAAAGGAGAAACAGTTTCTCCCTGCTTTATCCAGGTCCTATTCAGCTCAGATGTCTTAAAGTTCAGAAGGTAAGAAGGAATAATAACTGTTTGTTTGAAAAATAAAAGTTTTTAATTAAATTTAGCACTTCTGAGCTTGCATTTAGTGGGAAGGCTTCTTGTGAAATAAATTACATCATTTCTGACCCTGACAGCACAGAAGCATAATGCAACACTATAAGCAAGTATGTGTTTTGTTTTGGTGCTCTAAGAACAATTACTAAAGAAAACAACAAATGTTGACAAGTTGTGTTTCGGTTGTGCCTTGAAGGCGCCCTCTTGTTTTGTGGGGATAGGAGCTCCAAAACTCATTCTACTCAAGAAAGTGCAAGTTTCAACAAGCCCAACCTTCTTCTCTTCCTGCTCTGAAACCACAAGAAAGAAGCCACAATCTGCAAGTTGCAGAAGCTGCATCCCATTTCCTTATTTATTATTGTTAGTTTTTTATTTGCAAATTTCACAAGGAAAAAAATAACACACAGAGAAAGCAGGAAGGGATCGCAGGCAAGCAAATCAGTTGTGGGCCACCTTTTTGCACTCCATATTTATTCCTGCTTATCATATCTCTCTTTGTTGTGTCTTCTAATTGTATCTAGAAGCTGTGAGGAGGAGGAGCAGAGCAATTAGCCACTAAAGGAAAGATAAGCACAGATAAACAACAGGCAGAAAAAGGTGCCCAGAGGCTCCACTTTCCCTGCCTGTTTGCCTATGATTCCCTAGCATCCTGTACCTTTTCCCAGGCTTCAGAATTCTCAGCAATCAAAGCTGAGTGGCTTGGCTTGCACATAGCTACTTCTGCATCCCCCCGCCACTGCCTTGGTCTTATGAAATAAAATATATCAGAATATAATAAAACCCAATCTCTTTCCAATCTTTCATGTCCATAAATATTATACCAATAGATAATAAATGGAGCCCATTTACAACTAAAGCAACCTGAATATGCATTCAATTTCTTTGACATACAGTATTGGTCAATTTGTCCATGTCTGCTATTTCTGTGGCCTTGCTCAGTCATTCTGTAATTGTAGGAAAAGAAACAACTTTCCAGTACTGAGCCTATTTAATTTGTTCTCCAACTGAAAAATTCTGCAGTAATAAAATAACTGCACTGGACATGCTAAGAAGAAACGTCTCTGGTTATATGCATAGACTCAGCTCAGAGGCTTTAGGCATATGGAATCTACTTGCAGGATCTACTTTGTTTTTTAACCCTAAAATGCACCAGTTGGACCTTTAATACTTCTGAATTCTGAGCTCAATAATTTGCTTTAAAGCCCAGAATTAAATGGAGCTCAGTGTCCTTCCACATAAAAACCCATTCCTGGCAAACTCCTGCTTTCTTCATTTCAACAGTATAATGCAGGGAGGGATGGGAGTCACTTTGCTGCTAATGTTAAACAATTGGGAATTGGAGCTCTGCTTGATTTGCAGTAGATTGGCAATGATTTCTATCCGTGGAGTCTGATCTTATACAGTACAGCTTGATCCTGTCTTCATTGATTTCACCAGAACAATCTCACAATTTTCATGGATTAAAGATGTATTTACAGAGGAAGCTTATCAAAAACGAACGTGTGGTTGTACATAATGTACAATATGTACATTTTAGAGCACAGTGGAGTATTTGGGGGCAAGACACTATCTAGAAGACAGTGGTACCTTGGGTTACAAACGCTTCAGGTTACAGACTCCGCTAACCTAGAAATAGTACCTTGGGTAAGAACTTTGCTTCAGGATGAGAACAGAAATTGCATGGCGGCGGCGCAGCAGGAGGCCCCATTAGTTAAAGTGGTACCTCAGGTTAAGAACAGTTTCAGGTTAAGAAAGGACTTCCAGAACAAATTAAGTTCTTAACCCAAGGTACCACTGTAACAGAATAATATTGGAGCTGTTACACTTATTGTAAGTGGTATTCAATTAAGTTTTCCACAAAGTAGACCTACTGAAATTAATGGACCCAACTTAGTCATGTTCATTAATTTCATTAAGTCTACTCTATGTAAAACTTAGCTGAACACCACCAATTGATTTTCTACATGGATATCACTTCCATGTAGAAAAACCACATTTAGACCATATCTATCACCAATGACAAAGTGTTTACTTGCACATGAAAACCTGGTATATACGAACTACTCTAGGCTGTGCTGTACATGTCACACAGAATGAGACTACATGTGGTTTTCCGGAATGGAAATAGTACACTGTTGCATATGGCACAGTCCTGAGTGACACAGTACTCAGCTCTTAAAGACTCTTGAAAACCTATCCACAAATATTCCTTGTTTTCACGAAATCTGTACATTAGGATCCTATTTGGCTGTGCTGGCAAAATATAAAGTGGTCAGATTGAGTGCTTCTCAAACCATACCCTGATCTACTGAATTTGGCATACAGCTGTTAAAAGTACAGAAACTCTTGACAGGAGAAAAACATTTGCAATTCTACTCTGGACATATGGAATCTGGTATGTTGAGTAGGCTAATACTAAAAACACACACACAAACCCCTATTCTTGAAATTAGTAAAAGTCACAAAGCAAATACAGCCCTGCAGTGAAATACAGTTAATTATAATGTACTGATTTACTCCTTATCAAGGGTATTCATCATGACCTGAAATCAAATTTTACTCTGTCGCCGTATCTCTGGCTGGGCAATAAGATGCTTCCAACATGAACAAATCATTTGTTTACTTTAAACAGCCCTGGAGTTTGTGAGAAGGTAGCCAAGACCCCACCACTCTAGCCCTAAAGGAAAGAAGTTTGGAGCCCCTGAATTATCTGTTTGTTTGAGCTACAACACATCCAGAGGCAATGCAATAAAAAACAGTGGATTACGTCCCGTCAGCAGCCCCTTGGAAAAAAAAAAGCATTAGAAAAAATATAAGCCACAGATTATGTCTGTTGGCTGTTTAGCTGATAAGCCTAGTAACAGACACAATGCTAATGAATCTGAGGGACATCTTCCAAATGGAAGGCTGCACGACCACATTTTGTCTGCATTTCCCAGCATATTGCCAAACCAGTCGTAGCATTTACTCGGAGGGGCTTTCCTTCATTGCTTTCATTCTCCCATTTGCTTGTCCAAAGCAACCAGAATTTCACTGACTCTCCATGAGTCAGCATCAACTGAGGGCAAGGACTGAACAGAGAATAAAAACTCAGCAACTACAACTTTCCTTTACAACGTATTTCAGAGCAATCTATTTGCACCGAGTATAGGCAAACCTCAAACAGAATTGAGGAAGGTCATAGTAATTCCACACACCCCCCAACTTCTGTAAGAATACCATATGATTACTATCCCAATCAATACTGAGATTCATGTTAGCTTTTCCTTTTTGGCTCTTAGTGTTAATTTTCTTCTTGGTGAAAATTTAGGGTTTTCACCCTCCAAACACTCCTTATTAACCCTAATGTTGATTACATTCCCAGGGTATAATTTGTCTAATTAAATGTAAAGCCAATATGTTTCATAGTGCACAGTTTGTCTCACACGTCTGTGTGTGTGTGTGCGCACACACACAACACACCTTGTGCTTCATGCTGTGGACTTTAATGAGGATCTAAAACACCAACTTAACTTGGCTTCAGTTTCAGCCAGATGAGCTTTGCTTGTTAAGGCAGTTTTTAACTTGTCAAGAAAAATAGCTTTATTAAGGTCATGGAACTCTGAGGGTTTAAGGCTAATCAGAGAGAGAAAGAATGGCAAGTCAAGCAGAAGTCCAACATGTTTAAATTAACTTAGCCTCAGCTATTGGGAAAGGGGGACAGAAATGTGATCCCGACTGATGTCTGATGTGTGATAAATTTTTGTTTGCTGAAATGTTTCATTTTGGCATACAGATTTTCTTTTTGGTAAATAAATGACCAAACCAGTTCCTCCCTGTCTGGTTACTTTTTTAGAACTCAAAAGGGTATTATGGGGTGCTCTATTCCTTCAGACCAAGATAATCGATGCACACGGAACCAACTGATATATCTTGTATCTGGAAGTATGCAAGTGGTAATCAGTTTCACAGCCTGCACTTATCATTGACTTGTTAATCTGAAGGGGTTTAAAAATCTAAATAAAAACGGATTACTGTGAATATCACATTCCTGGTCTGATTTAATGTCAAGCAGGTGGTATTCACACCATTTTACAGTGCCCTTTCGACTTTTTCCCCATGCAGTTTTGGAAAGGTGATTGAGGATTAATGAAAACCTGAAGTAACATTCGAAACGAAAGGCCTCTTTTCAAGTGCAGGACACTCAGTTATCCTTAATTATTATCTAGTGTTTCACTTGCAAGCATAAGTTGCATACAAGAGATATCCAGGCAGATAAGTTACAGAAATGAAAAATCCTAGTGTTATATTTCCATATCTTTTTAACACATTATTGACACATAAGCAAAACAATGATTGGGGGCTTTGCAGTTATCAGGACTATACCGCTACTAAACTAATATAGCATAACACTATATCAAGCACATAGCAGCATAACAGTATATCAAAGATGTGCATTTTTAAAAAATCATTCATTTGAAATGTTTGAAGAGGCCTTTTAAAATAGAGGGGAAACAAGAACTCAGATAAAAGCTAGGAGTAGTAGCACCAACATATCTGTCACTTACAGTCTAACCCTGCACAGGAAACCATTTGAGCACATTCTTAAATTCCAGAAGTTGAGGCTGAGTGGTCAAGGTGGCAAGGTTACTCCATTACATTGTTAAAATGTGTCTACTTGAATGGAACTTTTAGGTGGTTTATCATATCAGTTGGTTTCAGTGAGACCTTCTTTTCTGGTATAACTACAGTCATAATCTCATATTCAAGGGTGCAAAGCTTAGGAGCCTAATTCCTGACCTAGGCAGCAACTCATCATCAATTTTTTTCAGGCACCAATATCTATTGGCTGCCTAGATTTCAAACTAGATAGGCTGCCTAGATGCTCAAACTAGATAGTCAACTCCAGCTCACTAAGCTATAGACCACAATTACACAACACAGTAAACCAAACTACTGCTTATTGGGACATGAACATGCAGGTTTTTATTCCTATGCCATGCTGAGCTAAGAGAAGGTTTGGCTTAGTATGTCACCTGAACCAAGGCTCACAGTTAACCACAAACTGTAGCAAAGAACAAAACTTGATATATTCACATGATATGTGTCCAAAAACAGAATGTCTATGTATGAAAGAAATGGCTGATTAGACAATGTCCTTTAATTAGAAGTCATTGCATGTATGTATGCATGTATGTATGTATGTGCTTTTACAGGATGTATCTCCATCTAAGGCCTTCAAAGTGACTTAAAATAATAAAATGGGTAAATATAAGAACAATAAAGCAACATGATTATAGAACTAAAAAAAAGATGCCTCAAAATAACCCAGTAAATAGTTCCACAACAAAATTTAAATGGTAAAAGAGACAGAGGCATAAAAAGTCATTCAAAACAAAGGTACAGAAAAATAGCAAAACCCTTTATAGTTCAACAGAAGACCTGTAATGTGTGGCCATATGAATCTCCCGGGGAGGGGAATCCATAGTCTGGACACTACCAAATAAATAGCTGAAGCTTAAGTGTCAAAAACTGATGAGCCAGGATCAGCACACCACCAACTAACTAAAATTCCATCAGCTTGCTTGCTGCCTTAAGATACACCCTTTACAGAAGGCAATGAAACAGGTATTATAAACAAGAAGGGGGGGAAAACAGAACGCAGTGAATGTTGAACAACCAGCTTTTACAAACAGAATATGAATAGAGCTATGCAAAAGGTCACAGTTAATTTCCCCCTATCCTTTCTTGTTTAAAACAATATTTTATAAAAGTTCCCAGACCAATGGGAAAGCTGCTCACCTGATCATAGAATCACAGAGTTGGAAGGGACCCCAATGATCATCTAGTCCAACCTCCTGCAATGCAGGAATAAGCAGGGATCGAACCATGCTCTCACCAACTGAGCTATCCAGGCTGAATAAGTCTTAATTTTATTTACCTTTTGTATTTTTACCTTGCCTTTCCACTATCAGTTCAACTACAAGAATGACAGCAATCAGTCAACAAAACCATCAACATAAAACAAGAAATAACAAGTTACACAACACTGCCCTATGATTGTCACATCTATGTTGGAATCACATTAGAGTTTCTGTGAACATGCAGACACCTTCCTACTTGCATGCAGTACAATAAATGCTGCACTGAATTGTAAAGACTGAATCAGTTCCATGTGCATTATTAGGCAATGGAAATAAAAATCAGTACAGCTATGCACTGTAATAATCCAGCACCCTTTACATATCAAATCTCATTGAAGGGCTGGAAGCACTATCTAATCCTGGCCAGCCATCTAAATCTTGTAAAGATCCAAAAATGTTCAACAGGGAAAAACTGGGTCTCTTATAGTTTCAAAGTTTTCCTTTTGCCTTTTCCTGTGTAAATCTTGTGACAACTAAATTCGATCTCTCCCCGCCCCCCAATGCTCTATGGCAGTGTGCATGTCACAAAGTCGATCTAAGGCAAATGCCAATGTCACTACCAGTATCTCTAAAACAAGAAAACTAGTAAGAACATTCACATGTGTTTATGAATAGAAACTGGCTTTTAAAAATAAAAGAAGGTATTGTGAGTAAGGCTTTTTAAGGTTAGCTTTTTAAAGAAAAAAAGTCCCGGAACTTGAGGCATAAACAAGGATATCCTGCTAGGAACTGGGCTTGGAAAATATATGTATATATAAATAAATAAAAACACAGCTTAAACAAAATAATAATAATAATAAATTGCTCTCTTGTTTTAGCTCTGTGTCTAGTGAAAGATAGGAAATTAACAACAGTATTTAGAACTCCTTGCCAAGAGTGAACTGAGACAAAAGCCCCTCTATTGTGTAGGGAAGCCTTGCATCCATACTTTTTGCTATATTCTAGAGTTCTTATAAACCTTTTATAGAATTCACTGTTTTTCTACATGTAGTGATCTGATTTTCCTTATCTCTTCTGGATAAGCACCAATCAGAAAGTAAAAATAAGGTGCAATTTATTAGGTAAGCATATTCTACTTTACAGCATAGCATTGCTTCAACTTGGACCAATCTAGATATCTCATCTAGTCCTAACTGGACTTGCATTCTCCCACACCATTAGGATCCTGTGAAGATGCGTGAAAATACATTTGTTAGCCCAGGTTCCTCAATTCCGTCCTTCAACCCAACCCAGCTGCACCCTACATACTGGAGGGTGAATGTGTACAGTGGGGTGCCTCCTGTATTCTTGGATGTTGTCTGTGTGCTTTAGAACCCAGTGCACAGTGTTTAACTGGGCAGGGCATCTCCACAAATACAGCAGGCTTCCGGCTGCAAACATTCACCCTCCAATGTAAGGACAGTGTCAGGGCAGTGCTCGGATAATTGCACAGGAAGCTACTCAAGAGGAGAGGGAAGCGCGTGGAAGCGCTGCCCAGATCACTAGAGCAAGGAAAGAGTGGATTCTCCAGCTGCAATATAAGCTCCCAATCTGAACTGCTTTGTTGCCAAAGTTCATAGCCTTCTGAAACTGGGGAAATGAAGGACAGTAGGTCTTCTGCAACCGACCATAGTTAATTCTGGCTGTGGTAAAATATACTGTATCATGGGATGGGCAGCAGAGGAATGATGTCATGGATGGACCATGACATAGTGGCAGCCTGTTCCTATGGGGCTCCTTCAGGTGCTGCAGCATTTGAGCTGCTGCAGCTGTAAGACTCAGGGAAAAGACATGGAGCTCTGTCCAATTAGCCACCGACAATATCCTGCTACAGGTCCATGGCGTACTATGGCAGCTCCACAATGCAGCCCCAGAAGTGCTTTTTCATCCTGTAGCTATTGCCTTCCTCAATACCCCATGTGATTCAAAGCACTAGTATGCTAAGTATGCACACGACTGCTGCAGTTCTTGGTATGAGATTAGGTCCGAGTGTCAGCCCCAGGGAATTGGTATCCTAGGAGCTAATGCTTCAATGTAGTGTCTCACAGAATTGTGCCCTTACATTTGCACAGAAACCACCTCTCACAAAAAGTTCTGTGTCAGCTTTAAATATATATAAAATTAATTGTGGTTATCATGGTGGAATGAATACAGATCACCCACAGTGAATTATGGTTATTGAGGGGGATTTAGGGATGCAGGCCAATGCAAAATTCTATCCTTTGGCTATTTGAAGAGTTTTAACTGAGGAAAAGGAAAAGAAAGGCGAGCTCGTCGCTAGAGTATCAGCTGTGGAAGTTTGCTGGGAACATTCCAAAACCATGTATCTGCTTGGCAACAGCTCCTATGGAGATACTGTTCCACGTTTAACTGTAACAGAGCTTTCCCAGGATACGATATATGAAGAACAGCTTGCTCTATCCCTGAAAAAGGCCAAGCAGAGCTTCAAAAATACATACTACCCTCCTGCACTGCAATAAACATCACTCTTGTATAAATGGAGTAGGTTCGACAGCCATACAACATTTAAAAGTCTGAATTTTGACAGCATAAACGAGTTAAAAATAGTGGTTGCTATTTTGCAGTAACTTACCTCAGAAAAATGGCACCAAGATTAATAGGACAACTCTGGACTAAGTACTTTTCAGTTTAGAGCCAAAATACTGGCCTTTCAGGGGATGCTGCATTTGCAGTATACAGCCTGCTAAGGCAAGGGTATGTTCCACTTAAAAGTCTCAAACGCTTTAAAATAAGTTGACCCAGACATTAGGATGTTCTTTTCCAACTCCTGCAAATGTGTAGCTCTCCTTTGCAGTTTTTAACAGTGAATGGTGATCTATTACGCTGTTTCAAACATGCACTCAGCAACTGAGCAAAAACGTCGTTTTTACTAACTAAGGACACCGTGCATCACTTGGTTCCTCAGCAGTATCTGCAGGGAAGCTCCTTTTTGTTTGTTTGTTTGTTTGTTTATACAATTAGCATACTGCTTAATCACACTTAGTACAAAATAAAAATTTGTTCCCAGTGAAGGGTTCAGCTGTGAAAAATATGCAGGACTTAGTTATTCAAATTTAACCATGCTCCCCATTATCTTTCTCTTTATCCATTGACTATACCTATTAGCACTGTGGAGGCATCTTAAGAAGCAGACTCGACCACTGCTAATATAGGCAGCTGTGTTCTTCAAAATGGCAGTACAAACCACTGGCTAGCTGTTCCAGCCTTGCATGTGATGACTGCCAGTCAGCTCAAGGGAGATACACAGAGAAAGAATGGAAACTGTCAGAAATACCAAACATCCTGGGCACTTCCCTTACCTTTTATTTTGGCCCTCTCGGCCACTGTTTTTAAAAGTTTACAGGGCTCATTATTTGGCTAAAACTAGAGGGAGTCATCAATGAGGTTTGTTGAGTTCATAAAGAGCCTTCCAACCTCTTCCCCCATTAACTGAAACACAGGTCACAACACTGGGCTCTTACTAGTTCTAACTTACTCATATGTGCAACAAGTGCCCAACTGGGTTCTCCATCTGCCTTAGGTGTCCCCTTCCTAAGGCATCTCAGTTCATTTGTGCCAAATAGGACATAGGTGTGGGCAATTCCATTTCTTTCTGGGGTTTCACAGGGGTATGAAGTGTCCAATATCTACTTGATTTTTTGGGAAAGTCTCACCCTCAAAACTGATCTGAATACATTGCCTCTCATCACAGTGCACCATAACATAATGCTGAGCAACTGTTGACTGAATTAAGCATAATCCCAAGCAACTGAGACAAACATTTTCTACAGTTGTTTCCTTATGTGCACACATACATGCACATGTACATTATGCCACTTTGACAGAAAATGAGGGTGCCTCTTGAGGACCTTTATGTAAATAACAGCAAAGGCCTGCATAGAAACACCACACATCACCAGTGAACAAAGTAGTTGTCACATTCATTCACCACAAACAACCGTTCTAAACACACTGTTTTTAATTATAACATTAGTTGATCTTTTTTTCCACGGCACTAATTAGCAAGATAGCATCATGGTAACTTTCGGAGCATTAGAATAATTTTGCTTAGTGAAGATACTTCTGGAGAGAAAGAAAAAGGGTAGGATTTAGTGAAACACAGGCTGCTTCGCTTTTAAAACAGAGGAATTACCACAGTTGGGTGAATTTTTAATATACCAATTAATGCTCTAATCTTACTTTAGGGGGAAGGATTAAGATCTAATTTATTATAGGACTTTGTCTCCAGCCTGACCAGCTCAAACAGACAAAAGTAAGAGAATGACACCTCCATCTTTTGAGCCACTCTTTCTTTTAAAAAGGTGATAAAGAGATTTTCAAGATGCCTCTACATCAACGCAATTGTTTGACTGGATAGTTTGGGCATTGGGTTAAACAGAAAGCTTTTACCGCTTCCCCACACACTGGGACTAGACAATGTTACCCTATCCTAGCTGCTTCTGACTCATGTGAATTGTCACTGCTTAAATGAATCAAAACAGTTGGACACTGTAACTTGGACTAAAATAGATGACAACTTAATTTAACTTCAAAACCTTACCACGGAAATGAAAATAGGACCAGAATAGAGGGGTGCTGTTTAATTTCTAATTTTGTGCTTAGGGTGGCTGTCCTGCCACAATTATCTCTTGGGGCCCCAGGCTTCATCCCAAATCATTCTGGGGCCCATCAAGAACCCTGCCTTACACTCTAGTAACACAGAGAATATTTTCCAGTCCTTGTAATGCTTTCATATCTTTCATTAAATTAAAATTATAGGAGTCTTTTTCCTGCTTTTACAACTAAACGGCTCCTCCAAATGCCACTAGTTTGCCCAGCTTGGCTCTCTCTACCATCTCCCACTAACCTTAAAGGAAATCTTGCAATACCCTCCACAAGTCCTTCTGGTGACAGGTCAATTCTATCACCCTAGTACATGTGAGCTGCATTCCTCACTAGCTTTGGCTACCAAATGGCCATGTTGCCCCACTAGCAGACAAGTTGATTCTAATGCTAGACTATCACAAGACTCCCCACAGCTGATTTAATGGTGGTATACAGATATGCTGCCACCACTCTACAGACAGCCCCATGAGGGCAAGTGTCGTTTATTTTAAGTTTCTCTCCCAAATGCTAGTTCTCAACAGTGGACAATTTACTGGGCACTGAAGCAATGCCACTCAACTGAAATCAACAGGATTAGAGTGTGGTGTTAACTGAAATGATAAACGTGTGTAATGGGGGCTTACCTTCTTGCATCTACCAACAAACATCCCTGCACATAGAAAAATAGAATCATAGAATCGTAGCGTCAGATTTTTTTTGTGTACAGAAGGGCATTAAATCTTATGACACAAACCCCATCTCTAAAATCTTAAGCAATGTAGCCCAGGCACATCATTTGGGGAGAACGAAGTCTAACAGGTAAAAATGGCTACTCAATCATTCCTATGGCAGAGTATAGGCTAATATATAGGATGCATATGTAAACTGGGACAAATATAAGCCTGTAATAGAACCAGAGCCCTTCATTCACTCAAATAATAAGAGATGTGGAATTGGCATCTTAACCATACAAACTCCTATCAACCGTTGTAACTAATACAACATTTTAAACATTTTAAATAATGTAAGAAAGAGGCAGGGATTGCAAAAGCCAGAAACTTCTGAACTCCTTTGAGTATAAATTTGGAGTTTACCCCAGAAACTCAGAACACACAGTGGGGAAAGATTGGGATAATAAAATAAGATGCCTACTGTGGGATTGGCATCTATTGCACATTTTCATACTGGCTGTAGCAAGTCAGCCTATTCAACTGTTTGAGCAAGCAAGTGCTATGGTCCTCGGTGGAACTCTACTATCCCTGAATGCCTAAGAGGTGTTTTGGTGGGTTTTCTATAAAGCCTTCAAACCAATGCTTCCCTGCACATGGAAAGACAGTTGTCTCTTCATATACTTGTAATCACAGACTGAAATCATTATCTGGGCAAATTTATCCTCCACGTGTATTCTGAGATGATGCCTACTTGAATATCTGAATTCACTTTGATACATGAAATTGGCATTACACATTCTCCCCTTAGCAGCATGGACCCTGTAATGATTGCAGAAGGGGCAAATTTATTTATTTATTTATTTATTTATTTATTTATTTATTTATTTATTTCTGTGAGGTCATGGACCCAGGTCTCTCATTCATCGAGTCTAATTATCCAAACCGTTCTTATTATCTAAATGGTTTGGATGTATGCAGACAGGTTCTTAAGACATTCTCTTTTTTTAAGTAGCAGCTCTGTACAGATGCCAACTCTACACATACTAATGGGGCTTGTAAGGCCAAGTATGCTGCGGATTGGGTTTTCCAGCTGTAAAGAGGCAACAAGCTCATCAAATGGGTACAAATTGGTGTAGCTCCCCTGAAGTCAGGCATATTCACTACACAATCAGATGAGCCCAAATTTAGATGCCGTTTTACTGCAAGGCAAATGTTCTATAAGCTGCAGGGATACCCTGCCGGCGCTGCCTAGTGTGACCCATTTCTAAAATGATTGCAGCGTGAGTCGGAAACCTGTTAAGACCCAATTAACAAAAATGTTATGCATCACTGGTGCATGTTTCATCTGGAACTTTAATTCCACAGTTTTCCCAAGCAAATTCTCTTTTATTTTCTAGTCATTAAGTCACTTCTTCCCTAGGGTTCAAGAGGTAGCTCCCACCCCCCTACACTCCTGTGTTCCAAAAAGTTGGTAATAAATAACTTAATTAAATTACATAAGGAAAAAAGAGGTACTTGTTGGTTTATCCTAATAAAACAGAATGGAGTTTTTGTTGTTCTTTGGGACACACAGAATGGGTGTCAAGCAGAGGGACTTATGACTACCCTCAGAAAAGGAAGACCTGGCCAAGGTTCCCTTCTGAAGAATGACCCACGGAAAAGAATCAGACCGTATCAGTCCTGGGCATGCTTATTTAGTCAGGCCTTTTTTGACAATAGAAGGCAGCAAGGAGGATTTTATTTGGCAGATGGGTGCAGCTAGTGAGCTTATGCGGCAGTGAGTTTCTGGCTGCCTGAGTGGGTAGCCTGTTATTTATTGTTTATGGATAAGTCAGTTTTAATTATTGTGAAGAGGACAGATGCTCTGGCATCTAGCACCATAAACATTTTGGATTATATTATATTATTATTATCTACTCTTCAAGAGTCTTAGGAAGCACAAAAGTCATACCTTTCAAAGTGTGTAACTTCTATAGGCAGGCTGCTTGTAAAATATAAATGAAAAACTGGATAAATACCAGCATATGACTTGAAGTATATATCTCAAAGGGTGGGTGTGTGTGTAATATTTCTTACTGGTGCAATCCATATTCCTTTTTCTATTGAATAATGCTGCTAGCGCATTCCAGTGTATTTCAAAAAGTTTTCCACTGCGCCTTAAGTGTTTCCATATGACTCCAAATCCTACAGGTAACTTGGGTTACTGCCATTCCTCAGTGTAAAATTTTCCACTATCTCAACAGCACTGTATGTATAGTCATTTAAAGCTAAAAGCATATATTTCAGTACAATCATCAGAGATGTTTAGCAAGTCTCATTATTATTATTATTAAAAAATCTCCTTGTTTATATAACTTGCCTATTTGCTTTCTGATGTCTTCATAAAATCAAAGGCTAACAACTTTCCTAACAACGGAAGAAATTTTAAAATTGTAGCTGTAGTATTTTTTGGAAGGGGTGGTTTACACAAATACATGCCCCATACATGTTGATACAAAAAATATCAGCAAAATATTATAGTGCCGCTTCATGCCCTCAAAATAAACTATTGGCAAAAAATTTCTCATAAAATGTACTGGACAAGAAACCTGAAATCTACTGGCAAAACGACGTAAGGAATGGAAGATGTATTTTATTCCAGAAAATGGGAACACTCACTTTTGATCAGCGACAGTCCTAACAACCATAAATGAAACTTTTTAGGTCGTATTGATACCAGAGTTATACATGTTCTTCAATTATTCTAAATTAAATCCATGGGACTTGAGGCTTAAATTTTGCTGGATTGTGCCCAACATTAATATGTTAAAAGATTTTAATCTCATAATTGTGTTTTCTTCTGATGTCTACTGCATAGGCATAATATGAACCATTGTGGGTTGTGATGCAAAGCCCCTTCATTGTTTAAAGGGCAGTACTCTTGTGCTGCTTTTTCTAAAGTCAAGCCTCTTGATTGGTTAAAAAGAACTATTCAATATGAAACTTCTGTAACTACTTGTCTTAACCTTTAGAGTCAAATTGGTTGATGGATCTTGTCTCTATTATTCCTCTATGAGTCATGAAAAAGAATACAAAATGCAACATTTTGCACAGAATCCTTGACTATGTATTCTACGAGCTAAAATAACTCTCTTGACAGTGGTTTTTAAGCATTATTACTTTACTTTTTAAAAAACAGCAGCAACCTTCTAAGAATAATGGCTAGCTGGAAAATAAGTGTATTTTGTGTTAGGAATTCCTCTCAGCGAGAACACAAAACAATTAATAAACTGCCTGTTAAAAAACTATTAAATACAATGTTCTCCATTCTGGGTTCTTTTTCTTTTAATTCATGCAAATATACCCCTAAACAGTTTTAATTCTCTTATTTCCCTGATCAGTGTTTTTGCTTTCCAGATGGACCATCAGTTTTATGCTACTGCCAGCAACAGCTTGTGTATTATTGTTTAAAGTTAACATGATGGATTAAATATCATACGCAATGTGAGGAAAGAGGTTAAGAAAAATGCTCTTCAGCTGAAAGGCATGGATATAAGCAAGTCTGAGATATATCTTTATTTTTTAAAGGCTGACAAATATGAGAAAAGAAGAAGGCTGTACTTCTTGTTTTTGAAGGCAAATAATTTCTCCCTCCAAAATGAGAATTCTTCCGAATGCTTATGAACTGAAACTTGTGCTCAGATAGGCCCCCTCTCTAAATTATACAGACTAACCAACAATTATGTCATTTCATTCAAACATTCATTCGCACGTCATGTGCTCAGATTAAACAGTAACACTTTGTTTTAAACATTCCGCTCAAATTAGCAAAGTAGTGTTTCCGTCACCTAAATTTAAGCACTTGGTGAAGCACTGAAAGTTGCCTCATTTGAACTCAGACATGTTCAAGCAAGAATCTGGAACTTCAGTTTAATAGCAAACCAACAGATATCTTTCTTTCTTTTCTTTCTCTCTATTCCTCATTCTCATCTTCTTCGTTTGACTAACACTGCGTATCTGATGCTGGCTTTGGGCAGACAGCATTCTCTGTTTATGAAACTGTTTATCAGCTGGGCTATCTATATGCAGAGATTTAGAAACAATTTATTTGCCTTAGAGAAAATGGATAACATTTTCTTTTCAAAAAAGTAAACAGGAGAATAACCCATAATCCCAAAAGCTATCAGCACGAACATTTCCCATAATCCTATATGGAAAAGAAAATGCTCACCACCACCATCCTTTAAAGTCAAAACCTTCCCTATCATTGCGCAAGTACAGGAAACAGCCAGTTCTTGGGTCTAAGGGCATAAGTCCGTACTTACAGTATGCTATTATGAAACACTTATTTTAAAAACCTATGCCAGAGTGCTCCTTGGAATTTTTATATGCTAAACCCTTATGATGATTATTTGCCAAGATACACAGCAGGCAGTAAAGAATGTTTGAAAATTTCATTTTTCATTTATCAGAACATGTCTCAACCAGTATGACTGGCATTAGAATTAAAATCTATAGCACTATCATCACCTCCGAGATGTTAGTTTCCTGCCATCCATTTTGAATGACAGGCCAGACTACCAAGCAGGATGTGCATTTAAGTAGCCCCACATACTGCAGATCTATAGCGAACTCTGAGATACATGTGGATTTGCCTAAAACTCTAAAATATGGCCCTTATGCTGTCTTGACTGCCAAAACCACAATTAATTCAGTTTTATTACCACTAATCTTCTTGTATGTTACATATGGTTGACATTTTTTTCTGTAACTTGAGTATTCTTTGCACATGTGGCTATTTAGAAGTAGAATGAGAAAGTATATGAATTGACCAAAGACAAAAGACTAAACTATGGAACGGAATGTTCCCACTTACTAATTTGGTGTGCATGTGTACGGGGAGGCATCTTTGACAGCACTCCGTTCGATGATACTTCTCAGAACAAGACAGTCCACACACACATGGTGTATGCAAACATAATGTTATCTGGGACTTAAAAAACAACAACTAAAATAGTGTGGGGAGGAAATGAAATCAAAGTAGCACTACTACCACTTTCTTTCCCTGACAGAAGAGAGCAATATACAGTGGTACCTCGGGTTAAAAACTTAATTCGTTCCGGAGGTCCGTTCTTAACCTGAAACTGTTCTTAACCTGAAGCACCACTTTAGCTAATGGGGCCTCCTGCTGCCACTGGAACATGATTTCTGTTCTCATCCTGAAGCAAACTTCTTAACCCAAGAACTTCTGGGTTAGCGGAGTCTGCAACATGAAGCATCTGGAACCTGAAGTGTCTGTAACCTGAGGTGCCACTGTAACGTCGTTTCTCCCTTCCTCACAAATACTTAGTTGCACACTGCATTTGGTCAAATCTGTCATTCCCAGGGATGTATGCCATATACAGTGCCCAAACCAGGAAATAACCTATCCAGCATAATTCACTGCTGAAAAAGGGGTCAGTCTTTGTGAATGCTCCAAGTGAACATCCAGAAAGACCCATGGGTTTTGTGACAATTCAAAGCAAATGCTTACAGAACATCTCCCTCCATGGTCGCCTCTCCTGTTCCCTACCTCAGATCCCCTGAAAAAACATTTTCCTATGTATTGGGGGGGGGGGAATAGACTGGAATCCTGCTCCCAGAAATCTAGTCTTCCATATATGCATTATTATTATTTTTGTAAGGGGTAGCATTCAGTCCATGCCTGCAGTTGGTCAATGACCATCAAGCCCTAAAGACTTCAAGTTTAAAACAACAGAGCAAACACAACCACTTGCACACGCAAGTATCTCATGCGTCCAATTGTTGTACTTCTGCAGAAATGTCTGAAAGAGGCTTGCCTATCTTCAGATATACATCTAACTCGTGAAACTTGGCTGAACAAGTCTTCTTTGGAAATTACAGCAGCAGTGCAATAACCAGAAATTTTATTGGAGAAAAGGGAGCCAGTGGCTGAGCTTGGTGTAATGTCCAAATATGGGGAGGCCTTCTGCACTCTGTCATGCCAAAACCTCTGTCAAGAGAACTGTGGGACGCAAGAGGCAGAAATAAGAAGCTGATTACTGGATATTACAAAAATGGGTGCTTTGCAGTTTAGAGAGTTAACCAACAAATACAGTATTGGGAGGTGGGAGACATTACATAGGTGGATGATGAGAATCACTTCTGGGAATACTAGGTATGTCATATTTACAACTAATCTCCATTCTTGAGATATTTGCAACTCCAGTTATTATACACCACTATAAACACTTGCAAGCAAAGTTCTCTAAAACCAAATGAGGTAATAAAAATGTCCCTGTGCAGGGATATTTTTATGCCCAATCAAGTCTAAAGCAGAAAACTGGCAATGCTTTTGATAAAGCACCATGAGTCAGGATATTGCAGTTTGGTACTTGGTGTCTATAATTTTGGATGAATGGTTTTGCTTTTTTTCTACACAAAAAACCCTTGCTAATAATTAAATATCAAAAATAGCTTTTTCAGGTATGCTGATTGCTTAAATTAACAAAAGTCAGACTACTCATGCCAAATAAAAATAAAAAGTGTACCATAATGACAATTTATTTTAGTAAAATGATTATATGTTGTATTCCTTTACAGCTGCTTCTAATGAGGGACAAACAGAAATTTCACCCTCCTAAACACTTTAGAGCATCACTTAACTTTACTGTGCTTCCCTTGTAGTGTTCCGTTGATCAACGATACCCAAATCTATTAACCAATATTTCATTATCACGCCTAGAGGAAGAGCAATAATGCTTTGCACTGCCACCCAGAAAATCTAGTCTGGACATTTAGGAAAGGATGCTAGCCATAATAAAGACTTGATTTGCACAAGTGATTTCATACATTTGGGTCAGAATAAAAGAAATAACATACTACAGGCAAACATTTTGGACAGTTTGAGTTCTTAAGCATGTCAGTATAATAGAGTAGATAGATGGGGTATTACCAGAGAGAATTGTGTTCAAATTCCACATCTGTCATGAATATCGTGAATATAACCCTCCTGAGTTCTTGTGAAGATCAGTATATAAGACCATATAAGCTGTCCTGAAGGCGGTAAAAGTAGGTTGGGATGCAAATGTGATAGAGAAATAAACATTTCTCTAATTTCATGCAGGTTATTTTCAGTTCAGCTGGACATCAACTTTACTTAAAACCACAAGCACTTGATTATGTTAAGAATTACCTCCTCGTTGTTGCTTCCTGTTGTCAGCTTCTTCCTGCAGCTTTCTTTCACACCTTGCTTGTTGCTGCATCACTGTAACGCAGAACTGTGGGCACTTTTGCATTTGTCAAAACAGTGCCAAGCATGGTGGTGCCGAGCCATTGTGTGTGTGTGTGTGTGTGTGTGTGTGTGTGTGTGTGTGTGTGTGTGTGTGTTGGGGTAGGAGCAGCAGCAGCAGCACCCTCCTGGCAGTTGCAGCGGGGCGTTTACCAAGATGGGGCATGATGAGGCCAAAAGAGCTCCAAATTGGTTGCTGCCACCAATCTGGAAAGTGTGAATACTATTTAGAATCAGTTTAGGTTACTCTCTTTTTAGCTTCTCTAATGGCTTAAAGGGGAAATGTGTATGTAAATATGAAGAGGACAGGAACCTGGATATCATGGGCAATATACTGCCTACATTCTAGCACATATACAAGTTTATGAGCTGAATATATGACAAAGCAGAATCTGAAGCCAGGTTGCTTGGAACCATTATACAATGCCTCTCCTTTTTATTCTGGATTATCTATCTCCTACTACTGTAACATCATAACATACGATTCTACTACCAATACAGTATACCTTGTCTTCTTCGTTTTCTCTTTGATCTGCTTATCCCCAGGCTGTGAGTTGCTTTGGATAATACCTTGTTGTACAGGACAGGATGCAGACATTTCCCATACTTCCTGTTCATCTGTGACATTGTCACACCCAATATTCACCCCCCCCCCCCCACCTGGAAGATGTGCAAGCTCCTCACATACACACAGTTTTTGCATGTCCCTGGTAATAAAAGTAACAAAGTTCATATTTGAGACATGATAATGTTGTGTAAGAACAGGAAGCACAGGGAGATTGTGCATCCTGTTCCTGCATATCAATATACCAGCCGAAACAGCTCAAAGAATCTTCTGTCCTTGTTTGTTTTAGTTCACACATGGAAAACTGGACAGTTATTTTCTTTTATTGGGGATTTAACAGACTGTAAGTTTGAGATCTGAACAAAAGAAGGAACATTTCTGAAGCAGATGCTTTGATGACCATCAGACTCATACATTACATTTAGGCACTACAAGCACTTGGACTTAAAAGCACCAGACGTTTACGTACTCTACTCCCATTAGTAATAACAGTGGTTAGAATGCATGTGGTATTTTCACCCAGTGCTTCAAAAAGATAGGAAAATAGTGTGGATCAAACTTCTTCTATTAAGGATTTGTAGTTTAATGGAAACACTCTGTCCCTTTTAAATGGAGTGTAGTTCTATGTACAAACATTACAGATATGGAAAACTGGGGTTTAGTCTGATTTCATTATATATACCTTTCCAGTATTATTCCTTAATTTCAGATCTTACATGTTTGGAATGAACGACCATCACTAAGTCTGCAATCCTATAAGACCCACTGAAACTGAATGAGACTTACTTCTGAGTAGACATATGCAAGATTGTGCTGTTAATGAATGGTACTACAGACTAATGATGTGTAATCAAGAGAAAAATCAAAACTAATACCCTGTAAACACATAGCATATAACACCAATTATATGTTTTAAATTAAGTTTTATAGGAATAGAACTGCAGTTCAACTCTGGTCAGCTGGTTCACTATTATTAATTCACTATAATCTTTGGTTTACTAAATTCACACATTGTATGATTAAATTATGAGTTAAAAGCAGAGACTGTACTAAGCAATTGTTCCTAAGAACAATGCAAGAAAACCAATAGTTAATAATGTTAAATTGGGACCAATGAGTGGGTAGGTATTAAATTATTTCAATGCACCACAATTTTCTTCAGGTAGACTAAAATTTATTACGTTAAATAATGACAAGTTATAACAAGATAATACAGGACTTAAAACATTTAGCAATATCATAACCGTCTGTAACTATAAACACCTCTAGCAGACAGCTTATCAAAAGTAAATGCCATCATAAAGAGATCAACTTCCAAAAAAGGGTTTGTACTTGCATAGGATGAAAAACACATACCTCCCTTTAGACATAAACACTGAAAAAGCCCTGTGATTATGTTTTGATTTTTAATATACTAAGCCCCAATTCTTAATCCATTCATTTTTATTACCTTGATATGGTACCTTGAACGGAATTAATCAGAAATGAAGTGGAATAAATGTGATTAGATGTTATTCAGGCCAGTTCACATGGCAAGAAGGTTTTTGAAAAGCAGTCTAACCAGGTCAGTGGTTGCACAGACACTATAATCAGTTACGGAAAGGATCAATACTTCATTAACATATATGAGAGGGAGGGAGGGAGGGAGGGAGGGAGGGAGAGAGAGAGAGAGAGAGGCTGCTACCCTATCCATTCAGTGAACTGATTTTATAACCCTTAAGGAAAAGGTGCAACTGCAGCTTAATATTAATTAGATTTTTTAAATGGTCAGATCTCATCCCAGAACATCTTTAGAATCAGCAGTCTCAAATAGTAAGGAAGTCTCGGTAAGGAAGTACCAACAGATGCTAGGCAAAGCACAGACTCCTCCTTTATCCACTCTGCATTCAGCAAATCTTTTGTGTATATCTTGTTCAGGCCAGAAGCTGAAAGAATCAGCTTTACATCCTAACTCTGCAGGATTAAGAACTGTATGACTTTACCAAATAGTCAGTCAAAAATTTCACTTTCCTAGGATGTTTCCTGCTTCATCCTATCGTGGGGAGGCCAATACTAAATTCTACCAACTGCATTGTGTTTTGGGGTGAATGGGGTTGGCTTTGGCTCAGTTCACACATGCAGCCACCAAAATTGGTGGCTAGTTATAAGACGTCTGCATAGACACAGGTCCATATAGTAAGCCATATGTGTGAAGTAACCAGGCCTTCTTGCAACCCTGGAGGCTTTGTCATGCCTGAACCGCATGGAAAACCACTTCACACAATCAATCAATTTTATTTATTTAATTTGTATACCGCCCTTCATTCGAAGATCACATGGTGGTTCACAATATAAAAATACAAAATGAGAACACAAAATACATCTTTAAAAAAGAGCAAAAACAAACCACTAACCTCCCTCCCACAAACCCATGTTGATCAGCCAAAGGCCTGGTTACAAAGCAGTGTTTTAACCTGGTGCCTAAAGATATGTAATGAAGGCGCCCGGCAAACCTCCCTAGGGAGAGCATTCCACAAATGGGGAGCTACTGCAGAAAAGGCCCTTTCTCACATTACTACCCTAGTCTGGACCTCTATTGGAGGAGGCACTTGAAGAAGGACATCAGATGATTACAGTACATGGATTGCCAATGAGGAGCTGTGCCACAAGCAGCCATTCAAACAGATGTCTGCATGTGTGAATTGAGCCATTGTTTCACCTTAAATCTCTTAGCCAACCTGCCAGAATGCTGCACTAGATGTGGCAGCACAAGCTACTACTTAAAGTGTTCCTATATCTCAACAGGACAAGGCTGCCTGTTACATTAAGTATAGGGAGGCCCATACCAAGTTCTCCTTGTCTTCCTTCTTCCTTTGGGGAAGGTATTATTTTGATAAAAGTATCAGATGGCCTGATTTAGAAGTAAGTGAGAATCTGCAGGGAACACTTTTACTTATTTCAGGAGCCTTTGATCAAACTCTAACTTTATTCTGGGCAGTATATTCATTACAAACTAGAGGTTTGTTTCTCTCCCAGTGTGGCGTAGTGGTTAAGAGCAGTGGACTCGTAATCTGGTGAACAGGGTTCGATTCCCTGCTCTTCCACATGCAGCTGCTGGGTGACCTTGGGTTAGTCACACTTCTCTGAAGTCTCTCAGCCTCACTCACCTAACAGAGTGTATGTTGTGGGGGAGGAAGGGAAAGGAGATTGTTAGCTGCTTTGAGACTCCTTAGGGTAGTTATAAAGTGGGATATCAAATCCAAACTCTTAGGATCATAGGAATCTGGCATAATGGGTTGGTCAATCCACCTCAGTATTGTTTACTCAGACTGGCACTGGCTCCCCAGAGTTCTCAGACAGAAGATATTCCCAGTGCTACCTAAAAATTGAAGGCATTGAGTCTAGGACCTTCTGCATGCAAATGAGATACTCAACCACTGAGCATTTCCCCCAAAAGCCTGTGATCAGGTTGTATTAGCAGTCAAAGTATTGTTTCTATAATTGAGCTGCTGCTCTTAAGTTAGGTATCTCAGGAGCAATGATCACAAAATTCTTGCTAGTCAAAGGCCATAACCATTACAATAAGATGTACCTAAATGGAAACCTAGTAATAACAGAACATACATCAGCAATATAAAATAAGAAAAATCAGAAGTACCATAAGCTAACTCAAGAAATAATCACAAAATATAAATGTACAAGACGGAGGTTCCACTGTTCAAAATTAACATTTTTCATCTTCACCTACTTCCAATTGTATTCTTCAAGTTCTATAAATTTAAACACACACTTAAAATTAATGTTTTTGGCCCCAGAAGCAGCAAACTGTTTCATTTCTGCAATTCAGATCCTTTGCTTTTGGAAAAGCCTTTTCTGAGTAAGGATACATGATAGGTGGGATTCAGTATTTGCAATGACCTCAGGAAGTCTGAAAAAACTTTCAGAATCAAAAGTGGGCCCCAGCCTACAGTGCTATAAACATCTCACTTTAAGAGTTGAGAAAAGAGAAAATAACTCCATTGTACTATCATTTTAAATACTGAGCTTCAGTTCCTATGAATATTTTTTGAAAGAAAAGATTTCAAACATGATTCTCATGGTCCAACCACTTAATATGATTGGAACTAGACTGGCACGCACAGTATTTTTGCTCATACAAAAAAAAAGAAAGAAAATTAATGCTATTTTTGATCAACGAGAAGGCTTCTGTCATCTCTGAATAGTTTTTAAAAAAGTGTGACAGTTGAATTCCTGTGTCTTGAATTCCTGCAAGATTCCCTCCCAAATTTAACACCTAGTAAGTAAAAGGGGGCATGGCCAAATTGTAATAAAAATATTAACCATAGAACTTCAGTTTATTTTATTATGCCTGAAACTTTAAACATAATGGCCTATATTTTCCAAAACACAGTGAAAACACATTTCTCCACTGGGGTTCAGCTTCTAAGGCATTTCTTTGTTGCTCTGCTTTCAAGTATTTATGCAAATAAGATGTTAATTAGGGTAATTGTAACTTAAATTATGCTTGTGTAAACCTCTCCATTGGTAGGGAAGTGTGGGAATCCAGACAACTGGTATTTAAAGCAGCTGTGCTAAACTGTCCTGAAAAGTAAAACATACCAAGATCACTTTCATGTCTTTACAATTTGTTTTTATGAGGTGTAACATTTTTTTCAAATACCATCATTTTTGCTTTTTTATATTGCAAGTGACAGTCTGACATTTTACAACCAGCTTATTGAAAACAAGAACTGAGCACTCTTGCTGTAACGGACATCAACTACTGAATAGAGATTGAGATGCTAATGAGATGAAAGAAGCTGCAGAAAGTTTTGATAAATGCTGTACACACTCTTAACCACTAGTGAATATGGGTTAACAACCGCCATCGCCACCACTGTTTGACAAAAAGTAACCCTTTAAGATAAATTAATCATAGTGTCAGTACTTAATGGGATGCAAAATCTGAGGGCCATAAAGAATTGCAGCCCCTGTATTCTGCTGTTGCATTTCATGTATAATATTGTTCCTTGTTTTCATCTGAACTTGTAACAGTGTTCAGAAAGAGAAGAGGGGTCGGGGAAAACAGTGAGCAGCAAAGGCCTGGTTCTCACTTCAAGTTAAAGTATATAGTTAATGTTTATCTATGATTTAAAGTGAATGAGCAGTGTGCTGACGCAGAAAAGTCCTCCTTGCTCTAGGTTGCTCCATACCAGGAGCAACAAACCCACAAGCCTTGGTTTGCTGTACCTCCTGAGTCTGGGCTTGTGGTTTGGGTTACCCACAAGCTGTGAGCCGCAAATAACCAATGCAAAAGATTCATGACTGAACAACAACAAATATCAGCATAACAATTACGTCAAGGGAAAGCATCGAAGAAAAGCTGCTATAAAATAATGGCACCCTTCAATTAATGTCTTTCATTAGGGCTTTCCCCACCAGCAGCTATACTGTGCTAGTTTTGCCCTGAAGTCTTTGCTGTGTTCTAAAAATAGGTAACATGAAAATCCAGTATAACTCTCAATTGCATTCATATTTTGTAGATGCAATGGTTCAGTCTTCCATCCCGCAAACGTTCCAAGGAGATGGGGCCAAGCATGCACATTTGGACTTCACAGCATCCAGCTTCAACGTAGGGAATAGCCAGCTGTATTGTGCAAGTACTCTGCTGACTTTTCTTCCGCTGTGCTATGTTGCAGGCAGTTAGCATTCACAATGGAATCAGATTGATTACTACACATTAGCTCATAGGATTCCAGGAAGTAAAACAGTTCAAGGGATCACATTTCTTAAACCAATGCAAAGTACTACTCTGTTATTTCTTCCTAAAGTGTCAATCCCCAATATCCTTTTTGGTTTTAGCCAATTTTCATCTTGGCAGGACGTGTAAATCTGCGCACTCGGAAACATTATAGGCTTGCTGGCTGTCAAAATTTTGTCTTGGCCAATGCCTGAATGGTATTCCTGTCATTTCAACAGAGTAAGAAACTCCTCATCCTGGAATATAGCATGTCCTTAAACATCAAGTTAAGCCAAGAACGTCAGCCTACTATCTGAATTTGAAATCATTTCTCTCAGTATTATGCAAACAGTCAGCTAATAATACTGGGTTGGTAAATGCAGCAGAAACAACCTGGCCCCAGCAAGTTTATGGGCTGATTAAGACCCCTTTAATAAATAAAACATATATCAATCATTGATAAAAAAAGAAACAGCCAATGGGACCAGAAACCCTATGTCTCCCTTTCACTGACTCCAAACCTTGTAAGCTTAAATTTGTACACCCTTTCAAGCTGATTCGTTGCTATCATATAGTCCTTTGAGACTGATTATTTAAACTGATATCTTTGCCCTTCAGCAGGCTCCTTTTTCTTCTTTTTTCTTTTTTAGAAACAGGGGCAGAGTGCGTGCAGAAATTCTAACTCTTAAAAAAGGGAACAAGCAGAGAAATGTGTCTGCTGTCGTTTAGAAATAGCCATTTAGCCAAATTGCATACCTGTGCTGTGTCAGCTGTATAGTAGATTCATCTCATTCCATTGGTCTAATGGATGGCAATTGAATTTAATTAGCAAAACTACTTTGACTTAATCTCATACTGTGCTGAATGTAATGAAATCTTCCTCTCTCTCTCTCTCTCTCTCTCTCTCTCTCTCTCTCTTTGTTCAACTAAAGAATGTCCTTAAACTGCATTCCACTGTAAGAATATTTAAGAGTAACATATATATTAAGACATATTGTTTCATCTTCCTTTTGTGGGATTTATTGTATCACATAACAAAATAATTTTAGAAAACACTTTGATTGCTAACTGTGGTTAGAATCTAAAAAGTTTAGGCTCTAAAAAAGTAGAGATTCAATTACTACAGTGCCTCAATTAGAAGCACTTTTAAAATATGAATAAAATGAAAATCCTTTTTGTGGATCAATACTTGATATATAATTCCATGTTTCATTCCTGAAGAGGAAGTGAACATTAATAGTCTTCATATAGTTCTCTCAAAAATGCTATATGTATGTTATGTGTGTGCACTGATGTATGAAAGTAGTTAATCAAAAGTTAAATTATACTCACTTTTACATAGGTACAATCAAACAACTGTCTGGCTGCACCTGTGAGATGGTGTGTATGACTGGATCTGACAAGGAATTAGCTTCCTTGACATTATGAGATGAAGAAGCCCACTTTTTCAGGCTTCCTTAACAGATAAAACAGTCCAGCCCTCCATAACTGATTTCATCATAAGGTAATTGTGAAGCAATTCTCCATTGCCAGGGCAGAAAAGGCCTCAAGGGAGCAGTCCAACTTGTCCAATTCTTGCAAGATGTCTCTTCCTCTGAGACTTGAATGCCAAATATCTTTTCTCTTCTTCTCTTCAGCCTCAATTGAGGTTCATATGAAAGACTTCCACAAAATGCCTTGCTTAGCAGCCTATTCAATAGTTAAAGTGATCAGGAAGCTCCTCCTAATGTTTAAGCTAACACTAACATTCCTTTGGTCTAAAACCATTGCTTGCCTTTATCTTTGGTGAACTAGATGGTGAAAAATTTGTGGTTTAGAGAGAACAGCCGTATAACGTCCACACCATGTTTTTCCTTGCACCAGCTATTCAACTGCAGAAATGCATCTGTCGTCAAAAATGTGATTGCCCAAAATGCTTACATTATCTGAATTCACAAGGCATTTCCTAGTATGTCAGCCTATGTACACTATGCAAGCAGCACTTCTGGTTTGTATAAAACTTCTGATTATCCAAATAAGTAGCATGCCAAAACCACCTCATTCCACTCTCCCATTAAGCTCCTTGGAAGGCAAGACCTCCATCAACAGTCAATGCTATTATTTCTGCAGCAGAACATGCATCGCAGAGACCATATATTCAAAGTTACCTTCAGATTACAACACCACAAATTATACACATGGTAATCACTATTCTGGTATTTTACACCCCACTTTCTTTTTCTTTTTTAAAAGACTAACCACTTCCACTCTTTCACAGGATAAACAAAAGTACAGTTGAGTCCTTTTTAATTTAGAAAAAAACAGTGAGGAGAAGATGGATCTGTATAAAATTACAAACAGCATGAAAAAATAGATAGAGAGCAGCTTTTCCTCCCCCCTAATACAAAAACCTGGGGACATTAAATGAATATGAGTGCTGGAAAATTGAGGGCAGACAAAATGAAAGTGGAGTTCACTAACACCAGATACATCTATGGCCACCAGCTTTCAAAGGGGTTTAGACAACTTCATTGATAATAAGGCAGTCAATGACTACTAATCATCATGGTTGGATACTACCTTCAACATTAGAAGAGAGATATCTCTCTGAACACCAGATGCTGAAGATCACTAGTGGGAAAAGGGTTCCCATAGGCATGTGGTTAGCCAGTGTGAAAATAGAATACTAGATGGGTCTCTGGTCTGATCCAACAGGATAGGTCCATCTAATCCAGAAGGATCCCATTTTTCAGAAAGGTGGCTTATTCATCGGAGAAATCCTGGCCTGGATACCAAGAGCTGCTAGACTCACAAATGTATTGTAAAATGACATTTTTGACCTTTAACAACTGATTCTAACATCTCAGAAGCTTATTTTGAAACTCTCTATAACTGTGGCGTTGGAGTGTGAGGCTAAAACCCATTAAGCTTATGAACCAGTTTCACAGTTCCATGGATGATGGCCTTGTAATTACGTTGACAAGTTCTACTAGATCTTTTATAAGAGAAAACTGCACTTGATAATTTTGCAGAACATCCCAGCTGCCACCATAACTAGCCTCCTCAGCGACTCATTTCTGGGGTAGATCCAGAGTGAACAGGATTCATACTAACATTACTCTCCAGTCAGAGAACCAATACACTGCAAAATACACTCATCAGTAGCTAGTCACACATGATATGGCATGTTTCTGGGAATCAACAACTGACAGCAACTATGCTAAGGAATGTAACCAGTCCTTAGGCTTTACAGTGGTACCTCGGGTTAAGTACTTAATTTGTTCCAGAGGTCCGTTCTTAACCTGAAGCACCACTTTAGCTAATGAGGCCTCCTGCTGTCTCCGCGCCACTGGAGCACAATTTCTGTTCTCATCCTGAAGCAAAGTTCTTAACCCGAAGTTCTATTTCTGGGTTAGCGGAGTCTGTAACCTGAAGCGTCTGTAACACGAGGTACCACTGTAATTGTTTTCTATACAAACATTTCTGCTACACAGCTAAATATTAATAGGCATATTCCCACCTACAAAGGACTAGATATCTTCCCTTGTTCAGAAACATTTTGAAGGTCAAGACATAAACTTAGTGAGTACAGTGAGACAAATTAAACCTGCATGTTGTTGTTGTTTAGTCGTGTCCGACTCTTTGTGACCCCATGGACCAGAGCACGCCAGGCACTCTTGTCTTCCACTAAATCTAATCTATCTCTTAAGCATCAGTGTATGATAATTTGAGATGTGGTTTTCACATGCAGCAGATGACATGATAGTATCATTTTACCTGAAGAAGATAGACCATTTTTAATGCTTCCTTATGTGTGAAATTCCCTGCAACAAATTAGTATGTAAAGGAGCAGGGTTCTATCACAGTGCACTCCCAACTATGCTAGTTTTCTAACTGCAGAAAACTGGGGAACATTCAACAACAACTCTCACCTTCAGTTTGTAGCTGAATCACTTTCTACTGTATCATAGACCAGACCTTAGCTAGAAGCATTTTAGAACTTTGGCTATCAGCCACAAACTAATATGGACTAGTAACAAAATATTGTTTGAATAAACCATTATATGTCCCAAAGAGTTTTGTGTCTACCAAACAATGTTAAAGCTTATTCAGTACAAAATAAATTACAAAAAATACTGGAATATTTTCTTTGCTGAAGTTAAAAGTAATTGATGGGGCTGTTCTGTAATAAAAATAAATGATCTAAGACCTGCTTGAGTTTAAAAAATCACAATGCTTCTTCTACACAACCTTGGTAATATTTTGTAACAGATATTTGGAACAAATTTGTAGGGAGTAATTATTCTTTCTCACTATTTTATTGGTTGTTTTATTCTACCCCTCTTTCTAACTGCAGCTTACTTTTAGAAAACTGTTGTGCTGGAATAATAAACAGTTTTTCAGCAGTTGCCATGCACGTTCCTCTTATTGCAGGCATGGCCAAACTTGGCCCCTCAGCTGCTCTGGGACTACAATTCCCATCATTCCTGACCACTGGTCCTGTTAGCTAGGGATGATGGGAGTTGTAGTACCAAAACAGCTGGAGGGCCAAGTTTGGCCATGCCTATATTATTGGATGTTCCCTCACTTTAACTGTTCTAAAAAAATGCAAAAGGATAGATGTTTTTCAGCTGCATAAAAAGATAACAGTTGCACTTCACCTTAACTGCATATAAGAATAATGAGGACTTTATAAACAGACAGAAGTATTATCTAAACATGCAATCCCATTGTTTCATAGTTGTCTTCAGGGAACTTACGTGGACTGCACCTATGTTCATTAGAAGAATGGTCAACCTGTGGCCCTACAAATGCTAGACTTGAACTCCCAACAACCTCAGGCAGCAGCAGCATGGCCAATGGTCAGGGATGCTGGAAACTGTAGTCCAACATCTGGAGGGCTACAGATCCCCCATCCTTGGTTTATCGTGACAAGAGTTTTGGAAAACTTATAAACATTTGTGTGTTAATTTATGCTTCTGGACAAAGGCAAATTGTAATAAATGAAGGTTCATATGACACTCCAGTGGACAGGTTATTCTTTTAGACGTGGGTATCCTGTGGCCCTCCAGATTTTGCTGAACTATAATTCCCATCATTCCTGACTGTTGGCTGAGGCTAATGCAAGATAAAGTCTAACAAGATCTGGAACACCACAGTTTCCCCATCCCTGCTGTTAAGAACTTGTTTCATTTTCCATTTGCACAAGTAGGACTGGCTGACTGATGCAGAATGAATAGTAAAACCGTGATGTGCGGAACAGCTACATCATTCATCCCGTTTAGCCTACCTACCATACTGACATTTTAAAACCCAACTTTCATGGGCTAAGAAAATATTTTTTATCCTATGTGCACTTTTTTGCATATGAACCATAAAGTTAGCGGGAAAATTAGACCCTCCATAACTGAAACTCAGCATCTTGCTCTGAACTTGCACATATCTCTGACTTGAACTCAAAGTACCAGAGATCAGAAAGTCAAAACATTAAAGCTGATGCATTAGTATATTGAACTGCCATGTTGGCAGGCAAGGCTATGCAATTCTGGATGCGTTCCAATCTAAAACAAAAGCAATCAATCTCCAGGTGTAAGGCAGGGGGCTGGAAATATGCTATTGTAGAGCAACTCACTCTGAAGCAAAACACAGAGAGGAAACAGAAGACAAATAAGATGACATCACTGGATCTCATAATGCGGTAGGACAGAATGTTTGTTTGTAGAAAGGTGCAGCGTAACTAGAGCCTATTTATTATTAAGGAAAATGCTTTCATCTGCTGATCATATCTGCAACTGTGCACAGAGGCACCAAGTAATGGACTGAAAAGGAGAACTGAAGAAAGGCCGTCTGCAGTGATTTTGTTTTGGACTACGGGGAAAATTCTGTTTTTCCTGCCTAGCTGAAAATATGCTATTATAAAATAGGACTAACTATGCATTTGCTAACAAAAATGGAGGCTTAAATCCTATACACAACTGATCATGGAAATCAATGGGTGATTACTTCTAAGACGGGTGGCCAAGGTGGTGCCTTCAGATTTATGGACTACAGTTCCCATTGTTCCTGCTCATTGGCATGCTGGCAGAGGCTGATGGGAGCTGTAGGCCAAAACATATGGACAGCACATGTTGGCTATCCCTTTTCTAAGCAGACGTTCAAAGGCTTGCAATGCACAAGACTTAGAACCGTAGAATTGTAGAGTTAGAAGGGACCATGGGGGCCATCTAGTTCAACCTTCTGTTTCAAAAGCTAGCAAAGCAAAATAATTATTAGAAGGGATAAAAATATATAAGCAAGAAACCATCCAGGCCTGATCTTGAGTCCATAACTCACAAGCAAAGAATACTGTCCTGGGGTTTTCCCCAACCCTTGGAGGTGGCATAGGGTTTTACTTTTGCTGTGAACTGCCATGAGTGAATTTTTCATATGGAAAAGCAATATACAAATATATGCATTGATTGGCTGATCAGGAGAATGACTGTGTGACAATCAACATCTTAATTAGCAATATATAACCCATTTTTGAACTTTGTCAATACACATGTAGACAACTGATAATTGAAATTGTGGAGTCAGGCAAGGTCAACAAAAGGGCATTAGGACAGAAGCTTTATGCCATTTCTGAGAAAAGTCTAGTGGTACTTACTATTGTTTTCTGAGATGTCTGCAATTATTCTACACAATATACAAAAGACCCCTGCCAGTGACTTACAACTAAAGGAGAGAAAAGTTTAAAGATCTTCATGAATGGGCAGGACAATATTGAGCACCTGGCCATCTTGTAGATACAGTCTTCACCGCATCTGGGTAGGGTAAGGAATTTTGATTCAGAGTATCAGGTGTCCTTTTAAAAATATATGTAAAGCATTGGAACCCATGCAACTTTCTCTCTCTTTCTTCATTAGCCAACTTTCCTTTTATCCTGACTCAGTCCCAGAGGTGGTATTTTGAATGAGGTACAAACAATAGTTTATATTGTAGCACATATATATATATACATTTCACATGCATGTAATTTTCATATATAATCGTCATGTGTACATTTCTAGAAAGATAGGAGAGAAATATTTTAAATAATCAAAAAAAATTTTTAGAGATTTCATTATTTTAAAAATCCTTTCTTTTTCAAAATTCTAGTATCACTATTAGCCAAATACAAATTTAATTCATCTTTTCCATTATTTGCAATACAAAACAAACAAATCTGTTTCACAAAAATCCCACATGTTACTGTGACTAATTCACAGCCAATTTTATTTGGAGGACTATGGACACCATTATGACAATCTCATGACATTCTAAATGTGAAGAAAACCATATGTTTACTTTTCTCCTCTAATAATTACAACGCATACAATTTATTAAACACTATCTTCATCTTGTAAACAAAACCAGACCTGAAAAAAATGTGCAGACAGTTTTACTTCCTGGCTAAATGGTTGGCAGACCAAAAATTCTACTGATCTACCCTAAAAATATATTGTTTACAAAGATCACAAACATAATGCATATTCTCTCTCTCTGTCTCTTTGGTATTTCATTTATCAGCCATGCCGTCATCATTCTCCTCCCTACCACCATCTGTACATACTTTCCCAATAGACCATCACAGCTGTCCTGTTTTTCACACACACAGAACCTTTTATATGCTTTCCAACTGTTTTTAAAAACTGTTCAGTGCTTCGCACTGTACTTCCTTTGTCTTCTTCACAAATATGAAAAGATACCATCCCAACAAACAGGTTATCACAGCAAAAAGCTTTAAAAACAACAACACTGCAGTACTGATCTTTCCAAGAGCACCAAACATCTTAGATGCTAGCCTTCTGGGCAGAAGGTGTTAAGAATGCAATTCCACAAAGCTGGGAACTTGAACAAAAGTCACTAAAGCAAAACTAAAGTCACCACTTTTGGTATCACATGGGTTGTTTTTTTTTTAAAAAATGCTGTAATGCATATCTGGCTAAAGGCCCAGACCACATGCTCATGTCCATCACCAGGAATAGATAAGAAGTAGGGGACCAAAACAACCTATTTCAGCTCTGCAGCCAGGTACAGGGAGGGGAAAGGAGAAGTACGGTCTTGTAGGAGACTGGTAATAGTCCCTATTGTTGAAGCACCCAAGCCATGGTCCATGGTTGAAAGGCAGTATCAGTGTCCCTTGGGAAGCCTAAAATGTGCTGAGGCTCTAGAACAGAGCTTTCCAAACTTTTCATGTTGGTGACACACTTTTTAGACATGCATTGTTTTGTGACACAGTAATTCAGTTTTACTAGCAAACCGGAGGTTCAACTAACCCCTTTCCATCCCCAGGTGGAGCACAGGGAGCATTCGTGTGACACACTAACGTGTCACAACACACAGTTTGGAAAGCTCTGCTCCAGAATAGGAATCATTTGATCACACACACACTGCCAAGGCCACAGAATACAATTCCTCCATGGTCACTGCTTCTCCCATTGTGGAGAAGCAGGGCTGATATTCTGCTATGCATTTGTAAAACATTAATACAAAACAATACCTGCCAAACAAATCTCTTTAAGGTATTCTATTAAAGCACCAAATGATATTCATAGACCTGAATGTGTTCAATAGTTGCCATGAGCTCAATTTCTAGTATCCTGGTAAAAGAAACAGTAGCCGAGCTGGGAAATGTATTTGCCTGAGTGATCATGAAAAGCAGCTGCCAGAAAATGCAGCCACTACAGGGTAAAAGGGACTTTTGGTCCAACTTAGTACAGTAAGATTTCTATTAAAACATGATTATATGTTTTTACAATGGAATGAGGCTTAAAAGAGCTATGTTGAACTGAGATGACGCATGGTGCCTTTGAGGAAGCAGTTCTGTCAGATAACTAAGATTCAGATTACTTTCATTTCTCACAGAATATTCACTGCAAAGTGAAATTATGGCATCAGAGGTACCTATCTTCAGAGCTGAGCAGCACAGTTACAAAATATTGATTTCTATTGTTACAATACTTAGACATATATGTTCTATGTGACCTCACACACGCAACCATGCTAACATTCCTGGAACCAATTAATTTACTAGCAGATACACAATGTGAATGTGGGTGAGGGGGTGACTTTAAAAAATTGAATCCTGAGGAATATGGTCAAGTGCATTAATATGGTTGACAACTGCAGCTTACTAACCAAGACCAACAAATTTCAGACACAGTTGAAATCAAGTTGATTCTTTCTACTAAGTGTTATACATCAGGTTGGGGACCTCAGGTCCAGGAGGCAAATATGCCCCATGAGCCCTTAGCATTATCCTTAGACTATATCCCCTCTCCCCAGGCCACACCCACACCAGCCCTGCTCTGCACCCTTCTCAGGTGGTTTTGCCTGGCTGGAGTGTGATAATGCAGCAGCAGATGGAAAGGTAGGGGTGTGTGGGTGTAGAAACCTATTAGTTTTTTCATGGCTGGAATGTAGGCCTCTGTACGAAAGTCTTATATGTTGCGTCATTCACTTTGCGCCTCTGCTCAATCCACTACTAGCATGCAACCTCTCTTCATCAAATTAAATGGCTCTCAGGTTCAAAAAGGTTCCCTACTGGCTATATCTAGAGATATAAACCATAATCCACAAGTGTTGCATTCTGGAATAATCTCCTTTATAGTTCATATGATCATGCACAACAGCCCCAGAGTACAAATGGAGACCACAGTAACTGTCATTCCCGAGAATTCAGCATCATTAGGCAAACTGTAGTGTAAGTAAATCACGCAGGAGACTGCAAACATCTGGAATGCAGCCCATCAGCAGCTGTGCTCCATCGACTGCTCCCCCAGAGTGCAGGACGCTGTGCAGCAAATGTATCTGAATTTGGGCCCAGTGTAGCAGGCCCAATGTTGACACTTGAAAAAATGCCACAGTACTAGTTCTAGATGTGCATGTGCAAACAACTACAAATGGCCTTTTTGTGTGGTCATGCCAATCAGGGATGAGGCACGTGCATAATATGTTTTAAAGGAGGGAAACTGCCTGCTTGATTCAAACTGGAGATTCCATGGACTCTTGAGACCTCAGTCTAAACCAATAGGCCACTGTTATCCTGAGACACAATGGCTTATTGTACTGCTGCAAGCTTCCAGCAGAGAATCAGGTGTTGTCTTTCAGATTCCTCAAAACTCCAGATTTGGCTTTAAAAATAAAAGGGTATAATTCAGAGAAAGGTTTTGTTAAATATTGAAGACAAAATCTGTTAATATTTTGAGAATAAAAGTGTTCTAGGCATGAGAATCATACAGCCATGAAGGAAAACATACTCAGGTCACATATCTACTTATATCTACGGCTCTTTTCCTACAGACCACCAACATCCCTTATTCTGTTCTATATTATGCTGCTGGAATTTATTTTAATTAGAATAGAGTATCTAACCTTCTATCAGCAACAAGATCTACATAAGCTCTTATTCTGCTTATACTGTGTGGGGGTTTGCTTTTCACAATCGATCAAGCAATCAAATAATCTTTGTATAACTTGCAGATTTATTTGGTATATAGTTAATTTTGTAACTACCAAGATTTGTAACTACCAAGGAGCCAGTGTGTCCATACCATTAGCAAGTGAACAAAATGCATCTCCTGAAGTTGTAGGGCCAATAACAAAACAAAAACAAATGAAAAAGGATATTCAGGGAGAAGAGGCTTGGAAGATCTAGGCAAATTCAGCTACTGCATCATCTCTTTGGAGGAACAATCCATTATGAGCCTGCCACTGAGCATGATACAGGAAAACCCAGCCGTGCAGTTTCTGATAACTGAAATCAAAGGGAACACAAAGTTATTAAAAGTACTGTGAGCGACACTGAAACCGGACACACAGATTTTTTGCATTCTGACAGAGATTAAGGGGAGCTAAGCAACACAGACAATAAAGGAACAGATAAGTATTACAGACAGATCTGTAACTAGACACTGGGAAATAGCAGCACTGAGATCCAAGGCAGACTAATGCATGGAACTCTTAGGGTGCAGGTCCAGCAACGTAAAAGGTTATTTAGAAGAAGAGACTTCAGTCTTTGCTCAGGTTGGGGGAAGGGGCTGGTCACACTCAGACAGAGCACATGGTTATGGCAGTTTTATGCTGAAGATTAGGAAACAAAAGGGAGCAGATCCTGGGAGAGGCGTTTATTCACCACACAGATCCTGGCCCTTCCTTATGTCTATTCATGTCTGCATCTCTGACCCAGCTGTCACTTTTCTAACATGCCAAAATGAAAAATATTTTGATAAGGCAGGATGGCACAGTACCCAAACAATGGAGTGTGTGAATGAGAGAAAATAAGCAATGCTTGTGGCAGACAGAAAAATTACATAGTATAACGATCAGTAAGAGTGATTCCAGTTCAGTTTAGGAATATGGAGCCCATTTAACGGTATGTCTTCCAAAAAAAGAACACAACTCCCATAATTTGTATATGAGGTCATCTGAACACACACACACACAAGCCATAAACCACTGAGTCTTTAAGTGGTGAGTTGAGACCCATTACTAGGTAACAACCTGATCTAAGGTGGGTCACGGTTTTGGTACCACTATGGACTTAGAAACTTAGTTGGGTCCTCGAAATGTTGACAAATACCGTACTAAGGCACAAACTTGAAAATCCTGGGCAAATATGCCTCTAGAAAGAATAAATTCAGCAAATGTATGTATGCATGTAAATCCTTCCATAATACACCACTTGTTGGCTCACCCCTAAAAGTGTGGACTGTTCCCTCCCTCAGTCTGAAACTGGAACAGTTCTAGTGTCAGAAGGACAAAGTGTGTGCTCCTTCCTCATGGCCCACGGCTTCTCAAGTAACCCCAGCAGCACAGGAATGTGCTATGCTACCATGGTTCCTATGCTACATGAGAGGGGAACTATGTTGGCTTGTTCACACATGTCTGCATGTTAAATGAGAAGTGGGTAACGTAATTACTCATATTTTATGTCTGTGTTGTAGACATTTGCTTTTTATGTGTATTGCATGCAATGGCCTATGGCTACAAGCAATAAATATTTATTATATCATATTGTTCACGCATGCAAGTCATCACTTGATTCTGCAATAATCAAGTGCTACCCATTCGTGCATAAACTCAGTCATCATAGCTATGTGACCATGAAAGCACTTGGGAGTAACAATTTTCTTCCCATTTTAAGGTATATTGTTTTCCACCCAGTAGGGGTATGCAACATCTTTAAAGACTTGTTCTTTAATCAAGACAATCCAGTCTTTCAAGATCTGACTCCTAGTGATCTGTCTACAATTTATTGTGAGTGTATGCACAAATATATTCTTTTAAAAAGAATATGTGGACTGCATTTTGACCAGTTTGATAAAGCCTGGCAACCCCTCCCCTTCTCTTTTGTACATTACATATATGCAAATAATAAAAACTGTTACATTTGTAGCCTTCCCTCTCCTGAGTCCCTGCCCCTCTGAACACATTGATCCCTCACTTGCTGCTATAGCTCACAAACCATCATTGCCCTCACTTCAAATTTCATAGCAGACCTCTGACATCATTCTCCAAATATTTTATATACAAACATACATACAGAATATAAAATAAAATTAAGAACTGGAAAGCAAAGTTAACAAGATTAACATATTGGAGTAATAGCTAATGTGTTCTGCAGGATATCCTCCTATCTGTTCTCTTCAACCATAATTAAATGACCACAATTATATTTTAAAGGACTACAGGTCATATAATATTCATGTAAGACATGCTGATTATTTTCAGAGTAAACATTACACATATATGTATATTTTTAAATAGTCTAGGTGACTTTTTTCAACCCAAAATGATAACAAATTAAATATTTTTTAAAATCTCAACTGTTGCCTTTTAGGTTTACTTTCATTCAGAAAAGCTAAGGTATCAGTTGCATGAAACAAATGGCTTTGGGGATGGGGGAAAGGGAGTCTACTGGGCAAATCTGATGATGCAGCACTTTAAATGCCCCCATCTGGCACCCATTAGGCAACCTGTCACTGGATTGTACTGACTGGTCCTTTTCAGCCTACCTCAGCACTCACTTGGTGAATGATGCCTGAGCACAGTGCATTAGGGAACTGCACAGCAGGCTCTATTTGTTTAGAAAGTCACACAATAAGGGATGAATACACTCTATGATCATCCAAATTACAGCATATGGTGGATGAAGTGAGCAGGAAGGACCATAGTACCAGGTCAGAAGTGATGGGAGAACTAGGAATGCAATCCATATTCTTCAACCCCTGGATCGGGCCAGGATTCTACCAAGGAAAGGAACATATAACCAAATATCGTTTCAGCTTATTGTCAGTGGCACTAGTTCACTCAATCCATCTTCTTGATGATTATTACTGAAAAGTTAGAAGATGGTAACACCAAACACACACTACTTTGAAATAATTCCTTGACTTCATTAGCCCACTTTTATCATAGGAACTAATATACTTCATAAACATATCAGGCAATTATTCCCAGAATGAAAATTTTAAGAATACCTACAAAATCACTAATATTCATTGAGTTTTGTATTTATCTTTGATGAAAATACAGACCCCTCAACTCTATTAATGCCTAAAATGGTAGGGTTTTTGAAAAGTTCCTCAAGTGTTATGTACAACTGCAATTAAAAAGATTTATCTTGGAGTACTGGTAATAGCAAGCAGAAAATGGGGGGTGGGTCCATCATGCCAACTTTACTTTTAGCTGAACATAACTATGTGAAGAGCATTTGCTTACCCTCCAGGTTTAATTAAAATCAAAAGTTGAAGTTACAGACCTTAGTTTAAACACAACGCAGCTGTATGCAAGCTTTTATTTGCACTATGGATCAGAATTATATGATGGCATTTCAAAATACCCATTTTTATTAGATTATCATATTAATCATTTACTTTTATAATGTTTGATGTTACAAAGAGCCTTCTAAAGACTGGTTATGTAGGGCTAAATCATCAGAAAAATTTCATTGGTGCACATGAACAATGTGCAAATAAGTAGAGTGGGCAACTGTAATAATAAAAACTATAGGGGGAGAATGCAATGCTGTTGTTCCACTTGCAAAACGGTGTTTGATCCAGTTGAGACACACAGCAGTAAGATAAAAGGAAGTAATTTTATCCATTTCCACCTGAAGCCCTGTCCTATGCTGCCTTCCACACTAGTCTTGAGATTTTCAAAGGTGCAGGTAGCCACAGAGAAAAGGGGGAACTGAAGAAAATTGTCTGTGTTAGTGGACACTGGAACCTTAGACATTCCACAGCACAATGGATTTCACTCTTGGCCTGCAATCCTTCTTGGATTTACGTAGGTTGCTTAAATGTCGTTGGCTTCAATGAGGTTTAAGAGACCTTGGCTATAGGCAAGGTTTATTATTGATGGTAACACAATGAAACAGCGATAGATTCTATAGTAAATACAGAATTAATATTGCCTATCAATGTGAAAGCTCACCTCAAGACCTTTTTATGGTCTATGCTTCACCTTCTTTGCTTCTTATTCAATGTGTTTCTCATATCGTAATCAAACCCCTGACACACTGTGACACTGTACATAAGAAATCTTGACTTACGCAAAAGTTCAAAGAGTGACACTAAAACATTTTCTACACCCAATCATAGTTATTTGGATTCAATCCCAATCCTTCCCTTTGACAATAATGAGGAGTTTGGGTACCAACTGATTTTGACTAAAATTGACACAACAAAAAATGAAGCAGCGGTTTCTACATATACAGACATATACAGACATTCCATAGGTATGCAAAGATATATATTACAGTGGTACCTCAGGTTACATACGCTTCAGGTTACATACACTTCAGGTTACATATGCTTCAGGTTACATACACTTCAGGTTACAGACTCCGCTAACCCAGAAATAGTGCTTCAGGTTAAGAACTTTGCTTCAGGATAAGAAATTGTGCTCCGTCAGCGCGGCGGCAGCAGGAGGCCCCATTAGCTAAAGTGGTGCTTCAGGTTAAGAACAGTTTCAGGTTAAGTACGGACCTCCAGAATGAATTAAGTACATAACCAAAGGTACCACTTTAATGTACCATAAATTAAGAGAAAGCAACTTCTTAAAAAACCTCAAAACAGCTTAATAGGGACCTAGTGGTCTAAAGCAGTCTGTCACAAGCCGTCTAGATGTTTTGGACCACAATTCATAACTGTACGATCTGAATGGTAATCCAACACATCTGGGAATGACACTAGGCTGAGGAAGACTGGTCTAAAGGAATTACAAGTCAGGCTGTGTGGATCTATCAATCTAGCCTATGGCTGATAGCAATTGAGACGGAATGTTAGAGTGCTAGCTGAAAACACAAACGAGAGAGAAATAGGGGTGCATAGGGAGAAGGGGAATTGAACTCCTTGAACACCTAACAGTTTCTTGTGTGCATTCTGGAAGAGAGATTACAGTATATGTGATGAGGTTAAAAAAACCACTCTCTCCTCCCAGCAGTATACCTCGGGTTAAGAACTTAATTTGTTCTGGAGGTCCGTTCTTAACCTGAAACTGTTCTTAACCTGAAGCACCACTTTAGCTAATGGGGCCTCCTGCTGCCGCCGCGCCACCTGAGCATGATTTCTGTTCTCATCCTGAAGCAAAGTTCTTAACCCGAGGTAATATTTCTGGGTTAGCAGAGTCTGTAACCTGAAGTGTCTGTTACCTGAAGCATCTGTAACCCGAGGTACTACTGTACAAGGATCTTTCAGGAGGAAGGAAAGCAAAGTGGATGACATTTCCTGTTCCCACTGCCCAGAACTATGCTCCCCTTGAAAGCAAGAAAATGCTCAAGTGTAGAGTTTCCCGGCAGATCTTGGGGGGTGGGGGGGACCTTTATCACATACACCTAGAACACCACCCATTCCGATACATGAAGACTACAAGATTTCAGGTCATCTGGAACACTGAAAAGGAGAACTCCTCTTAGCAGATGAGGATACACAGCAATGTTGTGTTGCAGATCACATTATAGATCCCATCAATGAGATTACATAAAGAAAGAAACAGTACTATATTATGAATCTACATGAGATGCCAATCTTCATGGGCAGACCCATGTTGAGCGCATTTTCGTACTGCATTTATTAGCGTCTATCGTTATTAAATCCGTTGACTTCAAAGCAGCTAACTAACAGCTGAAAACAACACCACTTCTTGATCAAAAATAAATAGTGGAGGGGGAACTAAAAATCAAAGAATACCAGATCATAGAATCATGGAACTGTAGAATTGGAAGGGACCTTTAGAATCAGCTAGTCCAACCCCCTGCAATGCAGGAATATGCAGCTGTCCCATACGGAGATCAAACCTGCGTCCTTGGTGTAATCGGCACCACACTCTAACCAATACCCTCTAATCCAGGAGAGATCTTTTAAACTTACGTTGCCTCAAAAGGTCTAGAAGGATCTAAAAAGCCTGTGGAACAAAAATGTGTTTCACCTGCAATGAAAAGATAGTATACTAAGTGCCAGGAAAGCCTCCTTGGGGAGGACATCCCACAGGTGGAGTACCATGACCTAAAGAGTAAGCAGCCAGTGCTTCTCAGAAGGTGAGAGCATCCCAGAAGAGAATCTCAAAGACAGTCACTGAAGATATTGCAATACTCAATCCTCTAGTTTCCAAAGACATGGATGTTTATTGCTCAGTCCTCTTTCCACAGGAACTGGCACAGCTGGAGTATCAAATGAAACTGATAAAAAGCATTTCTGTCCAAGATTGCCACCTGTGCTTCTAGGAAGAAAGCCAGATACAAGAGTACTCCTAGGCTATAACCTTCTTTATTAGTGACAACGAAATCCCATTAGAACAGGCAGACTCACCTATTCCAGATCACACAGGCTACCCACCATAATCACTTCCATCTTGTCTGGACTTTGCTTCAGTATGCCTGCTTCAGTATGCTTGTCTACTTCAACAACAGCCCTCCAGTTAAAGGCAAAAGAACACTGCTCCCAGGATTAGAGGGGAAATGAAATGCAGAATCAGATGTTATCCATAAAGCGATAACATCACAATACAAATTTAGGATAGAAGAGAAAATGGGTAACTGTGGAACCTTCACAACAATCAAATGAAAAGAATGACAATCACTGTCCACCTGGGTCCAACTAGTTAGGAAGCACAAGAGATGGCACCTTTAAATTCAGGGGTAGCTAACATGGTGCCCTCCAGCATAGCCATGGTCAGTGATGATGGAAGTTGTGATCCACCAACACTAACTACCCCACTCTAATCCCAGCCATACAATTAAATAGTTCAACAAAACACGATAGACAAATTATTTTACATAACATTTCATACAATTTAACTAATAATTTGATAGCAAAAAGGAAGGCAGTTCTGGTAAAGGTCTAGACTACCGGTATTTGCTGGCTATGTTTAATTCCTTATCCACTGCAGCTCTTCCCTGCAGTTGGCCAAGCTTTCCCTGGCAACTCAGTAAGAACTGGCACAACAGATAACTGCACTCACGTTGTGAGTTATCCCTTGATCACCTGAATGTGTGGAACTACTGGTCAATCACTACAATACAGTATATTGTCTCAGTTTCGCACAACCAATTATTGTTGGTTGTACTACTATAAAGCACCTCCTGTCACTTACTCAACCCTTAAAGAAACAAACAAAAAGTTAAGTATGTGGGATTAAATACCACTCTCCTAATCACCACATACATTTCCAGGCTTCCTACCAAAAATATACTCTAAGCAGCAAATGCTTCATGTTCTTAGCCAAAGACTGTCCACCTACAACCACTCAAACAATTTTCACCATTTTTGCAGACATAACATGCAGTTAACGTTAATGTAAGAAACATTGCTCATGTCCTTCTCATCATTCATCTCCGTAGCCTGAGACGGCCTTGTCATTTTTCACATCAGAATTGGTAAACAACAACAGTTAGTGAGGCTCTGGCACCACTCTCTACCAAGCCCCACTGTGACACTATTGAACATCATCCACTCACTGCCAGAAAGGTACTATTAATCCTAGAAAGGGTGATGTAAGGATGGTAGCCGTATAGCCTAATACTGGCCCAATGCTTGACAGCGATTCACAGGACCACACTTAAAGGTCCCAGGAGCAGCAGAAGAGCAGCAACTTGCCTTGCACCACCAGGTTTTCCCTGCAACTGAAGCAATGGCTGACTGCTGCATAGCAATGCTTGGGGCAGGATGAATAGAGGCATTGCAGACCTCGTGCATAGCATGTTATTTGCTTGAACAGGACTTGGAACACAGACCTGATCCTTCTTCATTGAGCTACAATTGGCTTTGGGGAAAACTCTGATAAATCTGTACTGTACTACCTTTCAATCTCTATCAGAGCTATTGAAACAGCTTTATAATATCAAGATATTACTCTCCTTTGCCAATGCACAAATCTATTTCTGATCATCCAGTGGAGCCTCAGTTATAGTTCATGTCTGAGCAACAATCCCTTGATTGTAAATAACTCATTGGCAAGGCAAAGTTTAGGACTATTCTCTTAAACTTTGGCCAAAACCCTAAAATCAGTTGGTATTTGTGATGTGCTATAGTGAACATTTCACTCCTAGACCTTGAAGGAAGGAGAGCACGTCTCCACAAGTACTGCTTTAGATTATAGGCTGGTTACATTAATTTGATTTAGTTTGACTATGGGCTCTTTTAAACTGTAAGGTGGCTGCTTTCACAGAAACTGACTTGGGTTGCTTTTGTTGCTGTTGTGGTTGTTGTCTTTTACATTTAAATTTGGAGGGGTCTGAAGGGACAGTAAGTAGCCATCATAATAATGGTTATTGACATTGCAGAATATTTGAATTTACCGTACACTGCTTCTTTTGCAATACTTGGAAAAAGCTGACATGATGTTTTAGGTCTTCTACAGTCAGCTTTCAGGCCTCAATCAAGTGAAACATCCAGCCCTGCTGTGTACACCACTGACCACAACAAAGATTGTGGTTTCTCCCACACTTGCCTTAAATAGATTTAAATTAATGCTATTCATCACTGGGTGGAAAAGAAAGGAAATATAAAAAGTACAGTAACTTAAGACAAGTTAGGCCTGGCCAGCAATATTGGGCAGTTTTCATACTATTGAGCTAGCCTCATGGCTATAAATGCCATGGGCTCCACTCAAATACTTCTCTTTACATTTATACTAGGAGCTCTTTTTTTCTTACTGATTGGGTACATCTGCTATTTCAGGATACAGGAAACAGCATTTAAATCATGCGATACTTCTTTCCTGAAAACACCTGGAAGTATTCTAAGAAACATTAAAAGGCTATATGCTGCTCTGCTTTATTTGTTTCTGTTTTGGAGAAAGCTTAGCCACATGACTGAACTCGTGCCAGCAGTTCATGATATAGCAAACACTCATAAGTTCCACTACCGTTAGGGTTGAAATTAGCATGGATGCTTACCATCTCAATTACAGCAGCAGGGGAATGCAGTTGTCCCCATCTAAATCCTGCTTCTGTCAACCACAGTCTGTTAAAGCCAGCAATACAAACTACTCCTCTGCTGACCGAAACAGAAAGTCCCAATGAATAGAGATCCCTTTCTACACTGTACTGCAAAGCAGTTATTCTCAGATGGGTCTGAGAGTGCAATGTAAGTTCTTCACCAGTTATGGCTGGAGACATAGTTGGCTGTCACATCAAAGTCGAGGGCTGGATCTGGCAACTGGACACAGGGAACACTGGAATCCATGGCGGGGTTATAAAAACAGGGATCCCTTGCTTCAGTGAATCATAAAACAGTAACTCCCAAAGATCATTTGCACCAGCAGAAAGAGCTTCAGCAGTATGACTGGAGAAGAGTTAGATGCAAGCGCCTCAGTTGCATAGTGCAGCACAAAGATCTTTGAAGGCGGGAGGATGATAATCAAGAGAGATTGAAGTGTTAAGACACTGGACAACTCTGCTATTGTTTTGTCCCTACAGCTGTTTCCAGTTCTCAAGATGCCAGATAACAATCTCTGAAGGGACAAGATACCCTTAAAATTTCTTTTGAGGGAAGATTCTCCCATATCAAACCACCAATGCAACTCTCTTCTCTCATGAACTGCTATGCTGGCTGGGGTCTGCACGTCCTTTCCCACGAAGAAATAAGAAGCTGGAACTTCTCACAAATAAGGGAACAAGGGACAGCAAAAGAGCATCTTGCAACAACAGCAACACACTACATGGACTCAGCATCTTGGTTTTGTGTAAGTTTAACTAAGGCAGACAGGAGCTAGCTTTATATAAGGAATAAATACATTTAAGTACTGAGGACAATATATTCCTATGCTGTGGAACATGCATACAAGTCCAGAATAACTCAGAAAAAAATTGCGTACTGCAGTCCTGATTAAATCAATGAGGCTTAAGCACACACTCAAGCATAACGAGTACTTGATCACCCTAATCTGATGCACTGATATACATTGCTATACTCCCTGATCTGATGCTGCTGTGTAGTGTCACACAGATACCACCCAAGGGCTGCTGCACTTTCTGCAATAATGAAGAGTGCTCAAGGTCAGATGTGGGAAACCTTTGGCACTACAGAGGCTGCTGAACCACAGTTCTCATCAGCCCCAGCAAGCTTAGCCAGTGGCACATGGTTCAATGACCTCTGAAGGGCTGGAGGTTTCCCCCACCTGCTCTAGTTACACAACCTTATTTCACAAATGGAACTCTCTCCAGCTATGCAGAGAACAGAGCTACACATGCTCAACAGTGCTTCATGAAGTTTTGACCGCCCAGAAGGCATCTAAATTAAGATATTGCATCAAAGCAAGTGCTGTTTATGAAGGGAATGCTAGGTAGGAGTTCCACTGGGGACACAGTGAATCTTGGTAAAGAGAGCTACGTATTCAAGGTTCCATTACTGAGGATCCAATGCACTTGATGCTGAAGTATAAGTTAAGTTCTCTATGAAACAGGGTTACATACTGAGAAGTCGGCACACCTAGGCTGCAACTTCACATGTTGATCTGGGTGTAAATCTTGTTGAACTTAAACCCACTTTTTTCTGAGTAGACATGTGCAGTATTACACTAAAACTATAGATTTGGTTTATAATAGAATATGAAATTCTTTTTAGTGAGTCTTGTTTTACCCAACACATACCGTTCTAACTCAAAACCTTTGTGATCTTACACATGCTTTTTATTAATAGGGAGCAGGTTCTCAATCTGTTACTATGGCCATCTGGTTAATCAGCAAATCATGCATAACTGTACAGTCATATGAAAGAATGACAACAGCAGTCACAAACCAATGAAAGCACATCATACCTAAACGACATTATTTTCCTTTGATTTAAATGAAATAAACACTGAATTTTTTAAAAGAACCTTTTTTAAAAGGCTACATATGGTAATTAGAATAAAGTATGCACTGTCACAGTCATATGGAATAATGTGGTGTGATCAGAAATACTTTATATGGAATATATATACTTTTTGCAGGAAGATATCAAGGGTTACAAAATCTTGTGCCAGCTCTGTTTGAAGTGTTCAGAATTATTACAACAGCTTTTACATTATTGATAAATACCAAATGTTCTGTATTGCAGGATGATTGCAATAATGATCAATTGTACTAGAAGTATACAATGTACCTTTCAGATTTAGAACAAAGGTGCCCAAAATTTTGCAAAGGTATCTCACTATGCTTCATGACCGACTAACTCACATGGTGCTTCTTTACCAGCTATGGGGTAAATATCACCACCCTCCAAATAATATACAATATTGGTTTATTATAGATGAAAAAGGTGCTCTTTATATTACACTGTCACTTATCTCCAGAACTAAACACATTTTCACAGCTACCAAAACAAAATCAGCCTTGTCATGACTTTGGCTTCAGTTCTTAATAGCATTACAATCTATAGGAAAAGGTCTAATTCAATTACTATATCTTGGTCAGATTTTTAGATTTTAATTCAGCATTTTTAAACACACACACACACACACACACACACACACACACACAAAGAGTTTTCAAAGCATTTGCTATGTTTAGGCTGCAAACCTTAATATACATGTACTTGCTAGAGAGTAAGGTTGTGGGACTTATTTCTGAGTAAACATGCATAGGCTCATGCTGTTAAAACCATGCCTAAAACAGATAATGGTCAAAAACATCAGCTATTGTATGTGGCAGACAAAACACAAGCTAGCTTTGTCCATTTAAAATATCCTCAAAAAACAAAGAGAAATCTTTAACCTCTCACAGAACCCAGTGCTTGAGCTTAGAATCCCCTTTTACAATGTGATCATGTTAGCTGAAGTTGCTCTGCTGCAGTAAAAAACAAGGAAGTTCTCGCTTGAGTGCCTACTAATGAACAAAGGTTAACTTTATCTCAAAGGTCAAATGCCTGGTGGCGAAGGTTATGACCCTAACAACTTAAATGGTGACCCTGCCACGTGCCAAGTATATTGCAGATTCTGATACAGATCATCTGGTAAAGGGCTGGTCATAAATTTACTTTGGTATTATACTCCCACAAAGAATACTGTTTGTCACAACAGTTTCCAAGTTGTCATTTGATACATGGGCTAGAGAACTAAGAGGGGAAAAGCAATCCAAAGTTAAAGGTAGCACTACTATATTTTGATGGCCTTAAAAAAGAAAGCTAAAACTCCGAATTGAAACCAATGTTTTAATTTCAGTGTACTTTAGCCACCTCTTTGCTCATAAATTCTTTTATTCACAGTTTTCTTTCAATCTTTGCAAGCTAGTTCACATAATTGTCAAATTTTACATCCCTGTTTCTACATGATTTCCTTAGGAGAATAATTTGTTTTTGTGGCTCAGACTTACTTCGCAAGCAGGAGCATTGTTTAGATTTGAGCACATGATTTTCTTGCAAATGACTATGTCCTGGCACAAGGAGGGGGCAAAGAAGAAGGAGGGAAAGAGTCCTCCACACAATTGCTATAAATACATATTTAAGAAGGAAAGGGACATCATACTGCAGAAATCATCAGGAATTAAAGTATCTTGGAACAGTACACAAAATAATAGCACTCTGAGTGAAAAGGCCACAATGGTTTTGGCAAATATCTGAAAGCACATTTTGGAGTCTGAACCTCTTGCCAACACTGGCAACTTCTCAAAACTTTTTTTTTTTTAAGAAATATTTATTAAAGTTTTACAAAAACAAAAATATGCAACTTCTCAAAACTTTTAAGTAGAAAGAAACATTTTCTGTTTGCAGACCTTTGGGGATATAGAAGACGCTCCTCAGCTCAGCTGTATATACGTTGATCAACCTGCCTATTATTTTATACATTTTTATTGGCAACTATCGCAGCATAACTATAAGGTCAGTAAATCTTTTAAAGCAAATCAGGTTGATCTGAAGACAAAGGGCCTTGTAAGATTTTCTTCTGAAATGCTCTTGTTGCGCATACAGTACAAGCTGCCATTACTGCAGCTCTGCAAGAGCCAATCACTATTAACTTGGCCAATGTTCAGGTTTAACAAAGGAGTCTGGGATACATCAGCGCAAAAAAGAAAGAAACTACAACCATTACCCCCAATGAAGGTTGTCCGATCGTAATGCAAATTGTTACTACGTTCTCAAATACACAGCATCATTGAAATATTTTCTACAACACAAACGAACTGAAAAAGAGTGTGATATATTACACCTGCGGAAAAAGTAAGTTAAGATGTAAAAAAACACATTTTATAAGGATCTGCAAACACGAATACTCCCCCAAAAGCAGTTTACCTATATATGAAAATACCATTGGCATCCTTAAAAAGAGAGAGAGTCAAAGCTCACAAAGGTGATCATTACCAGATTTACTAGGCTCTATTGTTAGCATAGCAACACAACCGTACCACAGAATATTGCCAGATATATATTCCATAATGGAAGCAATTGATTATATTATGCCTGATTGCATTAATATATAACAGTAACTTTGTTAAGGTGATACTATGAGTATTTGTAATCAATATGACAACTACTTTCAATTAACTGCCATGGATTATTTTAAAAATCAATCTACAATGCATGTCCTGAGTCAACAGATGTATGAAGACAGTTTGCAACATGCTGTTAGCACCAAACATTTTTAATGAAAGCATCCATATTTTAAATCTTTAACTGATTCATCAGCTTTTCATAAAGTCTCACAGAAAATCCTACAATGAAGTTGGGTCTACAGTCTATCATAGGCAGTTCTTAATTAACAAATTGAACACTGGTATTTATTCTTTTAAAAAATAAATGAAAAAGCATCCACACCACAGCACTTCAGAAACACATCGCATATTCACCAATATTTTTGGACGTGTCACTCAGTGTAAGTACACAATGCAAATAACAGAATCACGTATATCTGCAAACTTAAAGCAAGCCATCCTTTCTAGGAGAAAAGCCCAAAACCTCTTCATAATCATACATGCCAATGATTTCAACAACATTACTAAATGACAAGATGTCACACAACAAAGACCAATTACCATTTTCCATAAGACCATCCAACAGCCACCAATGTACCTAGCACCTAAAAATGCCAGATCAAATTAAAACTGTTAAGCTTATTAAATTTCCTCTCCAATCTGATCCAAACTGAAATATTGAAATGTCTGAGTCACAGAGAGACAAGTGGCTTGCTTTGAAACTGCTAGGCCTAATTACTGAGAAACTATGAATTTGACTAAAACAAGGTTACGGGAAAATGCACACTGTCTTGATCAGTAACAGCACTTATCTGTTACTAGTGGCAGGTATATGATAGTCACAGCCAGAAGTACAGTTGCAAACAATGCATGATCCATTTTCCTGAATCTCACGTGTTAAACTAGCAACCCATCCTTTAAAAGCAATAATATTCTACCCACAGGCGGAGGTTACCAGGAACTTTTTGTTTCTCCCTCTTTCATTAGGCAGGTGTTTTCTTACCAATGGCAATTAAAATCGACAGTTTGTGTATCTGTGAGGAGTCATCACTGCGTGCTCAGTGTTTTTTCTTAAGGCGGCCAAATTTTGGATATTTAACCATACTGTATTACAGATTGGGCTTGTAAATTTTTTTATAGTTATTACTGATTTCCTCACAAAATAGTGAACTTTGAACATGTTGAGCAAAATAATCACTCAGAAATACACAGTACCCTCATGTCCAATCTTTAACCAGGCCTAGAAATATTTTGTACATACAGTCTCCATCTTCATACTACAGTTCCGTCCTTATGAAAAAGCTTCAAAAAGGCAGAATGTTAGGTTACAATGTAAAAAAACCCTCATGTTTTTGCAATCACCTTTTATTAACAGCTTTGCAATACAACACAGGATGTCTATATCCTCTCCACTACTGGTTAAACTTCAACCACTATCACAGCCACGCTGCCAACCAGCATGGTAGATGCAAGCACAGATTAGCCTAATCGTTTGGTTGGAAAAGTCATTAAAAGTTGAACAACTTGGGATAAAGGCACTTACCTGCTGCGTGCACAAAGTATGCCAAATATAAATCGAGTTCCTTAACAGAAACCCCTATATGATGCGGCTGTACGCACAGCCCTGGATTTGAGCACTGTGGGGACTTTACAAGGCGTTCGCCATCAGTACTTTCAAGCGGAATACCTTTAAATAAAATCACCATAACAAGGTCCAACCTCCAGACCTTATCTGCCTGGCGTAAGCAGTCAATTCTTCTCATCTTGCCCTTCTGGTCTGGATTGGAAAGAACACAACATGGAGGTTTTTTCCCCGTGACAGTTAGAACAAAATCCTCCCGATACTCAGGCCTGATGTCTTTCCGTAGTTTTGCCAGAAGTCTGGACGCCCATTTTTGTTTGACCTCAGGTTTTTCACTTAGCAATTCATCCTTCACAGCTCTCTCTTCTTCTTTTGACATGCGTTTCTCGTGTTTTTTAAAGTATTTTCGCTTTCGAGCTTGTAGGTTGAACCATGTGTATGCAAATGCTCTGACGTGGGGAAGAAGTGCTTCAATGAAGGGATGGAATTCATCCTGGAAGGAATTAAAATGAAGAATTATAAGAAGGAATAATTAGCATCGCAAAAGCTTTGTTTGTTTCACTAATAGTCGTCATAACTTACAAGCAGGCAATTTTAAGTCATCAGAACACAGGGAGGACCAAAACATTGCAGTGGATACACCAGGTAAAATCATAAACATATCCAGTAACCCAATCTTCTGTAGTCACTAGGCCTCATTCAGAAAAAAATAATAAGGCAAAACCGCTTAAACACAAGTGTTGAAAACATCCTGGCATGCCAATCCTAATCACATTCGCTCAGAAATAAGTCCTCCTAAAATCCATGGGATGGACTTCTAAGCAAATGTACTTCGGATCAGGATGTAAGGGTATAAGCCTGAAACCACTGACTTTACAATAGTTCCCTTTAAGTCAATAGACAAGTCCAGAATCAGTAACCTGAGGTTGGCAATAAGTTTTTTTGTGATCTTAATCCCAACTGAAAGCAGGGATATATTTCTTTGCTCTTTCCGTAACCCTTCTGTGAATGGTGCGGCCACTGTAGCATATGCCCACCGATTTGGCAAAACCTAAACATCTGGATGCCAATTAGCACTGGTATGTCAAACCTGATGTACAGTACAAACTTTTCCTAAAATGTATTTTAAAGTATCGACCTGTAATGTAACAGAATTTCAAATTAGGATTATGTAAATAGAATCGAATATACCGTATTTTTCGCTCTATAACACGCACCCGACCAACACGCACATAGTTTTTAGAGGAGGAAAATCTCTAGGCATGCCACCCGTAGGCATTTCCTCCATAACACGCACAGACATTTCCCCTTACTTTCTAGGAGGAAAAAAGTGAGTGTTATGGTGCAAAAAATACAGTATGATTATTTTAATAGTAAGGAAACATAAAATGCTATCACATTTTCTAAACCTATGCAATAAAATCCTCAAAATGTGGAATTCTGAAAGGTTTCTAAGATCTTTATATATAAAACGAAAACTGTATATAACACATCGCTAGTACAATTCTCTTTTACTTATGTTTGTTTAAATGATAAAAGAACCCTGGAAGCTAGAAAGTTTGTATACAGATCCAGAAAGCTATTAAATAAAACACCTAGATTTGTACAGTGTAATAAAATGTGGATAATAAATCATTGACATTATACGTATTACTTTAATTTGCCCTTTTATAAAAATAGAAAAAGACATTTAAACGTTTCTCCCACGTCAATGAACATATTGAAAGAGAGGTCATGGATCAAACTTTTAAATGAAGGTGTGCACACGGCAAATGCTGCAAAGGCCATACAGGTCATTGAAAATGTATTATAATCATTATGTATATTATTTATATGCATGCAATTAGTTATGGAAGTACCTATAGAAAAACATATGCTATTAAAATATCTGATCCTGTAAACACACAGCTGTGAAATGTGATTATTTCTCCTACTGAAACTGGCATGCATTTGGAAGAGGTGCTATCACTGTCAACATATGTTTTTATAAACATGGACTTTCTCCTATGCATAAAAGTACACATACTTATGTAGCAAAGAAGTTGGCAACTTATTTTTTGTGCAATTCCTTAATTTATGAAATGTGTTACTATAACCGTTACCAAAATAATTTCATAATTTATTTATTTTTTAAAAGAAGCAGCTCTATTTAACGCTTTGCAAGGTCTCTTTTCTACTCAATTAAATACAGGTGTGAAAGAAAGAAAAAGCGCCCAAATGATTCTAAAAACTGTAGGCCTCTCTGGACCGCAAATGGTTAATTACTGTATACTGTATCTAAAATATAACAGACAAATGACAATTTGTTACGTATTTCAGTAGAAAAGATTCTTAGAAAGTACATAAAGGGGCCAAAACATATTGCTGGGAATGGAAGGGATAGGCATTTGCATGAATGTTTAGCTGGGTCTAATATATAAAATAGACATTTCACAAAATGATGATTTCTGACACTCCCTTGAAACAACCCAGCTTTATATGTCAAAGAAGTACAAAAGACATATTGGGAGAATAGCAGTTTCAACAGCAGTAGATCAAAGGCAGAATGCTTATTTGCATTTTCAAAAATGAACTTTAAAAACACACACACCAAATGTATCACTAATAGAGGCTGCCACTAAGAGCAAAGTAAACTATTACGCAGGATACAACACACCGAGGCCTTTTCCACACGCACACAGAGACACAGTTCAGAATAGTCAACAGCATCACAAATGGGGCCTTTTATAATGTTTTATCTTCTATGCTGTATAAAACATTTGCTAAAGTAATTCACTGCAAAATAAATGATCACTTCAGATATTGGCTTTATCCTAAAAACTGTTTTCTACATTTTATTAACTAACCTTGTATGCTCGCAGTCCTTCCTGGCTCTAACTTGAACTCCTTCCCAACTATACTTATTTTATTCTATTGTAAAGCCGAGTCAATAGCGCATGGTTGAAAAAGGTAAAAAATAGCTAAAGGATTTATGTAAAAGCTTCAAAAACCACCAAATGGCCTTGAAATAATGATACAGTGAAGAGGTCCATCATTGCTGATATAAGGACTGTTAAGCAAATAGGATTTGTCAAGATTGTAGATGGGAGGTTTACTGCTTTTTCAAAATAATTCTACCTCATGTACAAATATACCCTTTTTAAAAAGACAGCCTCCAAAATCTCACTGTGAAGGTATTAGAAAAGGAGCAATAATATATATCCAACAACTGAGATGAATTACAGCTTTATATTTTATGTTACATTACGGTTTCTTCAATTACCAAGGTTTTCCTGGTGAATTTAAGAAATGCCCAGGTATGTGTGCATAATCACTTTAAAAGATTAAAAGTAGCCAATTCAAAAAGTGGTAATGGGGTCTTTGTCCTAAGTTAGGATTAGAACCAAAACTTCTCATAAAGTTTAGTAAGTTGCATTTTGAACAAGGAAGATTGCTTTAAAAAGAACATATGCATCTTCCATTATTATTTGCCGGGGCTGGGTAAGGGGAGATAACAAAAGTGAGTTTATAAATCCTTTCTGCGGCTCGTAAGTATTGCGCTTCAACAAGCACATTGCCACAACTGCACAGCTAAAGTTTGGCTCACAGAACAACAAAAAAATGGTGTATATTAGTAAATGAGAAAAGGCGACCGGAAAAATAATCTGAGCCCCTCTACAAATAAAAGCATGCAACATTATAGCAATCTTTGGAAACACATTTGCGCTGCTCCATTTGAAAGTTAGTCAGCTCTATAAACTCTCAAAGCATCAATACTTCTATAAACCATAGGCCAGCGTATATTTGCCTGCACATCTATGATGAGCTGTTAATGTAAAGCCAGGACAATGTCAGATAAACAGCAAGTAGGTAAATCACCTATAGTGGTGTGGAGGGGGCCACGGAGTAGATAACCCTTTAACAGGTACTTTGTCCTAGTCTTCCAGCTCCATTAGCCGGGTATATGTGCTTTATGATTATGTTTTAAATCATACTAGACAAATTTAAAGGAGACAAGGGTTTTGAAACGCTAATACAACTAGTTAAGCCTTTCCTAATAGTATAACTTATGGTTTATATGTATCTAGTTCTATATTCGAAACACTCTTGGTGGGTTGTATAAAGACGCCTTTGAATACCTAGACGCTATTTCCAAATGTGCAATGAGAATGCAGAGCGCTTTGCAGCAGAATGTCTCTTATGTTAAGATTTCCTTTTTATATGTGCTATAACTATCTGAAATCTGCATGCTGTATGGTTGGGCCTACTAAAAACCAGAATACCCAGATACAGTATGCATACGAGTGTGTGTGTGTGTGTGTGTGTGTGTGTGTGTGTGTGTGTGGTGAGGGGGAGAGTGGGCAGCTTGAGGTAGGTGTATGCATGTGTTTTAAAGAGTGGGAGATCTGTACTACCCTGTGTAAATAAATCAAAAGGGGGGGGGGATAACTGGGTTGAGTTCTCCATGAAGTAAGACAAAACTTTTCACTAGATCTAGTCTTCGGACGATGTACAGAAGCTCCAAACACATTCCAGTGTATGTTTGTGGCATCTGCCTATAATCGACTTTGAGGTTGTTAACATAGTTAAGCTGCATTGTGTACCAATTCTGGTTGCAAGTTCATGGATTACAGGTTAGGCAGCGAGGCTCTGTCAGTGACTGAGTGTTATCCACACCTAAGCATTTACTTGGTCATCTTGCAAAATCCACTGTGAAGCCCTCTTTTAAAAGGAACCCACACATGCACTTCAAAACCCATACAAAGGCAGGAAATAATATTGGACGCCTGGGTCCCCAAGTGTTTCACCCCCAAAATCATCATCACATCCTGCTAACTGAAGGTGGGTAGCAGCACTCTGTGCCAGAAAGACGTCTTGAAATGGTAATGAAAGAACTTTATCTAAATCCTCTAGAAACTTTCACCGTGTAAGACTGGGAGGCAACAAACTTCCAACCAAGATTACTGAGTTGCAGAAAGAGAAGGGAAAGGGAAGGCACACACACGTATATATATAAATGAATACATATTGGGACTATGTTTCTAAATTGTGGAAATAAATCCGAGAAAGAAGATAGGGTGTGTGACTGTTATCTGAAGATTTGGCGATGCCCTAAAGTTTTCTTTGGCCGGGGGGGGCACCACGCGGGGGTGGGTAGGATCGTGTTTGAGGTTAGAAAGGAAAGTTGTCCGAAGTCTTAGGGAGCAGTTTCCCATGTGTTGCACAGGCGTCAGGAACAGAACCCTTCCGATTCAGAGCAGTGTAATCGGAACGGGATCTGGAGAGGTGGGTGCGAGGTGGGGGTGGTAGGGTGGGAATCAGGTCCGAAATTATTGCCAGCCCACGAAGAACTTAAGAGCTGCTGCGTTGCAAACAAAAGGGGTCGAGCAACTTTATGCGAGAAGAAACTGCCTTCCCCGCCTCCCCTTTCTCCAAGCAGGACGTTGCAAGCCCAACTTCCCAAAGGAAACAACCCCAGGCGAACGTGACACCCGAGCAAGTGACAAGGCGCACTGGAGGCAGCCGGGGAGGCAGCTCTGGGCTGGGATCGCTGGGCAGGGACATGCAAGGGCTGCAGTGCCCGCCGAGGATCCCGAGCTGGGTTTGGTGAACGAGAGGAGCGGGAGGGCAGGCGCTGCAGGAGGCGCTGCAGCAGGAACCGAAGCAGCAGCAACGAGGGGCTCCGGCTAAGAAACGCCCGGGGGTTCCTGAAACATCCAGCTAGCCGTGCAAAAACCCCGTGCAATGTCTGGAAGGGCCAGAGCCCTGGGCATAGGTGCAATGCATCTCTCTCTGGCACTACGTCTCCGCCTGAGACTCAAACCGAGGGAGCCGCTGCAAAAGCACCAGCCACACAAATTCGAGGCTGCTGAACAAAAAGTGTGCGAGGAGTTTGGGGAGGTATAGCAATGCAGCTCGAGCAATGGGGAGGGGGGGAGAGAGATGCATGCAGCACGCAGCTACTCAATGCTACACTTTAAAAACAAAACAGAAAGCATCTAACTGTATCTGTGTCGTGTGTTGCTCCATTTGCATGCATTCGTCGCCTCGGAAGCACAAACAGTGAGTATTGATTTCAGATGACCAAGCATGTAATGGGGTTGCACGACTGCGAAACACGTGCAGATCGTCCTCGAACGCGCGCACACGAACACGCACACACGGGATTTCGGCGCGACCCCCTCCGGCCAGATCCCCCTTCCCTCCGGCAGGGACGTCTGCGCACCCCCAATATTAATTAAACCCTTAATAACGAGGCGCCATTAGCCATGTGTCGCTACAAATGGCCGTGCAAGAGCAGGAATGCAAGCGAGTGGGAAAGAAAAGTTACTTTCTGCCCGCGGGATTTCGCCCTCCCGCCCTCTGCGCCCCCTTCCCGCCGCCAGGCTCCCCCGAACCCCCGGCCAAGACAGACAGACGAGCAGACAGACAGACAGACAGAGAAGCCCCTTGCCCTCCTCCTCGCCCCCCCCCCAATGAATCCGAAGAAGCTTCTTACCTGGGTAAGACAGAGAGGAGAATACATGGTTGCTGCGGGGGGGTTTGTGGCTTGGAGGTGTGTGAGTGAGAGGGAGAGAGAGAGAGAGAGAGAAAGGGAGGGAGGGAGAGAGGGAGGGAGGGAGAGAGAGAGAGAAGAGAGAGAGAGAAAAAGAAAGAGGGGGGAAGAGCCGAGCCTGCTTCTTGCTTTCACATTTCCAACTCTGCTCAACTGCAGCCAGCAGCGCTGATCAGCTCCATGAGCTGAACTTTAACCCCGCCTAGAGTTTCCCTAGCCTACACGCTAGACATGTCTCCTGTGCCCGGGCGTTAAAGGCATAGCGCGCACTTCCCCCCGCGCTCGCAGCCCGGGCAGCCTCTCGACAGCGCCCGGCTCCCTCCAGCTTCCCCGGGAACCTGCCCGCGCGCCTCCTGCTCCTGCTGCTGCTCCGCTCTGCACCGCTCCGCCAGCAGCAGCAGCAGCAGCTCGCTCGCTGCCTTGCCCGGGGGAGGGGGGCTGCGGTGCTACTGCTCGGCCAGCCCTCCCGATCCCCGATCCCAGGCTCTCAGCGCATTACTGGGTAGCGCAGGCAGCAGAAGCCGTTTGCAGGCAGGGCTCCCGAGCGGCGAGAGGCTCTGCAGGATGTGCTTAAGCAAACAAAACTACTTTTCCATATTTCTGCCGCTTTCGCGCTCCCCTCCCCCTCCACGAACGCTCTCGCTCTCCCCCACCCCCACTTCTCTCCCCACCCCCACCCTCATCCACAAGACCTTCAAGGAGATCGTCTTAAGGACTTTGGACTAAACTTTCGCCATTCGTCTCATGCGGAAAGAGGCTTTCCGAAATCTTACAGTAGCAGTAGCACCCATAGAAAGCATATAGATACAGATACAGAGCATTTTTCTAAGGGCTGGCAGACAAGTCGCGGCGCACTGTGGATTTGAAACTTTGCAAATTGTTTTCCAGAGATCGTGTCCCCAAGTAAAGCTCTAATGGGTGGGGCTTTCTACATTGTTTTGTTTAAATATGAAGGCTAATAAGGCATTAAGTGTGCGGCTTCTAATAATTGTGGACATATTTGTATGGACTGCTTTGTATGAGAGCATGATCACCAGCTGAGAGCAGAGCCAAACACATTTGTTCAGAACTTTCTAGCTCTTGGCATATGAATGTCGGTTAAAAAACAAAACTCAGGGCACTTTATAGCCAAGGATGCTTATTTTACTAATAATGCACAGCTTCAAAACTGCACTGCAACCCTCAAGCAATAAAGTTACTACTTAAAGTTGCTCAACTTTGAATTGAGCCTTCTGTCCTTTATTTATCTTATAATGCATTGTTTTGGCACAAGAAAGGTTTGGTTTTGGGGGTTTGGAAAGTTTCCTGTCAGACAACTTTTCTTTTATTGAGTCTTACATTTTCTCTCTAGTCTTTCTTCAGTCTCCTAAGTGGCATCCTCTCTAGTCTTCCTTTCATTTCCCCAAATGCTGCAGCTTTCAGACACTTGCATATCCACAACCATTCATAATTAAAAAAAAAAAAAAAAAACACATAAAGAGGAAGAAAATACCACAAGACATACCACATTCAGCATGCATGACTTCTGATGTGGAGCAGAGATCTAGGTGTTTAGAATTTAAGAATGTTTTAAAATACTGCAAGGACTTTTAGAGGAAAATACATTGCCCAAGGCTATTAAGGGAGGAGGCCTAAGTCGCTATATCACTTTTATCTCCTGGAGGCCCTTCCTTTTCCCAAGTTGAGTGCTTCACTAAAATTATCATTTGTGGATTGCAGATGTCTAAGCTAAGTGCAAAATTACCTTCAGTTTTCATTCATACCTTTTAAAAAAAGAATAAAAAGAATGGCCCAATACCTGTCAGTGATATAATGACATGGAAACACTCCCAACTAAACATTTTCTGGGATCTCTCAGCTTTCCAAGTTTCCTTGACAGAACTTTCTGGCTGACAGTCTTACAAAAAGCTAAAACACTGAGGAAAAAGAAGTGACTAAAGTACTGATTTTTTTAAAAAAAACTTCACTTATGATTTACGACTTTCAATTTGTTCCCTAGCATGCTATGTCTTTCCTTTATTTACTCATCTGCCACTCTCTCCCAAGAGTAGCAGGTGGTCCAATGGTAGTCATACCTTGACCTCCTTTGTGCTCCCTACATATTGTATACATACTGCCTGCTCCCACAACCAATTCAGCACATAGCAGTCACCAGATAGTCCTGCATGTGCCTACTCTTAACCAGGCTAGGCCAACCAGTCACCGCATTTGCCACCATGCACAAGTTGTTCAAAATGTACAGAGATGCTGCTACAAACACTGAGAAAGAGGTGTTTGTCCTGAAACTGACAGCAGAATGTGAACAGGGCTATAAATGCACCACTGCTTTAGCCACAGACTTGTAGCCCAGCCTGACTTTACAGCATAGTTGTGCGAATAGTGTGAACGGTGGCATGACTAGGCAGACAAGTTAGCTGGGAATGGTACTTTATAAGACCCAAATGTCTGTGAGATATGTTTTAGCAAGAGAGAACACAATCATTTTACACATATACTAATGTTTTTCACCTTTTCCCAGTCTCACGTGCCATAAAACAATCCTGTGTGTGTGTGTGTGTGTATTCGTCCCATATACATACATACACGCGCACACACACATATGCATCCCTACGAATGCTTAGGGAGATGTTTTAAGATTTCCCTTAATCCACAAAGCAGACAGGGGAAGGCTAATTTGTCAGCGAGGCAGGATCGGGCCCTTGGCTCCGCTGCCGTCGCTGGCAGACGGCTTTGCCGTACGATTTCCAGCTCTTTGTGGTTAGGAATATTATCTTAAGTAACTTTTGGCGCCCTTCGTAAGACTTTTGGACGTGGGATGATTGTTTGCGCCCTCTAGGCAGACGTTGCATCCAAGTTCAGGCACTGAGCCTTTGCACATCCGCTCCCTCCTCGCCTTCCCCACCCCCTCCCGAGAAGCCTACACAAAAATGCTCTCACATCCGCGCGCGCCCTCTGGATCCCCCATAAACATACACACACACGAGTGTGTAGCTGGGCAAGGCACAAACATAATATAAACTTTAAGCTTCCCTCCTCAAAAGAGGCGCAAACCTCGCTTCAAGCCCCCGAAAAGGTTTCCTCAGGAAGATTCCCCCACAGAGGGGAGGAGGGGAAGTCCGTCGTCCCGAGGGTATAAAAAGAGATATAACAAGAAGCGGGGGAGGCGGGGGAGAGGCGGTCAAATACACTTAGAGGATCCCGCTTCATTAAAAACATTGCAGACGAAGATCTGGCTGAAGCCAACATTGTCTCTTTAAAGGGGGAACTTCGAAAAGTGCTATAGGCTGCTGCTGCTGCTGCTGCTGCTACCGTGAAATAGTATATGTCTCTCTGTGAAGAGACTTTCTGCCGTGAGCCCTCCTCCTATCCATATTCTACCTGGCACGCTGCCCGGCATTGCATTTGCCATGTTTTATTTGCAGAAACTTTTACCTCGCCAGCCTCGGTGAAATCCTCTTAGATATATAAATTACGTCGCGGGAGGGTTCACTTATACGGACCATCTTGAATATATATCAAGGAGAGACTTAACGGGAAATCGCATTAATATGATTTAAAAACTTTTTAGGCAAGAGAGATCTTTAAACCACTTCCTCGGGGTTAGTTCCGCTGGTCGAAAGCGGGAGCTTGCTCCGGAGCAGAGTCGCTCGACCACCGGCAAATGACAAGTGAAGTCACGACTAGTCGATACTTTCCATGCCATTCCCCTCCCCCAATTGCAGTTTTCTTTACTTGAAAGCAATTGGGGGTAGTCTCCCCCCCCCGGAAAAAAAGTCAGAGCGGGGTAGTTTCCTCGCAGCTACTTTTCTAGTGGGGATTTCGCTGCCTTGGCTCTTAAAGCGCCCTGGCCGCTGAGAAACTGGGGGCCCCGTTGGCGTCCATTGCCCGGCGCGAAGAAGACGTCCAAACTTCCGCTTTAGAAGAGCGGGCTTAAGGAGTCTGCGACGAAGTTCCCGAAGCGTTTCGGAAAGCCCTGGCCTTGGCCAGCTCGAGGACTCAAGGACCTCCTGCATGGCTGCAGGCGAGGGTTTTACACCGGAAAGGGCTGCCAGAGGCTATTTCGAGCGCAAGTGTGTGGTTGGTTATGTTGGACTTGGTTTCTACTGAGAGCTCCGGTCCAGAGAAAGACAGCCAGCCTGGCTCCCAACCAGCAAGTTCTAACTCTCCCAATTCTCTGGAGTTCAGTGCAGGACGGAGGAAAGAGAAGAGAGGGAATATATATCATGCCACCTACCCGTGCGCGCGTTTACGCTCTCTCTCTCTCTCTCTCTCTCTCTCTCTCTCTCTCTCTCTCTCTCTCTCTCTCTCTCTCTCTCTCTCACACACACACACACACACACACACAGAGAGAGAGACACGGATCTTACAATTCTCACAATCCCTCCTCACATAAGCAAATTTCACTCGCTGGGTGAGATTCAGAGTTCAGCACTTCTCAGTCCCACTGATTCAAACGGTAGTCAAGTGAGTGCCTAAAACTGCAGCTCAGATCAACAACGAGAGTTCAAAGTGTTTATCTTTGACTGGTCCCAGTAAATGAAGAGGGGGGGTCACAAACTCCAGACGTGCCTACCCAATACGCAGTGCATACACACGTTCGAGGGACTCATCCAACGGTCAAGCATAGAAGCATAGTTTGCAACAGAGATCATGAAGAAGAATTCAACAGGGCAGGGTCCTCCAAACCACTTTGAAGTCTTCCGCCCTAATCATGCCTACTTGGGAGTAAATCCCCGTGCAATCAGTGGGACCTGTAATCATGTTAAGGGGGGGGGGGACACCCTCGATTCATCCAAAGCACTTTCATATCTTAGGATGCCCCCAATCACGAGTAACAGTGGTTCGAACCAGGCGATGATCGGAACACACCAGAATAAAATAGCAAACAAACAAAAACAACAGTGCAGTCAGAAAAGGGGGGGCCTCACTGGTATCATCTCCTCTCCTGCATAAGAAATATCGGCAGCAGAGTATATATTTGGGACAAGGTTGCTGCAGCAACGCTCAAGGGTTTCAATCACAGAGCAAAGGTGAATGCAACGTTAAGCAGAACTGATCGCGCCATGCACTTTCACTGAGAGAAAACTTGGTTTTGTTATTACAGATCTCTCAGCAAAATCCAGATGTATTATATAGCTCTGCGCTGGTTTGACAGCTACCAACTATCCCTCGGTGCGCCGAGCAGAGAGAACTTTAGAGAAGAGGGAGGGACGAACGCCACTCGCTCTTTTCCACCTCCTTCCACTTTGGATATTTCGAACATTACAACATCCAGCCTGTTCTCTTATTGGATGGCGCTCTAGTCCATCATAGACATTTGCTACATTGATTAGAGAATGGGCTTGTCAATTACATCCCTAGTCTAGACGCTTCCTTTTGTGTTGGGCTGGCTGCCGATCCCAGACGTCTTTTTACAGAGCTGAGCACGTACATATTTTTTTTTGGGGGGGGGGGGGTTACACCGAGCAAGCTCAGCGGTTTTCTCAGATCGCTGGGGGGCGGGGGGGGGGGAGAAAAGTCTAGTGCACGCAGCAAAACCCACCCACTCTGCCTCTTATCTTATATAGTGCGCACACGGGCAAACGCAGTCCGTTAAACCTTACTTTGCAGCAATTAAAACAGGTTACAAAGCAAACATCTGCAATACAATAGCCATTAAAACCTCACGTCAACCACATTCTCTTTTCCGTTTTTGAAACCATGGAAATAAAAGGCTGAAGAAGACGCGTCCACGTACCATTGCAATGTAAATAAAGAGTACGTGAGAAACTTTAAAAGGTCGAGTCAATGGGCTTCATCATTAGTTCTCACACGTTGCTCTTTTCCACAAAAAATAAATAAACTAAACTTGTAGCAACTGAAAATCATAAAGAATTTTTTTTTAAAGGTAGTTAATTACCAAGCTGCTGGGTAAGCTTTTTAAAATATAAATAAATAAATGACACCTTCCGAATCAAAACGATTTGTGATGGACTCTCTCTAGCCTCTCTGTTTTTGAAAGCGATCCAAGCCGGGTTGGCTGGGTTCTCAGATTCTCTCTCTCTCTCCCTGGCTTTGCCTTGTGTGCGTTGGATTGTGTTAGACTTTGCAGAAGTTGCAATCGATTCGACAGACTTCCCCTCCCCCGCTTCCCAGCCCGCTGATTTCCGCAATCGCTGCAATTTGCATAGGAGCCACACACACGGGGAGGAGGTCCGTTCTCACGGAGGCCAGCGCTGGACCAATCGCGGCCTCAGGAATTCCTTTCAGCGCGCGCTCCGGCCGGGAAAGCGCTGCCAGCAGACTAGGCCTCCTTCCAAACACCGCAGCGGCAGCAGGAAGGAAGGAGAAAAGGAGGGGAGCTCTCTCTCTCTCTCTCTGCGCAGTGCGAGCCCTTTCTGCAGGCGAACGCCGCGATGAATGGAAGGGGGTGGGGAAGAGCAGGAGGCACGGGGTGTGTGTGTAACTGGGCGACTGCAGATTTGCTGCACGGCGCAGGACGGGTCTTTCCCGAAATGTAATATTCTGCCACCGGTTCCCTTAGCTGAATAGTGCGTGCACTGTTCCATCCTAGGTGCATTTACTCGGAAATGGCCCCCTTTGAGTTCGCTGTGAATTGCTCCCAGGTAAGGAGGCGTAGGCTTGCCACTTAAGGGGTCAGAAATCCTCTCTTGCACAAGAAAGCTCCATAGACCCTAGAGCCTAGACTCAGGATCCCATCCGGTGGAAGTAAGCGATCAGTTTTACCCATTACTTGGAAGTAAGTTTCCTTGCAATTAATGGACTTGCTTCCATTAATTCACATGGTGTGTGTTTGAGGAAACTGTGTCTGAATGCTTAAATTTTAAGCGCAAGTGTTTGGGAAGCACCAGTGAAACCAATGGGTACACTATCGTGCAGTCCTTGGAGTAACTTCTCTCTTTCCAAAATCCTTTGGTCATTTCATTCATTCATTACACCATTCAACTTGAAAAGTAGTTGCAAAATGTCCAGTATCTACGGTACCTGTAAAAACAGACCACTAAAGGATCTCAACCATCTGCTAGTGTAAAACAATTTTTTCACTGAAATTATTTTAAAACTACTGCTTGCAGTGTGCCTTATGCTCAGTTTCTGTGATGCTATTTTGGCCTGTTTAAATCAGGAAGGTTTCTCCCTTTGTGGACAAGTCTTGTTTGTGTGTACGGTCTCACAGATCAGCATATTTAAGGCTTGAGGCATGCATATCTAGGAGAGAATGCAAATATAATGCTTTCTTAAATTGCATGGCAGCTTGTTCCTCTCCAGCAGTGAGAATTCTGCAGCAAAATCAGGCAACTCTATGAGAAGAAATTTTGTTCAAAGTTAAATCTTGTCTTTTCTTTTTCTTCTGTGTCTGCCCCTGCAATCTGAGGTTTGGCTTGTTCACAGAAATTTGCTTTGCAAGTGGCCTTCTGCAGAAAACTTGTTCTTTGATTGTGACTAGCATACGAGTGGATGGAGTAGCTGTGCCTTGCATTAGGACAGAGCTTAGGAACCTGTGGCCTTTCAGATAACATCGGCCATTGACCATGCTAGTTGGGCCTGGTATAAGTTAGAGTCCTACAACATCAGGAAGACCCCTGCATTAGGAGTTTGGAATAGATGACATCTGGGAAATAGAGAGAAATAGAGGTTTTCTCGCTTTGGAATAGAGAGAAAACCTCAATGCAGAAAATACTGTTTAGCTGGCTAACTTGTTTCAGTGGCATTGTAAAACACAACACTGATCATTTGCAAATTATTCTTAGATCCTCCTCTTAGATCTTCGATCTTTTAGCCCTACTCAGCTCTAAGATTTTGCCAGCAGGGGAGACAATACCAATACTGGATTGGATGGCGTGGTGAGGCAGTGGCACTCACCCAAACTTCTGGCTGCTGAGTTGCTGCTGCTTGCCGAGAAGGAGAGGGGTGAGGCAATAGGAAACTGCATTGTGGTGAACAAACTGGCAGGAACACCATTTCCCCCCCTGCCATGCGCTGATCCCACCCAGTAAGCAGCAGCGATGCAGGTGCAAGGAGGTCAGGTAAGCACCACTACCCCACCATGCTGTCCTCTAGTGGTCAATACTGTGCTACATGAACAAATAGATTGAATTGGCATCTGATAGGTTCTTATTAGATATAGCAATGAAGGCATTGTCTGCACCTATGTTCACATTATGAAGGAACAATGTAGAAGTGCAGTCTGTTGGGCAGAGAGAAGGAATTCTGAATGTTTCATTGCTTTCCCCCCATTTAATAATTTGGATTTTTAATGTAACAGACACTGAAATGGAGACTATTCAATATTTTGTCATGATGAAAGTTGATTTAGCAATCAAGCATAATGTCCTATATCGTAGTCCACGAACTCAATATTGAGTTCTGCTGAATCCTAGTTATAAAAACTTGAACATATTTATTCTATATACCAGAGGTCGGCAAGGTTTACCTCGCCTGGGCCGGTTCACTCCAGTGGAGATCCCTTCATGGGCCGGATTGCGTGTGCGCCTGAGTGTGCATGCCTGCGATTTCTGGCATCTGCGTCTGTGCAGGCGTGATTTCTGGCACTGTGGAAGCAAGCCCCTGCGCTGCACTGCACTGCACTGGTTTAGCGCAGTGCGGGGGACTCGCTGAGCGGGCGGCTCAGTTCGGGGGCGGCTCGTGGGTTGGCTAAACATCCCCCGTGGGCCGCTTGTGGCCCATGGGCCTTAGGTTGCCAACCCCTGCTATATACTCTACAAGTGTGGATCCTTATGTAGGCACCATCTATGAACAATGAGTTAGCAACAGATACAGGAAAAACTGTGTGCAGAACAACAAACTTGTGGGGTGGGGGCAGAATCCCAAAGGTGCAAAAAATAAAATTAAATTGTCCCATTGCGACTGGCCACAAAGTGTTGGGGGCTTCCCAGAAGCATCTGATTGGCCATTGTGGAAACAAGATGCTGAACCTGATGGACCATTAGATCTGATTTAGGAGACAAGTCCTATGTTCTCATATCTCATATGTATCCTGCCTTCAATATTTAAAATGTAAAATTGTTCTAGATCTGTTTCTTTTTTTATTAATTTTAAATTGCTATGTAATACTGAAAGTAAGCAGGTCTTGTTTATCAACAAAGAATACCAGCTGCAGTCCAGAGCTTGTCCCATCTATTGGACATGCAGGGTGGGGTATTCGTCTGACTCTTGGAAGTGGAGCATGAGGACATTTGGACATGCACTAGCTGTTTGTTCCTGCTACTGTTGTTGTTTCTGTTAATGCTGATTCCTGTGACGGCAATTGTTTCAACAGTATTTTTTGTCAAGAATGGATGACAGGAGTGTGCTTTGCATCTTCTTCCAGCCTGACCATATCCAGGTTAGAAAAAAAGCATTGGTGACTAAGCCCCAATATGAGGATGGTGTGCATAAGTGATGGTGCACTGCTGGCGCAACTCAAAGGAAATGGCACAGGGGGATTCATGAATGGCTGAAGAGTAGGTGTGGGGGAGGGGAGTAGATTGGCAGGCTGGGAGATGTGGTTGCCCTAGTAACTTTGGCAAGTTTTGGGACTAAAGGCATTGTAATGTAATGTTCACCTTTATACTTTCAAATTCAGGACACCTTTTTCATCTTGAAAGAAATTGTTATTGAAGCTCAGATGTTTAGAGGTTTTTTTTTTATTACTATGGTTAGCTCTAATCAAATTGGAAGATCAAAAATAGGTAAAAGCGCACTGGAGTAATTAGGCTTATGTAAAATTATTAGAGTGGTGGCAGAATCTTGAATTACATGGATGAAAAGTTACATTGTTGATAATTGGCTATTTGCACAACTGGCAATATGCATTGATCACTATATATTCCTGAAACTTTCCTTCCATTTCCTAGGTTAAGAGTGCAATAACATTCCAAAGTTTGCACATACATCACACCAACCTGAGCTGCTCATATTTTATATCTTCTGCCCACTGGGATCAAAATGTTGCCATCCTCTACTGACTTGATCAAGCAAGCATTGTTAAAAAATTAAACTCACTATCCAAAATGTTAGTCTAAAGTTTTGATTGTTGCTAATATACTTTAAGGTATGGTACAAATTGTGTCAGCTCACCACCATCCAAAGAGCAAAATGTGTATTCTTCTTGTTAACTTCTTTTACTTCAGCAATTAAAAAATAGAATTAAAACTTCTGTTATAAACTGTAAGAAGGACACTATAGAGCAAAGTGATAGTTCTTGTACGGGAGGTTAAATTTTATTCATTTATTTCACAAGATTTTTATATCATTTGAATGTAATAAGCGCTCAAATCAGTTTACAAGAAGAACAAAACAATAAAATTATCAGTTCAAAACAGTTTAAAACTATTCAAAACATTCAGAGAATAAAAATAAACAGTAAGCTAAATACCAGATTAAAGCACTTGTTAACTTTCTGCATGTCTGGATAGGCTTGCCTAAACAAAAATGTTTTCAGCAGGGGCTGAAAAGAATACAGTCATACCTCTTTTTACGTTTGCTTCATGATATGTTTTTTCAGGTTGCGTTCTGCGGTGACCCAGAAGTACTGGAAAGGGTTACTTCCGGGTTTCACCACTCGCGCATGCGTAGACGTGCAAAATGACATGCGCATGTGCAGAAGTGGCGAATCGCAACCCGCATGTGCGCAGAAGCGGGTTGTGTTCCTTTCGGGTTGCAAATGGGGCTCCAGAACGGATCCCGTTCGCAACCAGAGGTACCACTGTACAGTGAAGGTGCCTGCCTGAAGTCAAATCAGCAGGGAGGTCCAAGGTGGAGGTGCTGCCACCAGCAGTGATTTCTTACAGATGCAGAACAAGTATTATGCAGCATATGTAACCATGCCAGTTCCACAAATCTAAGTGGTCAAGTGGGCACAAATCAGGCAAGATGATCCAACAAATAAACTGGTCCCAAGATGTTCAAGGCATTATATACTAATAGCAACACTCTGAACTTCACCTGGTAGCGTATCAGGAACCAGTGCGGGTCTCTGAACAGAAGTATTACATGCTGATAAAGTCTCACTCCTGTCAGCCATCATTTTAGGGTATTCTGCACTAACTGCAGCTTTTAGATCAAGCACAAGAGGAAACCACAACTTTTTTCATCACCTTCCCCCCAAAAAGGGGTATTTGTAACTGGTTGATAGTTGTTCCAGTCTAAAGGATCCAGAGCTGGTTTCTTGCAGAGTGACTGCGCCACTGCCCCTTTCAAGGCAGAGGGAATACCCCCTCACACAATGTAGCATTAACCATGCTCTGGACCCAACCAATCAGACCCCCTGTGCTAGATTTTAAAAGCCATGAGGGACATGAGTCAAGAGGCCATGTGGTCAGAAATATTGCTGCCAGCACTTCGTCGTCATTAGCAGACTAAGCTACAACTGATCCCACAACACATAATTGATTCTGGCCCTGGGTACTTCAACCAGAACTGCAACAACTCCAGCGTCAAGATCACTCCAAACTCAAGCACCTTTATCCTTTCCTCCATGCACTTTTGCTTGTGGTCCCTGTTGCCTACAAGGGAATGTGACCCCGATGGCTTGGGTCCTTCTTTCTAGTAGCCACTGGCCCCACCAATGTCCTCTATCCCCTGCCACACTTAACCTCTTTCCAGCCTTTCTTACAGCATAGCTTGGACCAGACTGTTTTCTCTCACCACTCTTTCTTGGGCTCTCTGGGCTGCACTTTTAGCTCCTGTAGCTCCACTGACTCATCCTGCTACCCCCTACTGCTTCTGATGGAGCTATGCTAACTGTTACAAGGAAATGAAGCCTTGCACCATGGGGCTTGGGGAAAGCTAAGGCATATAAAGAAGGATTTTCACCAAGCTGCTGCTGAAGGTTATTGCTGAGAACCTTTGAGGGATTTCAGAGCTCTGAAAATCAGAGGGGACATGCATTGTGTATGCACAGCATAGCTACGGCATGCCAACTGAAATTTCTAATTTTATAAAAACCAAAGAACAGTCCCTATTTAGCCAACGTTTTGAAGACACTGGCCAATTGCTGCCCCCACAATTCTACCAACACCATGTGCCACGTTGCCTAATGAAACAAACTGTTGCACATGATTCTGTTCGAATGAAAATAAGTCTCTTGTAGGGCTAGAGTTTCAGAACATGTCTGTAGGGCCTGTCTAGACAGAAATTATCTTGTATTACAGATAAATTTACAGATTAAGCAACACAAGTTTCTGCTGGGGATAAACCTATATTAGTTTAAAACCATATTTGTTTTGTATTTTTAAGAATCAGTTTAACGTTGTGCATTTATAGCGGAGAATAAGCTGAGAGAGGATGCCACATAAAGATATCACTGCACAAAGTTGTAGAGCATCCTTTGCCAACCTGATATCCTCCAGGTGTTTTAGACTACAACTCGCAATGCCTGATGGGAGTTGTGGTCTAAAACATATGGAGGTTGTGGAGGGTTATTGCACTAGTTCAGCAAAGCTGCTAAATAGATTAAACATAACTGTACATTAGAGGGTGTGCAACTGTACATATTTGATGGTGATTATCTGATTTTAAGACAGAGAACGGGAGAAGAGAGAAAGCAATTGAAAAACAACAGCTTTACAGTCATACTGAATATTATCAGTGCTCCAAAATTCTACTTTTGATGGTCTATAATTCTATTATTTATTAACATTTTAAAACTGTTTTAATCTGAGAGGGTCTCTGGGTTTATCACCCAGTAGAGTGGCCATTCTATGGAGGCTAATTCTAAATTCTGTGCATGGTCTGTGACTAACTCATACCCAGAATAGACTCATTATAATCAATTGACTTAGGTCCAAATTCTACAATGTGAGATGCAGCCTATAATGTGCAATAGCTACAGGGACCTGCTTGCAAGGCACTTGCTTGCCCCTTAATTCATGTTGCTTTATAGATTTGATAGCATAATTTTGCACAAGGACTGCTTAAACAACAGTTTTAGATATAGCAGCATAAGCAGTTCTCTTTTGTTGATAAGGGAGGTCCACAGCATCAAATGGCCCCTCAGCTGTTCTACATGGGAGCTTAGGACAGCTCCCTTAATTCAAAGTCAAATTTGATGGAAATCAGCTGACCAGTTTAAATGTGTTTTAAGCTGAAAAACCCATAGCTTGGTAGTAAAACACATGGTTCATGTGCAGAAGGTTCCAGTTTAATCCCTGGCATCACTTGTTAAAAGATCTCTGCCCAATATCTTGGAGTGACACTACCAGAGTAGAAAGCGTTGGTCTGGATAGATCAAAAGATCTGGTGATAGAAGACAGCTACATGAAAATAGTATGCGTTGTGAGTTCACTAGTGAGAAATATTCTAGTTTCATTACTTTAACACTGCAGAAGTGCAGTAAATAATGCATTCAGTTCTTGATTTGCTGATGTATGCTTGTTAGCAGAAAGTAGAAACTAAGAGCTTTTCCAGATATATGTACATACTGAAAAACTAAACAGGCAGATAGTTATTTTTACTCAAGATGGTACTTCTATTTCCATCTACAATAAAATGTGTCACAACAATCTTTAATAAAAAAAAACTATTAGAACATCCATTTGAAAGTTCTCATGACATCACCAATTATAACACACTTCACTATTTTGTACACTTTAAACTCCTTATTTCATTTAAATATTTTATTTTTTAAAGGCTGAGGAACCCCTCACTACAGCACTCAAATTATGGATGTTATCTGCTAGATCTTTGGACCAAAAGGAGACAAGAGTTCTAAATATTTAGCTAGCCCCTTTGCAATGATGCTACCATTTTATTGGCCTTCTCCGTATAAAGAATATAAAACAGCTATGTACTATGACTTCCCTGCACAATAGCATCCTAATATATAAAAATCCTCTGAAGGTTTAAACAAAAAAGCAGGCTTGTAAAATTCTTTTTTCTAATAGAGAAGCTGAAGCCTCAGTGTTGCTCATTACCCATCATATAAATACTGATCTCTCTCTCTCTCTCTCCAGGTATAATCTCTAATCAAACTGGTTTTGTAGGTTTTTGTGTTTCAGGCTGGGTCCTAGCAGCACACATGTTGGTAAGTGCAGCCATTAGGAAATAATCATCAACGTATTTTTCTTCATTGTGCGCACATAGTGAACGTTACTTATGGGAAGTAATATTACAAAAAATAATAACAGCAACATAATTTTACATATAACCCATGTGTTTATAGCCCTAACAAGGCAGATTATAATTAAAAAAAAACTTAAATATTAATTACATTTTTAAAAGACTGCTGGGAGATTGAAAGGTGACAAAGTTAAATATTAGAAAAAATAGAGCTTCATTGGTGGGTGATACGAACACAAAGGTTGGCTTCAGATGAGACAGTGAATATCTCTTAACATTGGGTGGCACACATTTTCTGTAGGAGAGGCTTAAAAGCAAATTTCAAATATGGCCAGTGCTCAAATCATTCATTGCCTTGATTAGGACCTATGTCATTCTAAATTCAATCTGCCACTCTTTAGGAAGCCAATGGAAAGAGCACAGAGCTGGACTAATGTGACCACTTCCTCTCAAGCTAATAAGCAGTTATGCTGCTGCAGAAATTCTGTAGAAATTGCGGACAATGGGGTACCACTACTGAAAATAATAACAACACCAATAGTCAAAGCGACATGGACTGCTGTAACAAAGTAGTTATTGAATAAAATAAGGATGTGGCCAATGCAAGTTGCACAGCTGAAAAGAAACACTGTTGCATCATGTCTTATATGTGATAGTTCATGAAAGAAGTTACATCGTCTTGACTCAATCCAGCTCCAAATACACTTGTAACAGTTAAAGGTTTTCCAGCCTCAACAAAGTGGAACTATAAAAATAAGAAGGGTTTGCTTACCATAGTTGTCCCACAAGTCTACCCATGAAATACTAATGACTCCTTTCCCCACAAATTAGTGATTTAATTAAGCTGTGCCCTTCCTTTTCATTGCCTGTATTTTCATTTGTAAATAAAAGTCTGTGTTAAAAAGGGGAGGGCATACCATAACAATCATACTAACCTACATCAATCATAGTTCAATTTACAAGACTTACACATAAATTTATTACAGTTGTATTTTGTCTTTTCCCAAAGAACTCAGGTAAGTTAAAGGGACAGTGCTCAGTGGTGGAGCATCTGCTTTTCATGCAGAAGCTCCTTGGTTCAATCCTCAGCATTTCCAAGGAGAGCCAGGATAGATCCCTGCCTAAAACCCTGGAGCTTGCTCTCAGTTACAGTATCCAATACTGGGTGGACCAAGGGTCTAGCTCAATATAAGGCAGCTTCCTGTGTTCCTAAGTAGGAATTACCCCATTTTTCTATCAGCACAACAACCATGTGAGATAGGTTAGGAGAAACAATAATGTCTGGCCCAAGATCACTCAGTGAGCATCATGGTTAAGCCGGGATTTGAACCCAAGACTTATTGGTCCAATTATGACTGCAGTGTACAGCAAATTATTACATCAAATTACTACATCTTACTGACGTACCCAACAATTTGATGGGTACAAAACAAAGTTGCAGGCTTGCAGCATTCACATGGCAAGAAATACTTAATAAATTGTGGCTAGGAGCAGGTGATGTATTTTACTATTTCAGATTCATACCTAGGAACCATTATCAATGTCTTTCTAATGCCCTTGGCCAGTAAAGCGAGATGAGCACCGCAACCCCAGAGTCGTCTGTGACTGGACCTAACGGTCAGGGGTCCTTTTACATTACTAATGCTGCCCAATGCCCATTATTATTATTTTTTTGTATCCTGATCTGGATCAGATTCCTCCAGAAAGTACAAATTTGCACCATTAAAAGAGTTGGTATTTTCCCACTGCCACATGTGAACAGAGTCCTATAAACATAGGGGCATGATCCACAGAGCTGCCAGTGCTCTTTCAATGCATCACCGTTGGATGCATCACATTCTTATGACAATAATACACTGAAATGATTTTTATATATCCTCATAGTTATCCAGATCCATCACACAGGAGGTGCCCCAAAGCTTTAGCAGGACCATCTTTAAACAACTTTTTCCAGACCTGGAACTTGGGTGTGTAGCTAATGGTGGCACTGATCTTTCACACTGCAGGTGTTAGTAGCTAGCACTGAACCTTGCAAAGTCTACTATCCTACGGGGAGGCTGGCACTGATCCTTACAAATGAGATATTTCTATAAATAAAGGTCTCATTTGTTTCCAGCCTTAAATAACCAGATTGGGGAACAAACAAAATAGGAAACAGTAGGCCTTTGTAGTAACAGGACAGACACGTCTTCCTTCATAACTTCACGAAAAACTTACAAAGAAACTCATTCTTATCCTTTATGATCAAAAGACTTGGCACCCCTCATTCTAAGGTGGAGATTATCATCGTCACCCAGCAAAAGATGCCAACCTTTTCTTAGAAGATAGAGCAGGCAGCCTTCTCTAGGTAGGCAGCAGTCCCTGGAGCAGCTCTAATAAATGACTTATTTGTGTGTTTAAAGGGCAAACTACATGTTACACTGCAGCCACATACATGGGACCCAAGATTGTCCCTCCTCTGTTGCAATGCATTCTCAGCAGGAGGTGATTTGCACTGGAGAACCCTTCCCTTGAAACCTAGCCCTATCTAGCTACCCTTAACCCTGAAGGGCTGAAGTTCTGTTTTTCACAAACAAGTGTCTGGATCCCTGAAGGATGAAAGCAGTTGGGAGTTTCAGGGAGAAAGCAACTGAATGGGGAAGAGTTAAGCACTCTCTCACTTCTGCCCCTTGTTCAGTGCAAATCATGCACTCCAGAGGCATTGTAATATACAGCTGCTGTCTAACATGTAGTGTGCTGCTTGGGTAGTATTTTGAAATTAGTTTCCATCTGGAAAACTATAAACCCAAAGTGTAGCTTCAAAGAAAAATAAAAACATTTGAAGATTGAACAAAAATTGTGGCGTATGGAGAATATAATAATTCTTCATTAAACCATACCATCAATAAAATACACCAAGCCATCTTTCTTTGGAGAGGCTTTAAAAACAACAAGCCAACCAGCCAGCCAAGGGCTGTACTATTTCACAAACAACTCTACCATATCAATGGTTACAATTTATTATTTATCTGCACTTAGAAATTTGTATTCTTACGCTACCAATAGGTCTTGCTTTCCAGATCAATAATTTTATATTGTGTCAAGTTATAAATAATTAGCACTAAAAGCTAATTATTACTATACTAAGAGCATTTATCAGTTATTGGTACAAATAATCAATGAAACCTTTCATTGCACATTAAAAAAATGTGGGTATTTAATCAGGACTGTCCCTGTAAAAAGGAGATCAATGCATATAGCATGGTTATAAATCTTTTGAGTCCAGCAATGGGGTTGATAGTTTTACATAGAATTTGCTATTGATTCACAAATAGAAATCATATCCTCAGGATAAAATTATGGAATGTTGTGTTATTTAATAATAAATTTTACATTTTTTAATTTATTAGTTAAAAGCAAGTTACAACTCAAATTTGTCAAATTGGCTTACAAATCTATACATAATAAGATAATCTGAGGCCTGCTCTTATATATATTCACTGCAATAAGAAAACAAACAGAAAAATTGCAGTAATATATGTTTCAAAATGCACAATGTTTTTAAGAGGCATAATTACTGCAAACTGTATTTATGGACTATGGTGATTAAATGGCTGATTTATGTGACTATTTTGCTACAGTGTCAAAAAAGCGAACCGACAAGTTTTGTCTGCCTTTTATAGTTGTTTGCTACTTTATATGCTATTGAATCTGAAATTCTAGAATTGAGACAAAAATGTAGATTGTAACAAGATAACTGATATAAGCAAGATAATCTCACCCAACAGAACAGTATGGAAGAGCAACATGGGTTTGTGAAAACTGGAAAATATCTAGAATGCTACCTTTCAACCCTAATTATGATGATCCCAGCCAATGACAAAGAAGTGAAAAACCTAGCGGGTTACTATTTAGTTGTCCACATACTTGCTACTTTCTCAAAAATAGACAACAAAATTCATATGAGAAATGGCAGAGCATTTTTCCAATGGCGATGATCTTCAAGTCATATTTTCAACTTCCTTAAGTACTATAACTTATTGGGGCAAACCTTGTGCCCTAAAGAAACTGGGTAATAAATTATACTCAAGAGTATTTCCATTGAAGTTAAAGGACTTAAGTTGTTTTCAGTTTGTCTGCTCGAGAGTATGATACAGCGGACACTACCCACTGTATATTCAGGGAGAGATAAGGTACTAACTTCCAGCAGTTATTTTATCACTGCTGGTTATGTATCACAATGCCTGGCTCTAAACTGGCTTCTAAAACTAGAAGTTGAACCAAACCTATATATTGAGATGTATAACATGAAGGAAGTATGTACGTTCAAAGTGTGAAAAAGCGTATATTCCCCACCCCACCCCATTACGGAAATAGGGAAAATTATATATTTTAGAAGTCTTATTTTCTCTAATTCAGAACCTAAGTTATAAACAGAAATATAAATTTTTGGTGCAAATTTCAGTGCATAGAAAAGAAAAACAGTTTACCATACAGTGGAGTTTAAGAAACTTGAAATGTGCTACACTTTTTAAATTAATAAAGTTAATATACATGTTAATGATGATTAGGATTAGCAGAAAAACACAGACAGCTTTTACAGATAGACACTTGATTCCATGGACACTTACAAAAAAAATTATAATATTCCTATACACACCCAATACACATCTCATTTAATTCAATGGAAGCTACTTCTTAGTACACATGTATAGGATTGCACTGTAACTCAGAGCAAGACGAAATAATTTTTATAATATAAAGGTTTCTTAAAAAAAACAACCATCATTGGACATACTATTCTGCCTTCTGCCTTCACATGACCTGGTTAATGCATTTACATAAAAATAAGAATTAAACGTCAATTTTTTAAAAAGTCGCATTCAATTTTTCCGTACAGATTTGTTCTGTAAATATATTTTCAGAAGATTCAATATTTATACTTTAATATATGCATCTCCTTCAGTAGCTAAGATCATGACTAAGACATTTTATAAATGAATGATGCCTGGGGCTATGATCCTGAGAATAATTATGCAGGTGTAAATCCCATCTCAATCAATGGGATTTGCATCCACTTAAATGTTCTTAGGATTCAGGTGACAAGATAACATCTAAATCAATGCATGTTAATTTCTGGGTCTGAAATGTTTGTCTCAGGCTGTATTCCTGTGCACACCTACATTAGTCAGCCCCATTAAATTTCATGGACGTTACTACTGAGGCAATATGCATACAACTGAGCTATAGAATACTTTGAACTGCTGCACTGAAATGCCTGGTACGGTCACGGTCTGGCCTACAAACACAGAAGTTGCGTCATACGCAATATTGCATTCTGCGACGGACTATTGCATTTTTGAAACATATTTTAAACTAATTTCAAAGCTATACTTTTTGAATATGTATCAGTACCTAGCGACAGACAGAGAAAGAAAGAAAGAAAGAAAGAAAGAAAGAAAGAAAGAAAGAAAGTCTCAACTGGTGATTAGCTTTCATTTCAAAGTAGAATATTCCAGTGAAAGCATAATTTTAAAAACATCCCCCCAAAATACCAAAAAACAACATAAATATGCAAAACGACAGGCCCCTGTGTACCACCATAGATGCTGGCTACACCAGTGCAACACAGTTGTACCACTGGTACAGCACTATGAGGTTGCTGGTGTTGGTTCATCCAGTGCTAAGCACCTGCAGATGCAGCAAGTCTTAGGAATGGGCCACATAGGAATTAAACAGGGACAATTTGGCTCAATTTGTGTATGTTGATTAAATTTGATACACCAACATCCACATACAAACAGAATTCATCTTCTGGGTCTATTTTTAAAAATTATTATTATTATTATTATTATTATTAACTTCAAGAATCCATTTTCCAATTTTTGCATGCAGCAAAACATATCCTTTAAAATGGTTAAGTGAGAATGTGCAGCTTTTTATTTTTCAGCAGGAGGGGGACACCCACTCCCCATCCCCATGTCTTTCTTTACACCTCAGCCATTAATTATAATCCTCAGATTTGGACGGTTATTCGAGGAAGAAACGCTGCAAGCCTTGGAGCCTGCAGATGGGTAGAACTGGCAGGTGCTCGCTTCTAGTTTGTTCTACAGTTCAACTCTCTTAAAGCCATACTTACATTATTTTTTTAGGAAGTTGACATAGAAGTGAACAATGAAGTGGGGTTTAATATTAGACTTGCCAGTGTGTTATTAGGTTTTACCGATACCACAATTAGCTCTTGCGGCTGGCAGTCTGCGGCATGCTATCTACCTAGTAGAGAGACTCTGCCATTCTTTTTTGTGAATGGGAGACATTTTTACCCACTGGATTTTTCCCCCCTACACTCAAGGATCTACCTTCCAGAATGGTTTGACCTGTCACTTAAAAGTATTTCTACGGAATGATCCTTTTCAACATCCTTTGCTTTCCCATTAGGTCTCGCCCCCCACCCCATGGCCAGTATTAAAGAAAGTGGGAGTGCAAAACAGCAGCTTTTTAGTCCTCATGTCAGAAGAGAGTGGTATATATTCAAAGGAGAGGGGTAAACAGCTGGGTCAGCATTATCCTCCATAACCTCTGCGCCTCTCCCTAGTATCATCAGCATCAAGGGGATATTGACCAGGGAGTCGCATAGGTCACAGCATATGATTATTATTATTTTATTTTATTACACAGTCATTGGATGTGCAGCAAGGGCATTTTGAATCGATCGCCCTGCAGCCCCAGGCAGCAAATAAAACACCTCGCTCCTTAACACACACAGTTATATTGACATTTCCTTCAAAGTTGTGTGTGTGTGTGTGTGTGTGTGTGTGTGGGATTGTAGTGCTTAGGATCCCATCGCCTCCCGATCCACCCCATCACAAACCCCCAAGAGAAGAGTGGGTTTCATTTTTTTTTTTTAAAAAAATAGAGTTAACATATAATTGTCACCATCTGAAATATTTTCCAAAATCGGTGGGGAAAAGCGATACAGAGAACATAAACGAACGCAAAAGACAATAAGCGACACACACACACGCCACGCACATACAACAATTGCAAAACACATAAAACGGAGCTTCGGGTACAGAACCGAATCCTCGTGTAAATCCCAGCGCTTGTTCTGCAGTCCCTTGGAAAGGCAGAGCCGAGAAAACCCAGGACGAGGAAAGGGAAGGATCCAGTCCGGGCTGCCGGTTTGCCCCTTCACAGCCAGCCGTTCCTGCTGCTGCAGAATTCAGGGGGCTCCATCAAGTGCCTTTTTTGCCGCAGTCCATCATGCATTTATATTTTTATATATATATTTAAATATATATATATATTTAAAGCCCCAAACCACTGCCCACCCGCCAACATTTAGCTGAATAATGGAAGTTTAAGCACGGAGGAGAATCGCCCAGATGATTGATCGCAGCAGCGAGTCCCGCATCGCTCCCGCCGCAGGTCGCTTTGGAGAAAGCGAGAGCGAGGACCCTGGACGGGGCGGGCGGCTGGGCGCCTGCCCCGCAGTGCTCCCTCTGGAGATTTCTAAACAACTGTTGTTTTTAAGGAATCCGAGTAGCTTAAAAGTGGGGAGAAAAACACGAAAACAGTCCTTTTCCTTACTGTGGGCAAGCGCCTTGTAATGCAGGTTGAATTGGGCGGGGGGGGGGAGGGAAGCGGCGGCGGCGGGGAAAAAAAAAAAGTCTAGACGGAGCGAGCGAGGCACGTAGGAGGGGGAAAGTGACGTTCACGGCGCGGCTGCCGGAATCCGGTCACTTGCAAGCAGAGCACGACTTTGCTGCAGCGCGCTTGTCTCTAGCAGACACACACACACACACCACGGGCAAAGGGAAGGCACAAAACCTACGCTCTGCACGGGCTGGCGAAGGTAAGCAGCCGCTGAGCCTGGGGAGGAAAGTCCCTGAGAACAGGGGTGCTCCAAGGCTGCTTGCCCCAATAGCCTTCGCCTCCTCCTCCTGTTAATGCCAAGGGGGCCATCGCCAGACTTTTAAACCACCACCATCACTACCACATTTGTGTTACCGCTGCACTGTGTGTTCCAAATGTATCGGGGTTATTGGAGAGTTGTGGAAGTGGATGGGGAAGAAAAGAGAGCAGGGACTTGTGTTTTAAGTAAAACAGACACACAGGAAAATAACCACAGGATGTGTGAAAAGAATAGGCACATTACAAATACACACGTGCTCTGTATAAACTTGTTCAGTGTTATTTTTGCATCAACATTGTTCATTAATGTCATTATCCCTTAGAAATAAACATCATCTCTAGGCCATCTACGTATTGTTATTCTCTTGAAGGTCCATTGATTTCAATGGAAGGAGACATAAGGATTAGCTTAATTCTCTCCTGCCTTGGCTGGGTCATGCCTACCACCATCACCTAATGCACCAGCTGTGCACCTGGTACTGCACAAACAATAGGCAAACACACATTCAAAATGTGGCGGACATGGTCTTGACACGCATTCTCTGCCACAGAGTATGTGTCGAAGCCACTTCCACTACACTCGCTTTCACCCACAGAAGCTGAGATGGGCCCCTAGCAGTAAGCCACTTAAAATCAGCAAAGGGCAGGGCATTCACCGGAAGAGGAAAGAGGGAGAGAAAGGTGTTTCAAATACAGTGATACCTCAGGTTAAGAACTTAATTCGTTCTGGAGGTCTGTTCTTAACCTGAAACTGTTCTTAACCTGAAGCACCACTTTAGCTAATGGGGCCTCCTGCTGCCACTGTGCCGCCACTGCACAATTTCTGTTCTCATCCTGAAGCAAAGTTCTTAACCCGAGGTAATATTTCTGGGTTAGCGGAGTCTGTAACCTGAAGCATATGTAACCCGAGGTACCACTGTATGTGCAATTACCGGTAAATGCCTATTAATGGCGCATTAAAATACTGCACATACTCTAATGTGTTTATGGTACTTCCAAATCACCTAAGTCTGTTGTTAGTTAACATTAGCTTCATTAATGCAACCTTCCAGATAAGTACAAAAACTTTTCAGTGCACTGGAGGAATTGGGAGCACAGTGTGCTTTGCAGAGTGCACCTGGCTAACTGCTTGCCCAGAAGGAATCATTACTCACCATGGAGAAATGGGGAAGTGGCTAATTAATTGCAAGGCTGCATTAGGATTCAATGTCAACTTTTGTTGAGTAGTATAAGAGCCAGCCCCAAGAGCACCTGATGCTGGTGCTTGGAGGAAGTACATCATCATCATCATCATCATCATCATCATCATCATCATACTGATTACCCACCCTTCACTGGGTTTTGGAGCGGGTTACAACAATCTAAAATCCAGAATCAAAACAGTTTAAAGAAACTATAGTCACAGGAGTAGGGTAGATTCTGAAAACACACATCTCAGATGTCAAAGACCAGGGTAAACAGGTGTGTCTTTCAGCATTCCCAGAAAGATGTATAATGCATGTGCTAGATGCACCTCTATGGGGAATGAATAGCACAACTGCCCTCTTCTGGGCCTCTGCCACCCTTCTGAGAGCAATGGAACTACCAAGAGAGCCCTATCTGCTGATCTTAACACCCAAGAGCAGGGGTCAGCAAACTTACCGCACCCTGGGCCGGTGTCTCTAACGCTGATCACACAGTGGGCCGGAGTGCGTGCCTATACGTGTGTGCACACGCTATTTCCACCACACTTCTGGGTTGGAGGAGCACCGAAAATAGCTTGTACGCATGGGCCTCCTCCGACCCGGATGTGCACAGGAAATAACGCTTGCGACCCGGAAGTGGGCAGCCACTCAGCGCAGTGCCGGTAAGAGCGGGTGGCGGCAGCAGGCGGCGGGGGTTGCCGCGGGCTGGATAAACAAGTGCCTCGAGCCTTATCCGGCCCACAGGCCTTAGTTTGGGGACCCCTGTCCAAGAGAGTCTGTAGGGAAGTAGACATTTTGGGCCTAAGCCGTTTAGAATGAGCACCTTGAACTGGGCTCAGAAATGAACCAGCAGCCAATGCAGCTGTTTCAGAAGAGCGGTTGTATAAATTCTAAAGACAACCCCAGCCAATAATCTGGCTGTTGTGTTTCCAAAGAGTTGAAGTGTCTTCAAGGGTAGCCCCGCATAGAGCACATATTCGTTATCATTTGTTATTCCCAGAACAGGGCCATTCAGAATGCAGGTCTCCCATGAAGAGCTGGCATGGTGTAATGGTTAGCATTGAAATGAACTGAAGTCAACAAAACCTGGGTTCAAATTCCTTCTCAGTCTAGCCTACAGAAACATTAGCTCACAGGGTTGTTGTGAGGATAAAATGAAGTAACCTCACAAAAAGGTAAGGCTGGGAAGCAAGAGACTGTACAACAGATTAATACAATTAGGCATACAGAATTACACATAGCTGCTTTAAATGTTTCCTTCCTTTATAAACACCTACTTGTTTAAAGCTAACACATCAGAGGAAAATCTGAGCTGAACTCCGAATAGGATTAGGCTGCCTGGTTGCAACCTCATGCACACATATTTAGGAGTAAGGCCTATTCAGTTCAGTGGGACTTACCTTTGAGTAAGCATACATAGGCTTTATCGCTTGAAAGGCTGGTAGTCAGTAGGATGGTTGTTCTGAATCAGCACAATCCCAGCCCAAATAAACCATGTGTTATCAGTATGATTCTTGTTCTGCTCTGTTCCTGGCCTTAGTAAGAATGTGAGAATACAGCTAGTGATTTCAGGATACAGTTGTGAAAGTATTCTCTCTCCGCATACATATGCTTACACTGTAGCTCATTTATAAAGTGCTGTGTTATTATCTTTTAACAGATAAGTAAAGTCCCTGCTAGTCTTTAGTGCCAATGAATGAGCCACAAGTGCTATTTGCAGCTAAAAACTGCCACTCTGCATTAATTACAAACAGGTGCACAGTTAGTTTACATTCTTACTACTCATACTTAATAATTATGAGTACTAATATAAGTTGGGGAAGTTTCAAAACTCTGATAACCTAGAGCATTGTAGGCATTGAATAAATCACTGGTGTCTGAAATGACAAGCCTTTATATAATTTATGCCTCCCAGTATAGGAAAGGGAACAAATTTCAGCTAAATGTAACTTTTAAGTGCTGGAAGCCAGCAGGAAGGCTGCCACAAACAATGCATTTAAAGCACACCCACCCAAAGAATTCTGGGAACTGTAGTTTGTTAAGGGTGCTGGGAAGTGTAGCTTTGTAAGGAGTAAACTACAGTTCCCAGGATTCTTGGTGTATGTGGTTTAAATGTACAATGTGCATGTAATCTGAAGTAATATGCTTTGTGACAGTTATGTTTTTCTCATTTCCAAATATTTTTGATACAATTTTGTTGAAAAATGGTACATGAACCCAATTGACCCATGTTTAATTTCAACCATACATGGACACATTTTCCTGGGATCCTCTCTGGTACAAACCCCACTGGAATGAGTTAGAAATGTGCAAGTATGATTAATAGTGCCAAATGCATTAAATACCATATTTTTTGTCCCATAGGGCGCACCGGCCCATAGGATGCACCTAGTTTTTTGGGGAGGAAATAAAGGAAATCCCCCCCCCTTTATTTCCTCCCCAAAACCAGGTCGGGGAATCGAAACCAGGTCGGGGAACAGCGGGATGGCGGCGCTCCGCCTCCCTGCTGTCCCCCGAGCTTGTGGGGCTGGCGCTGGGGAGAAGCGCACTTCTCCCCAGCGCCAGCCTCCAAACCAGGTCGGGGAACAGCGGGAAGGCGCGCTGTGCCTCCCCACTGTCCCCCGAGCTTGTGGACTGCAGGCTGCTGCCCACAAGCCTTGCGAGCCCGCGGGAACTCCCACCGGGCTTGCAAGGCTTGCGGATAGCTTCCTGAAGCCTGGAGAGCGAGAGGGATTGGTGCGCACCGACCCCTCTCGCTCTCCAGGCTTCAGCGAAAGCCTGCATTCGCCCCACAGGACGCACACACATTTCCCCTTCATTTTTGGAGGGGAAAAAGTGCGTCCTATAGGGCGAAAAATACGGTATATATTGGTAACGTTAAGTGGCCCTCTAGAAGTTGCTGAATCACAAGTCCTATCTTCCCTGACCATAGCCCATACTGGCTGAACAAGGCTGACGGGGGTTGTAGTTCATCAAAATCTGGAGGCCCACAGATTTCATAGGCCTGACATATATGAAAGGGTGATTTATATACTGTAATATGCAACTGAAAACAGCATACTGTATAGTTCCCACTGTTGGAGAGTATTCAGAGTTTGCTCCTTCTCCACTAGATGCCTTCATCTACACAAACCCACAGCTAATTTTGAAAATAATACAGAATTAGAAGCAGAAAAAATGTGCCTGCTATAGTTCTGCTTTTGAATGCAGGCTGCTTTCCAGTGATATTGCAATTTGTGTTTCTGAAATCCCCTAAAATCTCTTTAGGGAAAAATAGGCCCTCCAGTTAGAGAATGGCAAACACCTTCCTCTTTGCCTCAGAAATAATTGGATTTTTGTGAGAATTCCCCTAAAGTACTTGTGAGTACCCCTCAAAAAAAACTTTAAACAATCTCACTTGTTTATCTCTCCCTGTCCCCAAATTAGAAGACTTGTTTCTGGGAAAACTGGTGATGGGGAGCAAAAGCCCCCCCTGACAGGGTGTGTGTTTTGCTCCCCCGACCTGCCGTGCCCACCAAGCAGTGTCCTACACTGCAGCTGAAAGTAGCAAAGTCTGTAGAATATTTGTTCACCTTAAACAGTGCAGCACATGTAGCACACATAGCTCTGTCTTCCAACAGCTCATCCCCCCCCCCCGACCCTTTGCATCAGCCATCTGAGGCAGCTGCCTCACCAATGGCAGCTTGTGAAGAGAAGTGGAGCCAGTGGCATCCTCCCAGTGCCCCTATGCTTATCAAGAGTGGGGGTGGTGGTACTGGCAGCGAGGTTGAGAGAGCTTTGAGTTGGTGACGGTTGCCCAGCAGGTATGTGCACACCTGTGGGGTTGTCACCATGAGGCTCTCCTGATTGCCACCGCTATCCCCATCCTGACAAGTGCAACACCTCCACTGTCTCTGTCCCCCTGCACCAACAGAGCTACTGCTGTGCCATGCTCTGCCTAATAAGTAGGAGGGTCAGCTTTGCAACAATAACCTTAAATAATTGTGGAATCTTAAAAGAGGCCAGTAAGTTTGGCATCTCATGATTCTATTAAGGAGGCTGGATCTGAAAGTAATTTCCCCACGTCACCTAATGAGTTGTGGCTGTGGCAAGTTTTGGAGAAGAGACTTCCTGATTTACATTTTAGCTGCTAGACTTGGGATCCATGTAAAGTCGTTTTCAAAGACACTAAGTTGCTTGGGAATTTCAGAATTCTACAGCACTCCACAGGAAGATACCATAGGCTGTAAATCTAGGCCTAAACCAAGAATTCTATTCTTACGAACTATCACAGGATTTGGAGAACGCAGGGCAGATGGAAATAATTTCCAAAAGACTGGAATAAAGAACCCTGCTCAAACTAATCGACAATGGGGAGCTTCCAGCTGGCTTCTCAACATTACGTGTATGTTGAGCATTATGATGGAGCCTACAGCTAGAACATATGTGAGGGCTTCATTCCAACTTCTCAACTGACTTTAGTTATGTTTGCCAAGCTCAATGCATAAGTCAAGACTGGAGAATTATGTGGATGCAATTAAAAATGCCTGAGCGGATTAAAAAAGCCGAGGCAGATATTGAGGGGAAAATAGAATCTCCCCCTCCCCTCTCACACACAGATGACAAGGGCTGCAAACCAATATCCGCTTCCATGAGAGGAAATCTCACTGAACTCAGTGGGTGTTATTTCTGAGTAGACATGAATAAGACGGCCTCTTTAAAATAAGGTTACATATACTGCTCCTTGAAGCACCAACCTGCATTGAAAAGATGATCCTTCACTTCCACTTGAACAGTATTGAGACCAACTTGTCCACACACACAAAAGATCATCAAACTCTCTTCTGTCCCCAGGTCTGAAGTTTTTGCCCACATGCATGTACACATTGGCACACACAGGAACATACATCAAAGCAGTGCTGGTTTTATTTCCCTGTTTCATGGCCTCAAACAGCACTAGTGGCATACCAATTTTTATTTTTATTGTGATACATCAGTGTATATACAGGCCACTATGACTTCACTGTTTCTAAGACAAACTGCAAGGCTTTTGTTTACCTTAATGGCTTATAAAAGACATTTGTTTAAAGAGAAACTGGATACACTTTTTTTATTGTGCGTATTCAGAACAAAAAAGTTTGGCAGACTTGAGGTATATATATTATACACAACATTACATTAATCTTTCCTTTACAGGTGCACAATTAAGCATTCACAGAAACTCACATTTCATAGACAGCAGTAGTCTAATATTAAAGTTCCCTAAAGGCCCAAACATTCTTTCTTTATTTCAAAAGCTAGAAAGCCCCGAACAATCCCTGGCTTGCATGACTTCCAAGGTTGACTACTAAACATGACCCACAGTTAATAACAATTAATATTTGGAGTTTGGCCAAAGAATTATGAAAAGATATAAAAATGAAATACTTTCTTCATTGCATTAAAAAAAACCCCATTGTTAATTTTTGATCATTGTGTCTACAAAATAATTGATATGCACTTTAGTTCCACTGCATGTTTGCATTAACATATCACTATGTATAAATTACGGTTGATGATCTCCTATAATTACATTATGTTGCTGTTGTTGATATACATTACTAAAAGGTAATTTTGGAGCCTAAGGATGTGCCCACATGTTTGTTGTTAACTGTATAACATCAGTATATGAATTGCATTTGCCTCTTTGTCTGTATCACCGACTTGAGAAATTGTAGGCTGTGCACAGGATTGACTGTGCTCCTATTTCTAGATAGTACTTCTGTTTTGCAGTGAAGTACAGGACGAGTGAAGTAAACCTTATTGCAGATGCACCATGAGAAACTGAACCACAATGATCTGCCACAAATTCAGGTGAAAACCTATTAATTAATTAATTAATTAATTAATTAATTAAGTCATCTATAACTTGTCTTTGGGGGCCTTAATAAAGGTTCTCAAGGCAGCCTGGAATCATAAAAATATATGAATGCAAAAAGAAATAGTAAAGATACAAACCACTAAAAACACATTTAAAATAGCATCAACCACCAGAAGAAACTATCTGAGTAGTATCCAAATAAGCTCTTATCCGAGCAGACTCATTTAAATTAATAGATTTAAGTTAAGCATTATGACAAACTTATGTCAATTGATTTCAATGTGTCTGCTCTGAGTATGAGTTAGGTACAACCTTAAAACTGGACTGCAAATCCAGAAAAATTTAGAACAAAAGATTTGCCTAACAATCATGTTTAAATTATGTTGTCTATTAAATTGTGTTGTCCTTTAAAATTAAAATAATAATTCTGAATTAATTAAATTAACACAAGTACCAAAACAACATAGTAAAAATAATAATTATTAGCTATGGAATATTAATATGTACTTTGGAGACTACAAATTTGGGGGGGGGGTTTATTGCACAGCTAATCAACTTTTTGATTTAAACCAACCAACCAGATCGATAACTTATTTGCCTTCTAGCCTAACCTGCCTCTATTATCTTATTTACTAACCATTTTATTCTACATTATAATAAATATAGTAAAATCTTTATACTATTATTTTTAAGTCACTGTTTCAGACACGGTAACCTTGTGTAAAAATATATCTAACACAGCTGAGGTAAATTAGCATTGAAAATTGCATATTCCAAAGAGTATTATTGAGCCTTATCATGTTCACACTATCCTCTACAACCTGAATTGCTGCTGACTGTATTCACAAATGTCTAGTTTACACATTATAAATGTCTGCTTGTGTGGGTGTGCATGAGTGGAGTCTGCTTGCACAGACAAAAACAGTATAGTGTGAATTAACACTTAAGATAACAGATTAAAAAAGAGAAAAGTTTCCTACATAGCATAGGGAATGAACAGAAAATTATTTCTGCGTGTTCTGTAGGTGGGCTTGTGCAATTAATTTGGATGTAAACACCATTATTCACACACAGAATATGCAAAGAGAAGACACTTGTGTACACACACACACACACACACACACACAAATAAACACAAAAGTAGAAAAAGCAATTCTGAAATTAAATTTCCAGCTTGCGCAGGAAACGCTCCTTGTCTCTTTTGTATGGCTCTGTTTCTCATCCGGCGATTGCTTCACACAGATGACTGTAATAGCTAGCCGACTTATGGAGAAGCAGAAAGGACTACCTGCTTACCAGCTTACCTCAGCAAGGGGTACTGAAGCTAACAGATTAGCTGAAGAAGCTTTAGAGAAAGATCAGGTCTAAAGATCTGCCTGCCTGTGGATGATTATGAAGAATCTATCATTAAACCATTAGGAGTACAATTGTATCTTTCATAGACTGAAAAGAGGGGGGGGTGTTTGAGTAAGAGATGGAAAGTTTGGACTTTTACAACTTTGCAGAAAAGTTTTTCTGCTGTCCTGAAACTAAAAGGAGGCACACATGTGTGGACTCTTGTGTTTTTTGTTTTTTTGTCTAATTGGACTGATACTGAAAGCAAAAATAGCTGTGCATGTTCATTTGAGCTGCCTTAAGTTTTGTGAAAAGTCCTGCCAAAGATGTGGAATGGGGAAGGTTGTGTATGCGTTAAGTAAAATAGAATCTGGATTTTCCAAAATTGTATGTTGGAGGAAATCTGTGATAAAAAGGTGAGAAAGAGCAAGTGAATTGCTCCTAAGAATACTGAAAACTAGTAGTAACAGACGGAACTCTACAGGTGTTTCAGTGGAGGCAGTACAAACAGAGATTTGCTATTAACTTCTTATGTTGCTGCTGGAAACAGATCTCAGTCCACTCGGTATACTAATACAGAAATGGGGAAAACATGTACAATTTGAGGTATTAACAAATTGTTCAAAGTTGTTAATTTCTCTTCCTGCCTCTACTAGTTCATATAAAGATGATTTCTAAAGTACACAGTCTTGTTCATTTGATTCCGGGCAATCTCTGTTCCCTCCTCCCCTTCCCCCTTCTAGCTCTAAGCAGGAAATCTGTCTGGGATGGTGAATGGTATGCAAAAGCTAGCTAGCTTGCATATTGATGTGGCTTTTAGCAGTCAGGGTGTCAGTCCACTTTACAAATAACTGTGTTTTGAAGTGAAAACATTCTTCTTCATCAACGGCAGCTCTAGGCCCAAAGGGTTTGGATGTATCTATATATTTAAACAACAACAAAAATCAATAGTGGAAGCCAAGGGAAACAGCTAAGTATTTCTGAAGCCATGCATGCAGAGTACAGTCAAAGGAATGCTTTGAGTTATTATCTAGCACTTGAAAAATTGAGCTAGGCGATTGGCACGCCACCTAGAGGCGAACCCATAGTAATGCCCCTTCAAAGGCTGCAGCTTAGTTTTCCTGAAACAGTAACATGAAAACAGCAATAAGCAAATTTATCAAAGTCAAAGGAACATTGAATCAAAACAAAATAAGTGGTATGTATTAACTGATGAATTAGTAACAACAGCAACATTTAAATGGAAATGGAAAAGGGATTTCAAAAGGCAGTTTTCAAACTTATTAAAATAACAACAGGGCTGATACATCTAACAAGACGAACATTCTCAAGCATACATATTTTTCAAACAGACAGGCATACAAATAATGAAATCCAAATTCCATGCAAACCATTCCTCATTTCTGGAACAGCATCTCTTCTACTCCCCCTTCCTTCATGGCATCTTTAAAAAATGTCCACCTGAAGGTAAGGGCCAGTACAGATGATAGAACATCCATGGAGCATTAACTGATACAAACTGAATGGATGTGTATTTTGTCTACAGCTATGAGCAAATTCTATGCTTCCCATTTTGCACAGTGACAGGGAAAAGACACAAAAATCAAGGGACTGAAAACACCTGGAGAACAATTCTGCAGTCAAGATCAACACCTTGGTGTAGTGTTTTCTAAAACAGCAACTAAGTTTGTGTAAAGGAGGTGGATTATTACTGCACAAGAATGTATGCAGCCAGTTATTCCTTGCTGCGTTTTCTCCATATGATCCTGTTTCTGGGACAGTGGATAAAGCACTGCAACCATTACTGAAACCACTGCAAAAGTATATCTATGTTCCATTAGTTCACACTGTGTTGCATTTTCAGGCACAGTAATTTAACTGCGTACTACCCACTTAAGCTCCATTCAGCTTCTAGGCCTTCCTCTCCCTCTCCCTCTCCCTCTCTTCCCTTGGACTGGGCTTGTATTAACAGCCCTGCCAAGGAACTGCATAGAGCCCAGTTAACAAATTAGTTAAATTATAAACATCTATTGGAGCCTGAATTCCATAGTCAAAGTTCATCAAACAATGCACACACTGTACACTCCATATGATATCTGGCAGATACACGGCCACATGGTATAGAGATTAGAGACTAGGATGGGGAAGATTTAGGATTTTTTTTTTAGTATTACATTTATATCCCAGCTTCTCTTCAGTGACCTCAAGGTGGCATACATAGTTCTTCTAACCCCCATTTAATCTTCACACCAACCCTGTGAGGTAGGTTACGTTGAGAGACAGTGACTGACCCACTGTCACCCAGTAAGCTTCATGGTTGAGCAGGGATTTCCCAGGTCTTGCTCCAACAAATCACAAAACTACGCTAGTTCTGGTCCAGGGCCGTCTTTAGGAGATGCGGCGCCAGGGTGCAAATATCTGCCCATCGCCCCCAAATTACCATGGATGGGGGGGGGCGAAGCTGCGCACTGCCAGCCATTGGGGGGGGGGCGCAACTCCACCCCATGCTGCTGCAGGAGAGAACTGCCCGCAGAGGCCTGGGAGGGAAGTTGCGCCCCTCCCAAGCCTCTGCGGGAGGAGAACGCAGCTTCCCTCCCAAGCCTCCCCACGGCTATATGGTTGTCGGGGCACAGCTTCCATCCTAAGCCTCTGCAGGGATCACTCCCCCCCCCCCCCCGCAGAGGCTTGGGAAGGAAGCTGCTTGCCTGCCAGCCATATGGTTGGCGGGGCGCAGCTGACGGGCGTGCAGGGAAAGGGGAGGCCACCAGCAAAGCCGCACAGCTCCCCCACTCGCTGGGGCACCCCTGAGAGGCCGGTGCCCTGGCGAAATGCACCACTAAGCCCTATGGGAAAGACGTTTGTTCTGGTCCAAACCCTACATACCCATGAAGTGACCACGAGCTGGTCACCATCTCTCAGCATAACCTACCTCACAGAGTTATTGTGAAGCTAAGATGGGTTGGGAATTAACCATGTTCACCACCTAAGCTCCTGCAAGAAAGGTGGGATGTAGATGTAAGTGTAAGCAGCAACTGAAACAAAATAATAAGTGGAGCAGGCAACACAATGCTACGGTGTGGAGTGTTCCTGTTCAGGGTTTCAGCCAGTCAGCCATGTCTTTTTCTAGGACCCTATATTCTATTATCATTTGCTTCTAGTTTTCCTTCCATCATCACCCTTTAAACCATCAGTGAGGAATTGTGACCACTGAGAATTAATCAGGCCTTGGCTTTCCAACTCCATCCTCCCCTTTAAAGCAGTTTTAAACCAATTTTCTAAAGTGTGATACTTTCCACTTCAGCTCAGGTGATACAATTTTTGGATTCTTATTTGGAGAAATGACTTCACTATGAGAATATTGGGTGTACAAGTGGTATCAGCAGAAATAACTGTAAACAGCATGTGTGAATTGTGACTAAGAGAGTGAGGCCATCGCTGTGTCCCAAACTCCACTGGCAATCACTTCATTTGGACACCGAATAAGGTGGCTGAAACTTTAAATCAGACTTCAGTGTCCAAGGCACAAATAGCTCAGCCAGAAGAGCATGAGACTCTTAATCTCAGGGTCATGGGTTCAAGCCCCATGTTGGGCAAAGGATTTATGCCTTGCAGGGGGTTGGACTAGATGATCCTCACGGTCCCTTCCAACTCTACACCTCTCTGATTCTACGATTCTGTAGTAAGGTTCCTGTGCCATCAATGAGAGGCAGAAATTCAACTACTGAAGTCTTTCCCGGTATTTATGTTAAGTTACTTGTCCCTTTTTCAACTTTTGAAAATGATAAAAGAGAAGAATCAGAGAAGAAATATTCTTCTGCTATGAAGAAAACTTTTTTCTTTTCTTTTTTTTAAAGCAACCCAATGTTTCTAAGGTAGCTATCCCCCACTGTTCATTTATCGCTACCACGTTTTATTAGCTGTCCAGTTTGAAACCGACATAACGGTAATAATGTACAAATTCCAGCTCACTTCTGCAAATATTAAAGGGATTTTTCATGTAAAGAAAGGGATAAAATCCACTTGCAGAAAAAAGGTTAACAAAAGAGGAAGTGACTTTTATCTTATTTAGGAAAACATGTAAAAGGAGCCACATCCTCCTTGTTACACTTACAATAATACTTTTGTTATTTATATTCTGCCCAACTGGCTGGGTTTCCCCAGCCACTCTGGGTGGCTGACATCTTGGCTCTTCCTTTATAAAGCTCATATGAGCCCCCCAGTCTCCTATCAAGGAACTAACCAGCTCTATAGCTGCTGAGCTTCAACAGTATTACATCATGACGTGTTCCCAGACACTGCCAAGGAACTTCATCCTTAGCAGTGTAAATGATACTGCATTAAAATTTCCACAGCAAATGTTCTTTATTCACATAATCAGCCTTTACCCATGCAAATTTCACCATTATAGTGTAAAATGAACCTCTTGGCTAGCATTTGCATGTATGTTCAAAAACTTCTCAAAGTTTAAGGCATTAATCTTTTCCATTATTTCAGTTTCACTATATTGCTTAACTTATACATGCACAAAGCGACAGAATATCGACTACCGCTTAATTAATGCATGATTATAAGAAAGACTTTACACACACACCTCCAACTTGGAAAACGAATTCCATTGAGTTTTTCATAAGCGTCAAGGTGCATACCTTGCGTTCGTTCTGATTTTAAGTAATATTTCACTGATTCCCCAGAGTGCAAAACTCTCAGCCTTAGTAGATTATCAAGTTACTTTGGATGGTCAAATCTGATAGAATGCTTTAAATGTATTACACAGGAGTACTACATACCAGTGGAACTGTATAACTAGAGGAAAAAATGCTCGTTATAAATAACCAACCATTTGAACTCTAGTGTCTCTCCCCTTTACACACTTAATATAATGTGACAGTAGAGGGCGCCCTTTTAATGTAATTCAGTAGTGAAGTACTGAATACACTTGGACACAAATACACAGAACGTAATTCTCATGCAGTGGCTCTCAGGGATTCTAATTGGAAACACACCTTGCCCGGATGCCTCTTTTGCCTCCCAGGCGATCTAAAGCATAATTCATTGATCTAAGCAAATGGGAGTGCTGCACTATGGACCTAAAACGAGAAGCAAAGGAAAAATATAATGCTTATGAATGTATTAGGAACCATCAAAGTTTCACAGTTGGTGCCTGGCAAACGTATACAGTACTATGTGGGCACGTTGAATACTTCAGCAGAATATTCCAGTTGCAGGGATGTGAACAATGGTAAGCAGACCATCCAAATAAAAGTGTTAGTGGATGAGGGATGCTTGGCTGTGATTGATTTGTAGTTGCTGAAAGATGCCCAGGGACACCTCCTGCTGTGAATAACTGCTGCTCTGGCATCCTGAACAGAATATTTCCTTGCTTCTCATCTAAGTATATATTTGGTGATGGGCATTTTCCAGTGGACTAGTTGTAAATATGCCAACAGTAGGTCTCTAGAGATTAAGTTCAGTCTCTAGAGATTTATCAAGGTGTGCATGAAGAAATGAACCTAACATGGGAAATAGTTCCACAGATTATGCTAATAATCTAATTCTGGCTTCTTGTGAGGTTAAGGAGTTTCTATACACTTCATGTATAGAATGGGATGATTTGTTCAGTAATCATTTCATTTAAGGGATAATATTTTGGCCTTAACTGTCCTAAATAGTGTCAACAAGATTGCATAGCACAGATCTGTTGTTTAGCAACTAGTATACAATTGGTACAAAATACGTAAACCATTATGTATAGAGCCTATTGGTTCAAATATTAAAATCAATTGCATTCTATACTTTAACAATATATCAAATAAAGTCAGAGTCCATTCTAGATTTCACTGAAGATTCAAATATCTAGATTCATTTTTCTGACTTCAAAAGATAAGGATGAACAATTTTGAATCAGAGTAGTTGCCACATTTTTTTTAATCAGCAAGGCTTCTGTTAACAGCTGCCTGACAGCTGGTTCTTTTTTATTTATTTGGAATCTGCACCCCACACTGTTATGATGTTTTATGTTGCTGTACACCACCACCCGGTTTTGCAACAGGGCAGTATAGAGATACATCTATAAATAAAATAAATAAATGATTTTGAGAAGCTAATTTTTAGTCATATTTAATTTCTAGCAGAACTTTTTCCCATCCTGGAAATGTGATGCGGAAAGCTTGAATTTTAAACTTTGTTGTTGAATGTAAACTTTCATGTAGCTACTAAAGGCGCTAGAAAATAGATGCAAACAAATTCAGAATGCAACATGTTTTATTACACATGTTCAAATGTAACATGAGCTAATACTGAATGACCCTACTGAGCTGTTTAATCATGAAGACTTGTTTCCAGTTATTTACTCTTCACTACTCCTTTGAAAATTGCTCGTATAAATCACTGAGCTCTTGCTTCCCATGACGTTTCATGGGTCATGCCTGCTGCTATCCAGAACAGAATATGGCCCTAAGTTAGTGAAGAAAGCAAAAAACTAAATATTGCAGAGCTCTTGTTTGAAAACTGATGTTCCTTAACATCTTGCAATAACATATCCTCGGTCTTTGCTAAACTGCAAATTAGTAATTAATTTTCTAGCACTTGTTCGGCATACTTTAAAACTAGGGTGGGGGGTGATGAGGGAAAAAGAATGTCGTTTATTAAAATGAAGCTTGATGATATGCACCTGCCATTAATGTATTGTACACAGTGTCTCCGACTCATTACAGTGATGATTTGGGTGAGAACAAGAGTCATATAGTCAGAATCACTTCAACACGTGCCTGTTCATATGCATAAACTCCTGTGTACCAGATGGCAAAATATAATGACATCTTAAACAGCTAATTGCATAAACCTTGTAATGCAGATAATTGCTGAACCAAAGTACAAGTTAATAATTTCCCACTGTAATGCCTGGCTTGAAATTAATCCTCAAGGAAAGTTGTGACAATCCTCATACGCTAAAGTTCACCAAGCGGTAATTAAAACTAGCACTCAAATCATTTGCCTTTCAAACCTTCAATTATGACTCGGCAGACTCACTTTTCAGAAATGCAGACACTGATAGCCAATGTTTTGTCATGTTCTCTTTTGACAAATAGCCTGAGGTCGCCTATGTTGTAGTTTAAAAGAATACACATGGTTGGATTAAGGGGCAGGAGAGACTTTGGGCTGAGGCATATTTTGGACCCAAGAAACCTTATGAAAATAACTTACTGATCCTGATAAATGTTTACTAGCTTTCTTGTTTTGTTAAGTCATTGTGTCACAGAGAAAGCCTGAAAGGAAGGGGGTGGAAAGGCAAAAGAAAAAAGAAAAAAGGTAAAGGACCCCTGGATGGTTAAGTCCAGTCAAAGGCGACTATGGGTTGCGGTGCTCATATCGCTTCAGGCCAAGGGAGCCAGCGTTTGTCCACAGACAGTTTTCCAGGTCATGTGGCCAGCATGACTAAACCACTTCTGGCGCAACAGAAGTGACGGAACTGTCAGAACAGAACTGTGATGGAAGCCAGAGCCCACGGAAACACCGTTTACATTCCCACTGCAGAGGTACCTATTTACCTACATGCACTGGTATGCTTTCGAACTGCCAGGTTGGCAGAAGCTGGGACAGAGCAACGGAGCTCCCGTTGTGCGGTTTTGAACTGCTGACCTTCCAATCAGCAAGCCCAAGTGGGTCAGTGGTTTAGATCACAGCACCACCCACGTCCATAAGTGAGTGGAGAGGAGCTACCAGCCAATTTGCAGAAGCTTCTCTTGGTGATTACCTGAGGTCATTTGTGATTTATTATAAATTTAATTACATTAGGCCCCATTTCAATCCCCGCCATTTCTAGAGACAGCTGGGAAAAACTGCTGTCTGAAACCAAAGACACTGCCAGGCTAAGTAGACAATATTCTGCTAGTTGGACCAGCTGTTTGACTCACTGTAAGGCAGATTCCTATGTTGAAGCTCAAGAGAACATGTATCAAGTTTCCAAGTGGTCTCCCATCCAGGCACTAACCAAACCCAAATCTGCTTAGCAGCAGCAACACTGCTATAGTACCTGTCTCCAGGCCACAGCAGACTAGATGACTGGATATTTTACAAATATGCATGAGACCATCTCCTGCCAATATTAATAAGGCAAGTGCAACTATTTTTACTGTTAAATTGCTTTAAGATGTTTCATTGGAACTGATGTATAAGTGAAATGCAATGAGATAAATAAAAAAGGGTAGATATTCAAGCTCAAGTGGGGTTTGTGGGAACTATCCCCAGCATGTGTGTTGGAGTTTGGGTGAGCAGTCAGTTATGCTGGTTTCACTCTCTTTAGGTCCACTGCAATGGAAAGTTGATATCATTTTGCATGTGTTGTATTAAAAAAATGATATTGTACCTAAAAGACCGCTCAATGGGAGTTTTTAACAACACATGATGGTTGGTTTTGTTGTTCCTGCATGACAAACATGCATTGCAGCGTGCATTGCCACTGTGTTTTTTCACAAGGCATTTGGGACAGGCTGACACTGCAAGTTAAATTTGTGCTGGGTGTAACCCTTTCCTGCCTTTAGGAAACGCAAAGGTGCCAAGTTTGTTGGTATAGTAGCCTGCTGCCAATGACAGCAACACACCACGAGGAGTCAGCTCATTAGGATTAGTGAAATAGCAACCGAAACACTGCTATCTGGAGTGGTGAAAGCTGAAAATAACCACAATGTATGGGAGTACATAAGTAATAATGGGGGGCAGAAAGGCCTCAGTGTTGCTGTTGCTTTAACACTAGGAGTATTGTGAGGGTACTGTGTTTGTGTGTGTGTGTGCGTGTGCGTGTGTGCGTGTGTGCGCGCGCGTATCCAACACTGTAGAACCACAGGTGTGAGAAGAATTAAACCCTGCAGAGAGCAAGCACCTCACTGGTTTGAATCAATAACACCAACTGCATTCATGAAAACTTTATGTGTCTTTGTGGAATCAAGCTTCTAATTAGTTCCTGAGAGAACCTTATACATCACCTGCTACTGACCCTTTACAAAGTCACAGCTACGTATACTCTTGGCTGAAAGGATAACCATTTTAAGATAAATATAAATTCTGCAAAATTTGATAACCCAAATTTTGAAGATAAAAAAGGTTGAGTTATGCAATCCATATGAATGTTAGAAATCAATCAAATATGTACATAATTCCTTATTTCACACAATTTTATATGCTCCTGCTAGTCATGGGGCAATGCAAAACATGGAAGTTCTGTCCCCAGAACTCTGGAATTCTTGCACAGTCCACCTGACATCCAAGTTTTCACCAGGCATTACTCACATGTTTTGAAGTTTTAGAACCAGAAGGACTAGTGCTTTAAAGAAATAAAAGATCTCAGGGTTTCTTAGCATATCAAATTCTGCATCTAACAATTAATTCCAAGCATACACAGTACAGTTGCAGAATACACACTGGTAATTGCCTTGCCAATCAGAAACTGCCACTCTTAGCTGACCTTAACTGAGTCCACGAAACTCAATTTTACAGATACTTCAGTTGAACTATGATTTGGTCAATGGGGCCATGCTTTGGGGCTCACAAGCTCCTTTCTCTTCCTCCTCATGCACTCCAATTTTCTCTCATATTTCCCCTGAGGGAAGGTATTTGAGCACATGAAGAAGGGAGAGAACACAAGTCAGCACAGCCCTGACAGACAAACCATGAACCAAGCTACTGAGTTACAGCCACTGAACCCTTTACATTTTGTGATCTTAGTATCTGTAATAGTCATGCTCAAGGTATTTTAATGCTGGCATAGTTAACTTGACAGCAGCATAGTAGAAAAATATTATCATTTTATATATATATATATATATATATATATATATATATATATATATATACACTAACTATCAAGAAAAAAAATCTAATATATGTATAGCAGTAGTTTTAAAATTATACATCAGATCAAGTCTCCACCAGGAGTATTGAGTCAGCATCTCTGGTGCAGTGATGTATTTTTAACACTCTTAATATGGGGAAGAGGAAAGTCAGGTGTATAGTCCATGCCTAATGAAAAATTCAGAATGAAACATAGAAGAAATATAATCATGGAGACCAGTATGAAGCAATCTAAGCCTTTGAATGGCGTGGTGGTTAAGAAAATATCCTCTATATAATGTATAAAACAGTTGCATAGTCGCACAAAGGGGAAAGAAATCTGGAAATCAAGAACAAGAAAATCATTTTCAGCACAGTTTCTGTCTGTACTCTTAATTAATCTGGTTATCCACCTTGGTTTTGGCTGACAAAAAATGTTATTACTGTTGCCTTCTCTGTGTTTCAGACCCATCCTTTTCCAGCTCTTTACCTGCATGGATAGGCAGAGGAGAGGGAAGCGTCACTTACTCAATTTTGGCCCCTCACAGAGCTGTTGAAGGACCACAAGCTTTGCCAGAAAAGGATGTCACACCTTCATTGCACTCCCATTGAATAATCAATTTCATAGCCTGGGAGTCCTCCTCAAGCAGCTTCTGTGGTTAGGCTTGTTCATAACCAGCTTAGGCTGGTTCACTAGCCACAGCTGCTCCTGGCCTGGGATAGCCTGGTCTCAGTTGTCTATACTCTGGTGACCTCTGGATTTAGCAACTGTATTGTACTCTACACAGGGCTGTCCTTGAGGTCAAACCGGACGCTGCAGCTAGTGCAGAATGGGGCTGCTCAGTTGCTAAGTAGGCCTGCCAGCTGGGACCATGTGATGTTGGCAGGGTCAGCCTACCCATGAGGGAAGGCAAGGCAACTGCCTCAGGTGGCAGGATCCACCTGGACATCAGATCCTAGTGTCAATCTTTCCCCCCTGCCCCTGTTCCTCATGTAGATCTTCCCTGACAAGCAGGAGGGTGCCATTTTAGGGTCTGCCTCAGGTGCCAGAATGTACTGGGCCCGCCCTGGACATTGGTCCCAAAAGCACTGCAGTGGCTGCCAGCGAGCTACTGGGCCCAATTCAAGATGTTAGTACAAACATATAAAGCATACTTGTGCCCACTTCCATGTATTTAAATCCATTTGATTTCAGTGGGACTATTTACGTGTTACGTTAGTGGAGCAGCTGCTAACACAATCTCAAACATCTCTGCACAATTTATTGCTTATATCAATACATGCCCAAATGCTTCAACTTGAGTTTCACCATAGGAAATCCTTCAAAAATAAAGGGTTGCCAATGTGTGGTTATAACAGAACAAAATTTGGTGGGTACAAACGTCTTAACTGAGCAGAGAAGAGTTGATATGGGCTTGGACTGGATAACTAGCCAGACTGTCAATAAAACATATAAACTCAGATGTAAGAATGCTTAAGTAAAATTTCTGTTAGCCACAGCAAATTTCTTGGGGCATTTTTACTTGCAGAAAGAGTAAAGCAACACTGATTTCAAATTGCTAATAATTTTAAAAAATATTTTCTGGAATATGCTATGCTCTTGATGTGCTTGATTGTATATATGGAGAAACTAGAATTCTTAAGTAACAAATTCTGACATTGTTTTTTTCCCCTTTCGCACCTGATCACCAGAAGCAGAAAGGTCTCTGTTTCACCACAACATTCCTCAACGCTCATATTAATCCTGGCCATTGAAGCAACATCTCTATAGGCACAGACTAGTTTATACAACTCCCATAGGGACTATTCACTTCTCCATATGTGCAAGCAGTTCCCATTAATGCCTGTCAATAGGAGTTAACACATGAGTACAGACAGGAGAATAGGCCCCTTGCTGTGCTCCTGACTAAATGGCTATAATATGGATTCAGATCACTTATCATTAGAAATCACAGAATTAACAGAGGCTGTCCCTTGTATGTGCTTGTGCTTTAATATTTGTAAGGCGGCTTGCAAAGGCTACAAAAATTAACATTTTGCAGAGCAACAAGATGGACAAAACATTGCATAGACAAGCATGTGTGTGCAGTAGCGTCTATGCAATGAATTGTCATACAATACTCGTATTACATTACAGAATATTTTGCATAGTATAAGAGAATGATAAAATGATCATCACTCTTAGTCATTGCACTCCATCAAAAATAGTTATATCGCTATGTTTATGTGAATAAAGTTTCCATTTTAAATAAGGATGGTACAACTGATTTTTAAAATTATAGTATTAAACTGATATTCTCCAAAGAACCAGTGCAGATTTATGCAATTTAAAACATACTGGGCAGTATCCAAGAAATTATGTTAGCAAAAGGATTTCCGTTTGTGCAACAGAACTTCCCTTCATTCTCCTCCAAAGCTGTTCCGGAGGGTAAGGAGCCCCCAGAACAGATTTAAGGTGTGCACAATCATATAAATTTTTATTCAGAAGTTCCACTGATTTCACTGGGTATTACTCCCAGGTATACATCTTATTTAGTAAACCACAAAATTCATGCTTTCCATACAGTTGCGTTGAACTAAGAAGGAGTTCAAACAGTGGCTGCTGGTTGAAGCCTTCAGTCAGGCTAGGATGGAGGTGCCAGTGTGATTTCATTCTGACGTCCTTTGCGACATAGCAGTCAAGTATGAACAAGAGATTTACAGGCAAGAAAATGTCCTAATGATGTGATCTTAATATGAAACCAACATATGCTAGCTTCAGTTGAAAGTTTTCTTATTGCTTCTGCTACCTGCTGAGTGTTGAAGCCATCACAAACAAGTGCACTGCAATGTGATGTATGTTTTTATTAACAATAAATGTTGCCAAAGATAATGATCTGGGAGAAGCCTGGATAGCCAGACTATGTTAGTTCACCACAGAATGTCTTAGGACCATCTTAGTTGAAGAACTGTGATTAGAACTTTAGACATTTAACCACAAAGCTACTTTCATAGATCAGGGAAGCTATTAAAGAAACACACAGACAGGCATATGCACAGATGAAATTAGCACTTGTAGTAGTATTTAAGCTAAAACAACTGACCAAAGGAATGCTGCTTTATGGTTTTAGAAATGTATAGGGATTTAAGATGGTTTCAGGTCAGACTTTCTGAAACCAAAATGAAAGTGCAAAATGATTACAGTTATATCTTGTATCAAGTGGTTTTCTACTGATAACCTACCACTAAGCTGACTTTGCAAATGCAGCCATGCACGTCTATTCTGTCAGTATGGTTCAGTGAGAGAACTGTCAATGTTCAGTGGCCCTGAAAATCACACATCCTCTGTGGTCCAATTTGTTTCAATCAAAGGTGCTTAAATACTTCATTACCTATAGGTGAAGCCCATCTCCCCCCCCCATAGATTAATTGTATATTGCTAAAACTGGTTTTATTTTTTGGATTTAGTTAGCAGAGGGCACATCAGGTTGACTGTATAATGCTGAAAATTTTATTTTATTTTATTTCTAACAGGACTGGGAGGGGAGGCTAAAATCTGGGCATTCCCACCACTGCTTAATTGAAATATATATAAAGGTAAAGGGACCCCTGACTGTTAAGTCCAGTCACAGACGACTCTGGGGTTGCGGCGCTCATCTCGCTTTACCGGCCGAGGGAGCCGGCGTTTGTCGGCTGGCAGCTTCCGGGTCATGTGGCCAGCATGACTAAGCCGCTTCTGGCAAACCAGAGCAGCGCACAGAAACGCCGTTTACCTTCCCGCCGGAGCGGTACTTATTTATCTACTTGCACTTGACGTGCTTTTGAACTGCTAGGTTGGCAGGAGCAGGGACCGAGCAACGGGAGCTCACCCCGCTGCGGGGATTTGAACCACCGACCTTCTGATTAGCAAGCCCTAGGCTCTGTGGTTTAGACCACAGCGCCACCCATGTCCCAAATAAACCCACCTATATATTTTGCTATATATATTGCTTTCTTCGAGTTAAAAAAGATGGATTTCACATAGAGACAAGTAAAATGACGAGGTGGCTTGGCAAATTCTGCTTATTAGAGTTGGTTTTTCAACTTGGGGTCTAAACATTTGCAGTGCTGACTTGTTCTTGTATGGATAAGCTGAAAGATTAAAGGTGATGATAATGCCAACAAGTTGAAGACAGCTTATAATGACATACAGTAGTACCTCGGGTTACAGACACTTCAGGTTACAGACTCCACTAACCCAGAAATAGTACCTCAGGTTAAGAACTTTGCTTCAGGATGAGAACAGAAATTGCACGGTGGTGGCGCAGGCCCCCATTAGCTAAAGTGGTACCTCAGGTTAAGAACAGTTTCAGATGAAGAACGGACCTCCAGAACAAATTAAGTTCTTAACCCAAGGTACCACTGTAGTACCATAATAAATCCAAGTACCATAAGGTATCCTCTTAATGGACCTACAGATTCTGCCCCCCAGTCAGTCTGGAAAGCTAATTCAGTGAGATACCATTGTTCCACATAACTTGGAAAGTTCTGCAAGCTCTTGGCAGAGATTTTTTTCAGAGTTTGCTCCATTACACAGTTGCAATAATTGTCAACATTACCTCACCTTTCTTTACAGTTCATAACTCATTCTAATCTGGGAACATCTAGATCCTAACTACAGTTTGTAGTAGGATGACATAAACTTTTGGATGCACATGACACTTTACTTTATTGAAGCAATCTAGCTAATGCTCAGTTTTGTCTACAAAAATCTCAAGGGATTTTGAATGGCTCAGAGAAGGCAGACAAACAAAATCACAGATTGTTCCCTCAAAAATCACCATGCTTATTCATTATGACAGAAGGGGACAAGCAATTCGTAGCAGATTCATTTATATAATTAGTCATTCTTAATTGAGCAATGTTTCACCAAATCATTGACCTTTCAAATTCATAAGGTACCAAAAGAAACCTCTGCTTAGTTGATGAAATATTTATATATCATTGAAATACCCAACATTTATCTCTGATATGAGTGCAGAACAAATCATAAGAATAATCTCCTAGAGAATTCAATTAAAAGCAGTTCTGGATACCTGAAAGTAATTACACTATCACATTCTCCATAGGGTTTAATTCAGGCCAAGCCACAACTACTGTGTGTCCAAAAGATAATGAATTAAAGCAATGCTTTGGCATATCCCCTTACTGAAATGTTAGCAGCCTTCTCAAGTGACGTGAAAAATAGGCTTCAATAAAATGGGTAGGAAAATATATGCAGTTAAATTCAATCAATAAGCTGTCCTTGACCAATGTCCAACTTTTAAAAACAGCTCCAAATGAATTATGAGGACTCCCACTCTGATTTTAAGTGTATTAATTTTGCAACGTATATGCTGAAAGCTATGTGCTGTTTGAAAAGAGGATTTCAATAGAAACAGAACATACTGCAAATATATCACACGTTCCATTTCTAATGCTAAGGATGCCTAGACCAGCTAGCATGAGGATGGAGAACTCTGAGCCCCTTGAGGAAGAACAGGATAAAAATGAAATAAATAACCATTTCCTTTTAAATCCTATTGTTTCCACCACTTGCACACACAAAAAAAAGTCAAGGAAAAACACTCTCTTTCTCTATCTCTGTGTGTATGTGTAAACACGCACATACACTTTGATAAGCCTAGGTGTCTGTGTGAAAACTGAAAAGTTGGGGGTCAGAAATGGGAGCAGTACTGACCTTCTGCCCTTATATAATTATACAGAGTTGGCTAGAACACCATCTTAAGAAGAGCCCTGCTGGATCAGGCAAAATACCACCTGTTCTCAAAGTGGCCAACCAAGCCACTTTGGGAACCTCACAAGCAGGATCTTCCTGAGCCCCTCTCTACTGCAAATGACCCCTAATGAAAGTTGTGCATACGCACTTCTCTCATACCAATGGAAAATGTTGCTTCCAAGAAGTGGGTAGCACACCAACAATAGCTGAAGAATGGGTTTCAGTTGTCCCAGTGTAAGGTAGATCAATCAATGTTCATCCCTTCCTATAGTACAGGAAGCTCTTGTAAGTCACCAGAGAACATTTTGTTATTGGGTGGTATATAAATACGTATTTATTTACAATGTAACACACAAAGCTGTTTCCTGGGACAACTCTCCCAACAGCTCCCATAATGCTTTGCCAGCCTTCCCATAGTTCTCTTGTAAATGGGGTACCTGAAGCTGCTAGATGGCAGGGGTTTGGTGGTGAAGGAAGGCTGCTATTTCATGACTAAATATTTAGGCTCGGACACATGAGGTCCAAGATCTAGGCTTGGACACATTGCACAGTTGTGTATTTGCCACCATAAGGGCTGAGGGAGGAGAACTAACCACACTGGGTGTGCACTAAGGGTGTGTCTCCTGAGCCTGATTTCTCTGTCCTTAAAATCCTTTCAGCCAGGGTTGGCATCAAGGTGAACAAGGCTGGACACCTGCTGAGGAGGTCACTATTGATCCCCATTGCAGAGGGAACTGCAAACGAACAGGCAGCAGCAAGTCATGAGAAGGAGGAAGACACACTTAATGGATGGTCTATGATTTCAATATTCTAAATGACATACAAACAAATATGTAGTATGTTGACGGGTGTTGAGCCATGGCCAGATATGATAAGTCTGAATACAACTGATGAACACTAACTCCTCCTGCAGAATGGTTTCATTAAAATCTATATGTCACTGTCAACAGGACTGTAGTTACGCAAGCAGTTTGTATATTGAGTTTCCAAACCATTAGACAAAGGATAATGCTTGAGTTTACTAGGATTAATTTTGTTGCCACACATTCCTAGAAATGAAGGAACTCAGCTAGTGACAACAGTGCTGTTGCCTCATGCAACGTTTAGCTGTGCACTCATATAACACAAGGCCAACACTTCTTCTATTCCCGAAGCAACAGAAGTTGGCACCTGAGATGTTTGTTTTCAACAACCATAGCTGAAAGTCTGAACTTGCATCTGCTTAGTTGAGTTATGGTAAAAACAAGCAGAAATGGAAGTTCTCACTCTTGGACAACACTGAACAGGTCACTTCTAAGCTGGCAACTGCATCTGACCACTTTCCACATTCCATCCTGGAAATGGGAGGGGAAGGTACACTGGAAACACATGTAAACAGGTTTGCTGCAGATTGGGGTCCCTGACATTTCAGCTTATTCCCTCCAATAACATTTGCTGATGACAACTTCCCCCCCATGTCTTTTTGAGTTCATCTGTGAAGGATTGTCCACCTGCTGCCTTCTCGTGGGCTCTGGAAAGATGCCAGAAGATGGCAATGGCATGTACTACTTTGGGGGATTTGGGTGTGTGTGGAATAACAAGGAGTCTGTTATGACTGGGAACGTTTGCAGTACTATAAATAACTCTATCAATATTGTGATAATGGCACTTTAAAGAAGTCTATTTTACAAGTGTTGAATGTAAGAGACTGCAGCTGTGCTCATTAATTCTGAAGTATGCTTCTCTCTATGTACAATTTGCAGGTGTAACAATAGGGGTGTTGATTCATTGGAAACCTAGATTGTGATTGGAATTCATTCGTATTTTAGAGAAGAAGAAGAAGAAGAAGAAGAAGAAGAAGAAGAAGAGGAGGAGGAGGAGGAGGAGGAGGAGGAGGAGGCGGTTACACTAACATTGTCAGTGCCTAATAAGTCATTATTGTGCTTGGCAGAAGAAAAACAAATTACAGCAGTTTAATTGAAAACCTTAAGAGGTAAAAGAGAAGAAGACTGTTAACACAATTTCAGCAAGACTCAAACATCTCCTTTCTATCAAAGAACAAGTACTACAAAGGAGAGAAATAGATTTAAAAATAATCATTAATTGAGGTAAACTTGGCACAAAGATGGCAGAATTCTAATTAACTTGCAACCTTTCTTATCATAACATTCGGTTAGAGAGATGGCACTGTTCTATTTCCCCTTGCAAGCTAATATGGAGCTGAAGTATAAATTGACACTCCACAGCATACATAAATTTTCTTTATTCTGAACCAAATTTAATTTCTGCTATGCTATTTCTGGCATCCTGAAAACATCCAGTTGCCCCACCTGGACTTGACATTTCCTACTTAGCTTGAGTTAATTGGCTGTAGAGTGGGAAAATCGTGTTAATTGGGTCTGCTTCATTGAAGAAAACAGTTCTAGAACAGGCCCACCTTACAAAGGGCTATTGTAAAGTGCCATAAGGCTCAGATTGGAGGCTCAGGGAGCACAGCCCAGATGCCTCATTCTTTGTACCACTCTGTCCAAAGGGTGATACTGCAGCTGCCAACAAATCAGGCGACACAAGGGGCCAAAAGGGGTTCCACCATATTATCCTGCTCTTCAGCTGGCAAGACTCCCAGATCAGCTTACATAAAAATATTTTTCAAAACACAAGTACTCAGTAAAAACAACAGCAATATAAGCAGCAGAGCAGAAAAATATCCCAGCTAAAAACAAAAAAAGCTATTGACTCAGAAAGGTCTGGTCTGGGCAAGTAATTCACCTGACACCAAGGAAGAAAAGAAAGCAGACTTCGTACCACATGGCCCTCTCTGGAGAGGGACTTCTAAAGATGGGGCACTATCATCATCATCAACAACAACAACACCCTGTCACAGGTCAGCACTCACCTTACTGTCGATAGCTTTGAAGGACAATTGTAGCGTTCAGGCAGCTTTTCGCAGAAGAAGGTGGTTCTATAAAGTTGTTGACAATGGCCTAGTCCTTAGTCTGAACAACTCATCATAAGGGCAAACCTGTGTTAGTACTGCCTGTCCACACCTACAATTTTGATCCCATGCTTGCATTCAGGATTGTAGCTGAGATGTGCAGCAACAGGACCAAGCCTGAATTTTTTTGCCACCTCATGCAATAAAAGAGCTGTGCTGAGCGGAGATCCCGCATAATATTGTATAAGATGCTATGGAGCAGCTCCTGAATTTGCAAAAATTGTGGCTTAACATCTTTGTGGCACTGAGGGGAGTCTGAGTGTGTGCGTGTTACACCTTTCAGAATGCATGCTGCTTTATTGGCACTGTTAAAAGCCCTGCCTCCTAAGAGACTGCTTGGCTTGTTTGTGTAGCTGCCCAGCCCTTGACAGCAAGGGATAGCAGATGGCTCCTACAGTATTTCCAGCAGAGACCTTGGCCTACCCAACTTACTCAAGGAAAGTGTAAACAGCAAATTAGCAATTACTGCTAAGGTGCTGAGGTTACAGATAGAGGAAAAATCTAACCCATACAATTTCAGTTCTGCTGTAAGGTTCATGCAAATTTATACCTTACCTTACTAATGTTAAGATTATTCTCCTTAACCTTTTATAATGTACGTGGAACATGAATAACTCTTTTCCAAGTAGTAACGGTGTTTGTTATCTGTTGCTGCTCTGAACTAATTTAGGTGCTGCTCCCATAGCACTAAAGCACAATAACAGAAGACAAGGTTTAAGGATATAGCAAGAACTTTGATGGATCAGAACCAAAGGCATATCTAGTTTGGCATCCTCTTTCTCAAAGCAGCTGGCCAGATGCCTATGGGAAACCCACAGGCAGCACAGAAGGGCAAACACCCTCTCCCACTGTTCCCCCTTCCACCTGCAACTGTCCATGTTATTTTGGACGGACATTCCTGTACTTCCCTTTATCCTGGCTGTTGACCGGCCCTTTCCCCCTTACCAATCAGAGTTGCTTTGTTATATTTCTTTAAGTGTAATTGTGCACACATCCACCTATCCCCACATTTCTGCTAGTTATCTTTCTCTTCCTTGACTTTTAAAGAACCATTTTGCAAACCCATAGACATTTATTTTATATACCTTGTCTTTCCTTCAGCATGTCTCTATAATGGAAATATCTGTAACCTAGTTCACATTTATTTTGGCAGATACGTACTTTGAGATCTCTCAGTAAAGCTGTTATATAAGAGAAACTATGATTGTGCATTAAGCCAAACCAGATGTCTAGTGAGAAGAGAATATTCGAAATAAAATGGGATTGAATGGTTCCCCTCCCCCTGCTACATTGGTTCTTTCCTCTTTTCCTGATTACTATTAGTCTTGACAATAATGATCTCACCAAAGATATAAGCAGCACAGTCCATTCTATGATTTAATCTTGATCCCAACAGATCAGGGTTCGATTTAATTGCTCTACAATTAATTAGAAACAGAGGCAAAATGTTAAAAAGAGAATTTTCACATATATCCAAGAAGCTGTTTACATTCAATTGGAACTCATGTTAGACCGAATCATTAAAACTATAAAAGATTACATCTGGGCAAGAATTAAAGCCAAGCCGATTCATTAACCCAAATGGTGGCCTACAGATTACTGACACAGTATTGCTGCTCTAGCGATCAAAGGATCAAGGGATACGTGACCAGATGACCCTAATTGAAACAGTCTCCACTGAATTTCGTAAATGGAAAACTTGAAAGGATTAAGACGATATTCACCAACTTCTGTCAACATTGAAAATAAATTGGTTCTAATAGCTTAACTGCATAAATACTGTAATGAAAAAGAGGGAAACAAGGACAATGGAAATCATTTATACAAACCACATAATGTTTTATTTATTTATAGAAATATTTCTATACAACCATATCACAAAATGTCAAGTTGGCATAAAATGCTAAAATAAAAAACATTATTTCACAAATTAAATTTAAATTTTAAAATACAGATAATCATCAAGGTGAGTGATGACACAGTGTTGGCAATGTTAGGTATATTGTGTTAGATATCATGGAATAGTTTACTAAATTGTTCTTACTCATCTGATTAAGACTAGAGGAGCTCTGGAATTTACAGCTGAAGAAATCTCATTCATTAGCCTGTCAAAAATATGATTTCTGATCTTTGGAAAGAAATCTTTTTGGGAACCGTTATTCAATTAACCATTTGACACACGCCATCTTTTCCCAGAAAAAAGAAAAAGAAATCAACGGCCGGTTGGGTTGGAATAGATATCATAGTTTCATACTGTGCCTTACAATGCAATATTAAGCATGTTTATTCAGATGGAACTTTTACTGAATGCAACGGCACTTGCAATGCAATGTGGATGGATCACAGCATGTGGTTTACAGCAACCTCCACCTCTTTAAGGGATTTCCACATTGCAGATGAAAGGTTCCTTTTTGTGTGATAGTAGCATAGCTGCCAACTTTTCCCTTTTTTAAAGGGAAATTCCCTTATTCTGAATAGGATTCCTCGCAAGAAAAGGGAAAAGTTGACAGCTATGGATAGCAGTGCATCTGTGTGGGACGCGGGTAGTGCTGTGGGTTAAACCACAGAGCCTAGGGCTTGCCAATCGGAAGGTTGGCGGTTCAAATCCCCGCAATGGGGTGAGCTCCCGTTGTTTGGTCCCAGCTCCTGCCAACATAGCAGTTTGAAAGCATGCAGTGCAAGTAGATAAATAGGTACTGCTCGGGCGGGAAGGTAAATGGCATTTCCGTGCGCTGGTTCGCCAGAAGCGGCTTAGTCATGCTGGCCACATGACCCGGAAGCTGCCTGGGGACAAACGCCGGTTCCCTCGGCCAGTAAAGCGAGATGAGCGCCACAACCCCAGAGTCATTCGCAACTGGACCTAATGGTCAGGGGTCCCTTTACCTTTACCTAGTGCATCTGTAAGCAGGGCATTCACTCTATGAATAGGAAGATTGATACTATCCTCAATTAATTTATGTAATATAAAGGTAGTTTTTAAAGACCATTAACACTAATGGTTTTCACAACAACATGTGGCATCTATCATAGAAGAAACACTTTATTTGTTCTGAAAATTGTGCCACTGGTTTCCTTGAATGATTCGATGTTCTGAAACAAAAAGAGAATCATTTCTCTCTTACAATACCTCCATGACTTCCATGCTTTTATAAACTTGTAAACGAAAATCAGCCTGAAAACTTTTGATGACAGATTTTTTTTCTGTTGAAAGCTGGCATTTACCCCTATTTCTTTTCATTTGTGTTATTGTGAAATCACTGACTGATCATTACTGTAGGTAGCATTATTATTATGGATTTACTAATCACTTTGTTATCATTTAACGATTTGTACACAATTATTTACATGCAATTCCATATACGACTAATCAGAAGTAAGTCCAACTGCTTTCAATTGTTCTTATTCCTAGGTAAATGGATATAAGATTGCAACATAAATCTTTTTGATTGAATTGTGCCCAGTGCTTTTTTTCTGGGGGGACGCATACCCCTAAACATTTTGTGAATCTAGGTTTGGCCTCATTGAGGGGCAGTGTGTCAATATGAGTAGGAAAATGAGAGTACCCCTAAACATTTTTTTTTTAAAAAAGGACTGATTGTGCCTATTGATAGTGGTTGCTGCTATTATTTGTATTATTTAAAGTGGCAGAGTGTGCTAAAGGGGGGGGGTGGGATATCACATAATGAAGTACAACTAATCCCTAATGCAGGATAAATTACCTTAACTCCTAGGAAACTAAAGCTCTTTAAATTAATCCCCATTATTTGGCATATGAATGAATATGTTTACATTTGGAATAAAAGCCATATTAAACTTCTCACCTTTCCATGGTGCTGATTTACGATTTAGTCTTTCTGGAGGTATGTGAATAAGAAATCTCAGCATTTGTGTGTGTTTTGCAGAGCAAGAAATTCTTTTCATTCCCCAAGACTAGAATAATATTCCACTGAATTTCTATTATTTTTTCTTGGTTTATTGGACTAGTTGCACAGATGTCCACTTTTCCTGTGCCAGCTGTGCAGAGAGCTGCTTCAAGCTTAGACCAAAATGTTGACAGAATAATATAACTCAGGCCAGACATACTGCATTTTACACTAGAGGTCATATGAAAAAGTACTGGCAGCCTATATCACAAGCTGTTTTACATAAGCATACATTTGGTATGTGAATTACTCAAAGAATGCTGTGGGAGGGAGGGGGTAAGGGAACAAACTTCACAGCAGTTGTAGAAGCTGTAACAATTGTTCATCAAATTACCTCAGAGTCTGTTTATGCCTATTTAAGAAGTGTGAGATATCATTACCCACTAAAAGGTGTCAGAAACAATAGTCTCTTCACAATACACTATGCAGGATACCCAAAGTAGGATGGAAACTGTTTCAGATAATCTAAGTTCTCACATTTTCTCCTTTCTCATGGCTCTGATTCACCCACAAAAAGAACACGCAAAAGAAATAATGTAAAAGCTGTGGGCAAATCTTCTAGGATAATTCAGAGAGCAAGAGTCAAATGGTGATCTCGCCCTGAAATGACAAGAGAATGCCAGTTGCAAATGTTCAGTTCTCCCAAATCAGGCAAATTAGGGGGTTTCTCCTCACCCCAACAGGCTTCTTTTTCGTTCCAGAATAGTCTCCATATTCTTAAACAATAATGGGGATCCCAAGCCCTGATTCTCATAGCCTGGTGTTTTTATTCAGTAACCCTAAGCCAAGTGTTAATAATTTGATGAAATGGGGGGGGGGGAACAGTCTGGATTGGTCTTTAAGCATATGTTAATAAATCTGTTCCTAAATTGGAGAAGCAAAGGCTAAGGAGTAAACCCTACACAAATCTGGACTGGAGTCCCTAAGATGCTTGAATGGTACCTTGTACACCTCCTTCCAACAATGCCTGCAGTCAGGCTGGTGCCAAATGTATTGCTATGCTTTCCTTTGGACCACATCAGTGAGGCCAAGAGGGGGTCATGTCATCTGGGCAGCCCAGGACCTCCATACGCACTGCCCAGGTTTGTGCCCTGGGGAGGTCACTCTGGTGCTGCTAAAACAGCAGTTTGACTTCACTCCTGGAAGCACACTCCATTGCCTCTCGAGACAGATGGATGCCAACAACACAACAACCTGTGTTGTAGTAAATCATGCTCAGTTCTTTTATTAATACCTGGGAGCAGTGGTATAGTGTGGGGCTTTGCCCCAGGCACAAAATTGTTAGGGAGTACAAAAATTCAACACCCAGTGCTGCCTCAATACAGCTGCATGCTTCCATTGCTGGGCTCCATTGAAAACGGCTTCTGCACGCGAAGCAGGAAGTGACCTCTCCAGACAACGGGATGACTCTTTTTATCTCTGCAGCTGTGATTTCCTGGGTGATGCGGATGCCATTAGCCAGCTGAATGCACATGTGTACACCGTCTGTTTCCCTCCCTCCTACCCCCCCCCCCCCGGCATGGCCCCAGGCACAGGCAACCCATACTACACCTTGGAGACAATTATCTGTACATCAGTTAATTGGTCAGGGCGAAAATTCTTCTCAGATGAAGGAAGTTTTTTTTTAAAATCTCTCTATATATCACCTATATATTACGTCTTTCCTCCAAGGAGACTAGACTGACATAAGAGGCACTACAGGAAAGGTGAAAGCATATGGGAAACATTCGCCTACCATCCATTTTTAGCCAAGATTCGTTAGCATGTATTTATCACAAGTTTTCATACCTATGAACAGGGAGGGGCCTGCGTCTCTCATAATATTTCATACACCAGCTAACTGAATATAGATATATAGTGAAAGATTATGTAAATGTAAATATCCTATCAAATTGAACTTAGAATCCATCACAGCAGTCAAAAGGATGTACCACAAATAACCACATTCCACTGGTTTTCTCTAACTCACACTGAATAAAATAATGCCACAAAACTTGGAATATTTGCTCAAGTGAAAGATCTCTTGAGTTTAAGGGTATGGAGTTGTAACATAGCCAAGGGTTGGTACCCTTGCCCTCCAAACATCACAAGCAGAAAGATGTTAAAGGGCGAATGCAGATGATCTTGAAGATTATTAGGTGACTAATTAAACATTTGAGACAAACTGAGTTTGTTAATAAGAAAAACTTACTTTCTGGAAATAGCGTAGGATGTACATATTAGATAAAATAAAAATTGTGATGGTTGAGTTTGATGGTTGTTAAATGTTTGTTCTTACCCAGGTTTTCCTGCAAGTTCTCATGGAAGATGGTTGTGCCCATTCCATTCAGCTATAAATGGGGGATGTGATGTGTTTTATCGAGGAACTAATACACGACAGCTAGATATGGGGAATCATTCATTACTTGTGAATAGAAAGTCATTTTCATAAGGAGCTGCCTTGTACCAAGTCAGACCATTGCTGCATCTCATGCAGCATTGTCTATATGACTGGAAGCAGCTCTCTAGGGTTTTGAATTTGAACCTTCCACTGCCTAACAGGAGATGTCCAGGATTGAACCAGAGACCTTCTTCATGCTAAACATGTGCTCTACCACTGAAAAAGAGTCCTTTCATCAAATGCCATTTTCTAAACAAGTACTATGTTTTTAGGTATGACCAATAAATTAATATGCTCACATTAATATAGTCACTCAGATGGATACTTGCCAAATATTAGAAACCGAGAAATACTAAAACAGAGAAATAAGAATGCTTTCCCCAACTTGCAGTACATTTAACAATAACATTAATTGCTTACTTATCTTTTCAGCATTATTCCTTCATGAAGACTCAGTCTCTACATTTCCTTATCGCTTACACTCTCATTACAGTATGACCAGGATTTATGAGTTGATTACTGTGTGAATGTTAGACCACAAAGTATCATTTATGTTCTACCCTGACCTTTACTGTGACCTCTGGGGGATTACAGTAAGAAGAAAACGTGTGAACTTGGCATAGCCAAAGGGTGTAATACAACCCTACAGAACTGATAATAAAGCAAGGCTTCACTTCCAGTGACAAAGAACAGTTTGAAAAGAAGGCCACTAAAGAACCGCAAGAGAATCTGATGTTTTTAGTGTGCATATGTCATGTGTATTAAAATAGTATCCTCAGCATCTTGAGATATTTTCAGTGGACCGTTATTGTAATACTGAATACAGTCTAAAAAATGGCAAATATTGACATGTTTTAACTTATCATAAATACATTCTAAGGATCTATAAGGAAAACTAGAATTTTGCAGCTTGAAATTTCTGATGCCCACACCATAAACATAAATACTCGTGTTCCTAAAAATTAAATACTTTACTCCAGATAAGGTCTAGCAAGCACTCAATAGACTCAGTGTAGAATTGTAAGTTTGCAGTAGGCATGTTATCTGTTCCAAAGGATCCATTTTTCCCATCCCATCAAGCACTATATCATGCAACAAGTCCAATATATCACCCTAAAAGAATTCAGGCTCAAACGGTATCAGAAGCACAAAGTAATAAACAAGAAATTGTCATTGTATACTCCATGCCAAGTCATATGTCAAAGACACATATGTGCAGTATATTATTAAAGTGAGCATTTAGAAAACATTTACCCATTTTATAGAGAGGAAAAACTGAGGCAGAGTATATACTAAAGAGATTCCATGACCAAGAAATCAAGACACATGTAAACAAGACTACATGGAAGTGAGCAAACTTTCAGATCAAGTGAATCTTCACAACATCCTTCTGCATGACAGAATTTGCTCTGGTCGCTATATGACCCACCCAGCTAACACAGACCAATATGGCTTCTCCGTGCTATTTCTACTGCTATTGTTTCCAAGTAAATGATTATTGTGAATGAAGACAAACAAACAAATATACCAACCCAAAACAGTAACTTTTTATTCATCGCCACTACAAACATCTGCTGCCAAGGGCCACCTAGTATTAGGCCTGTCTTATGGCTACAGATGAAAGGGATGTAACTGAAAGGAAATACCAGCTAAGGGAAAGAATAGAAATAGGATATTTTGTTCAGACACACTGAAAGTACTACAAAAGCACATCTGTATGGTTTCCAGAATCTGCCTGTCAGTAAATAGAAGATAATTCAGTTATCCTATCTGATACAACATTGCTGTCTGTTATTTAATTTGATGAAGGTAGCTCTCTATTAGCATACTAATAAATGTCTACAATATTTTCCTACATAAACTATGAGCTTCTGCATGTTATTAATTAACCTTATGTACAGAAAAGCGAACTTGAGTCCCCCCCCCAAAAAAGGATGAATACTACATTTGTTTTTCTGTTGTATCTAGTATATGACTATTTGCTGTTTTAATAGCCTTAACTGAGAATTACTAGTGGCAACTGCTAATTTTTCCAGCTTCTATTGATAGTTTATCAGTTTTCGATGCCCTTTGTTGAACTCCTTCAAGGCAGACCAATACTAAGCAAACGAAAAGAGTGATTTGTACTAACTGTGCCACAGATACTTTGGAATTGAAATAAACTTTTATCTTATATGAGTGTATAGAATGATGACAGGAGACTTCTAAGCATATACAGTAGCTGTACATTAGCAGTGTTACTGGGAACCTTTTTTTCTGTAAAAGGACTGATTTTGAGGGACTGCAGCTGGGACCTCTCTGTGAACTTCATATGTAATGAAAACCTCTCCCCCGCACCCAAATACTAATTTAAAAACACTGCTTATGGCTTTGCACACTATGCATTTAATGTAATGTGTTGTTAGTTCATCAGTAGAGGGGTGTGTGTGTGGTGAAATGCTCTGTTGGTGCATGGTTTGTTTTGAAATCTTGCTAACACTTGCTAACACACCGTTCAACAATTACACTTTTCAAGTAAATATTTTGCCAAAGGAGGAACAGCAGATAAATCTTGATCCCTTTGTGGTTTTTCTGTATATCCCTGTTTCCAACAAAAAGACCCCACTAGCGGCTCTGCCTTATCACTAGGCCTCGGCCTTGCAAAATGACTAGGCCACAACCATGCCAGGCTATGCACTAATAATAAATCAACTGTGTTCCTATTTAATATACTTAAATAACTTTAAAAGTCCATGTCTACCTGCATTTAAGTGCCTGGTGTTCTGCGCAGAGTCTCTGTCCCCCTTCGCGAACTCCTCGAATAATCCTTTCTGCCACAAAATTGCTGGCTGTGGGCCTTTGTGGCATTGAATCTGGCCTGGGCCCCTTCTCCGACGCCGGCACCAACGCGGTTGCCTCTCCTCATACCCTCAGCAGAACAGAGGCAGAAGCCAATTACGACAGGCTTCCTAGCCTAGGCAGAAGGCCAAAACCAAAGCCCACAATCCCTGAGGGTAAAGGGCAGAGCAGGCCAAGGAGGCGAAAGAGAGGCCATTTTGGATGTGTCAGGCGACAGGCAGCCTCACAGCACTGAAGTAGGCCAGAACATCCTGGAAATATATCACAGGTTATTTAGTCTGCAGATATGTAATCATTAGAATCAGCCCAGCTTCCCAGGCTCACTTTTGAAGCATCCCTGGTACAGAGGTGACCTGCTCCGTTGCTGAGCGGTGGTGTGGGTGTTTCAATGTCTGGGGTTTCGAAGGGTGTGTGTTGTCAGGTGTTTGGGTATTTGTGGCATGAGGTGCGGTTGTGGGTTTACAGGGAGGGATACATGCATGGTTGTGGTCCCCCTCTAGGGCTTGGACTACTGGAAAGGTTTAACACCTGGCCTGTGCCTCACAGAGGTGCTTTGCTGCAGTTACTATTTCTCAACATGGCCCACCCCACAGGGTTGTTGTGATATTAAATACTGGAAGAGAAGCACCACTGCACCCCTCCCCAGGCAAACTTCCTCTAGGGTGTGTTTTTTAGCCTGGGGTGCTGTGTTTGTGAGGGGTGTGTGGGACTTGCTCAGACTTCTATAATGCACAGTCACTTATATACATATATACATATATAAACACAAGGCTATGCTGACCCAATACGGAAGTACTTAATTTTTTAAAAAAGTGATTTAAATGCCACAGTCATCGGCATCATACAAATAATTGAAGATGTCTTTCTCAGTACCAGCCCCTGCTGCCGCCTTTGCTCTGGATTGATACATGTTTTGGAGGGATATGCAGAAGTTTTGAAGGCATTTATCCTACTACGCTTCATACTGTCCCTTGGCAAGGAGTTCCACAGGTAACTGTAAGCATGAAAAAGCAACCATCAATTTTGCTTGTTTTAATTCATGTCCCATTAATTTTTAAGTCCATCCCCATTCCATGTGTGTGATACAAAGGGAGTATGTGTATGTTGTGTGTTTCCCTTTTGCTACTGATGCAAAATTGAAATTAAAACCATGTTGCCCTACAGGCAAGCCACAGTGTACTCAGTTGTTGATAACATTAATGAAGCACCACAATGTGATAATACTTAGCATTGGAGGGGGAGGGGTTACTGGTTTGTAGGGTTTTTTGTTCTTGTTTTTATCACGTATTTTGTGCTTTTATGTTGCATTTTTATGTTATGAACCTCCCGGATATCTGTGGATGAAGGGTGGTATAGAAATAGAAAGAAAGAAAGAAAGAAAGAAAGAAAGAAAGAAAGAAAGAATAATTATTATCCCATTTTGTCTCACTGGTGCTTTAACTTCAGATATTTTGACCAGGCAGGAAACAAGGAGCCTTTGTATGTTTTTTCTTCCCAAAGCACTAAGAATGCTTGCAATATACTTTCAGAAGGGAAAAAAGAATGCAACTCCAAATATCCTGTCATTTTTTTTCATTTCAAAGTAGAAATTGTACATCCATGGGAAAGAATACTTTTGCAACCATCAAACACCTTCGGAACAGGAAGAAGACCCATCTGTGAGTTTGAAAATGTTAGCTAAATATAATGAATCAAATATAGGCTCCCCCACCCTTCTATAAAATTTTGTCTGTGTCCAGAGTAAAGTGTGAACTCTGTTCTGAATGTCATTATAAAAGAAAACTGTGGTTAAGCTATTCATTTTAAATATAATTGAATTGCTTGGGCACATTAAAACGTTGAAATGTTTTAAGCAGAGGTAGGAGAAATAATTTAACGATGTTCTCTTTCAGATAGTTAATTAGCCTGCCATGTATGAAAGTGTAACAAGAACACCACCTACTGTAAAAGGGAATGTTCTACACTCAGGATGCTAATTTATTCATGTCTGCACAAAGAGGGAAGACCGAGACTGTTAACCCTTGTCTGCCAGAGACTTTTGGATACTCTCTAAAATGAATATCACTGAAGACTCCTGCAAAGTTTATTTGCTAGACATCATGATGAGAGCAGAATAACCAGTGTAGATATCAGAACAGCAGAATAACATATGATATGTTTAAAATTAATCTGGACTGATGTGTGAAGTGGCAACAATTTACATTGCGAATAAATCTTAAAGCAGCTATGAGTATTTGCTTGGAAGTAAACCCCATGCAGTTTTCTCATGTAAATACACATTGAACTGTAGCTTCAGTTGGTATTGTTACAGAAACCAACATAATAATCAAATGATATAAAGGTACAGAAAATAATCTCTCTCATTTTCACTGACAACTTTCTTCACTACTTGTTATTAAAGGTAACTTTTATCAGAATGTCTAAATCAGGGATGAGGAATCTTTGGCCACGCAAGTACTATTGGGCTCCAAATGCCATCAGCCTAGCCAGTGTCGTCAGTTGTCAGGTGACAACTGGGGGCACACAGATTTCCCATACAGCACCAAAAAAATATTTCTCCCTTGTTTTCAGGAGACCAGTGCTGGAATGAAATGAAATTATGAAACTGTACAAACATGATTTTTTGCTATATATTTTGTTTGAAAGTCAACACTGAGTGGCACCTAAAACAAGTACATTTCAATGTTTGTTGTTGAAGTAAGGAAATACAGTGGTACCCTGGGTTAAGTAATTTGTTCCAGAGGTCTGTTCTTAACCTGAAACTGTTCTTAACCTGAAGCACCACTTTAGCTAATGGGGCCTCCTGCTGCCACTGCGTGATTTCTGTTCTTATCCTGAAGCAAAGTTCTTAACCTGAAGCACTATTTCTGGGTTAGCGGAGTCTGTAACCTGAAGCGTATGTAACCTGAAGTATATGTAACCCGAAGTACCACTGTAAAATAAATCAATAAGGAAATAAAAGCTTTCCAGACTCAGCACTTTACATTTCATATTTTGCATCTCCTTAAAGTAGGGATTCTGCTGAATTTTGGAATTTGGGAGTGGGTAGGTTTGGATACAAACATTCCTGTTTGTAAAAGCCACACCCATAACAACCTGAGACAACTTTCACTTGGAAGTCATTTCTGGGCACTGGTTTTACTCATCTGCCCTCTTCCCCAAATTTAGGACCCAAACTGGAAGTTACAATATTAATGAAATTAGTAGCAGCCATAAGCAGCTACTGATCTGCATCAGAATTGTGGCATAGGGTAAGGGAGCTGTAATCCTTCCCCTCTGTGGTCCCATTATGGATTGTTATGGCAAATAAATGCTATTTAAAATGTTATAGCAGAGAACTGTAGAACTGCCACCCCACGCACAGTGCTTCACTCTGAGGAAGCACCTTTTCTCAGACTAAAAGCACTGGCAACCTTGAGGAATCCACCTGCAGGAATGCCACTTAGCATTTTTAGGGTTTAGGCAGCAGCTGCTGTTCTGTCCCAAATGGGGATTGTTTTATTTGTTATATTGTTTATTTGCCCCTGCTCTCTGCATTTAGAACTGTTTTTTTTCCCCATTGTCAATCAACTGATCAAGCCTTATTATCATGCATTGATCAGCTATTCCTATGTAGAATATCCAATTCTGCAGATGAAGGAAAGGTTTACTCTGTCCTGTTCTCTGCCACTCTGAGCTGCAGCCTGGAGGACCTGGTCTTTTGTTATCTTTTTACCTCTTCCATACCGCCATTTTTAGCCTAGTCAGATACTTCCTATTCATTCCGTTTTTTAAGCTTCTAAAGCTAAGTACAGTGGTACCTCGGTTCTCAATCATAATCCATTCCAGAAAACTGTTTGAGTTCTGAAATGTTCAAAAACTGAGGCGCAAAGGGCTGTCTGCAAATTCAATTGAGAAAATTGAAAAACACGCCTTGGAAGTCGTTCGACTTTCGAGGCACGTTCGAAAACGGAAGCATTTACTTCTGGGTTTTTGGTGTTTGGGTTCTGAAACGTTCGTCAACGGAGACGTTCGAGAACTGAGGTACCACTGTATTTGGTAATCTGCATTTGTAATTTGTTTGCTGTTCAAGTTGTGTTCAATTTACCAATAAAGTTGAAGACTGATTTCCATGAAAGTGTGGCTTGGATGGAAGTTTAGTTGACACATCTTAATGTGCCCTGAAGCTGGAACAATGGCTAGGCCTGAAGGAGAAGGGGTGTGCGTGCTAGTGGTGGTGGCAGGCAACCATTTGTGAGTGGCCAGAGGCAGTGGCCAGGGTCAGCCTAACATATTTTGCTGCCTGAGGCACAGGGCAAGTTTCAGATACCAAAGGTGATTGGACTGGCAGTTGAATTTTACTTTGACACTAGTGATGGGACATTGTCCTCCTGAGGGCAGCAAGCAAGCCTAGTGGGCACTGGCAGGCTTCATTCCAAAACCATTCATCACACTCTGCTGCCTCACTCTGTTTAATGTTAGGGCTTGGCCTGGCAGCGGCAGACAGTCCAGGGTTCCTCATCTGCCACCCCTCATGACCTGCCACCTGAGCCAAAGGTCAAAGATATTGCCTAATGGGAGAACTGGCACTGTTTACTATAAATATAATAGTATCCAAAATTAGGAATGTTGTACAAGATTGGAACTGTGAGAATATAAATTCATATTTTTCAAAGCAAACAGGATTTAATAGGATTTACTTTAAAAACAAATCCCGCAAAGAGAGATTTCATTCAGGCCAAATGTTGATTTTTCCAAAATAAAGAGCTTAATCTTTATAAAAATGATAATCTGTGATCAAAGGCACCTATGCCCTTCAGACAAATTCCACTAGGTCTCATTTGTGATAGAATAAAATGTTACTGAATCAAGCACACCTAACCAATTAAATTAGAAAATGTTAGTTGATTTCCTGTTTTATTTATCTAGTTTTATCCAGTATATAGCAAGAATATTCATATTAATTTGTTGGTATTTTTATACATATTATTTTGTATAAATAGATTCATGCATGAACTGTAGTGAATTAATATTGTTAACCAGCCACTTTAGCACAGATGTAGTTGATTGTTACCATCAAAGGGCAGAATGGGAGTGAAAATGGTTAGCAAGCAACTGAAAGTTGATTATCCCAATTCTAGTCCTAAGAGTAGACCCATCAACATTACTAGACATTGCTAACTTGGGTACATTAATGTCAATGGGTCTACTCTGAGTAGCAGTGGATACAACCCAAAATGTATAAATTGCTCTCTTATACTAGGTAATGTTCTTCCAATATATATGATGCCATTTAAAGACTTGAACTGTCTGTGAAAGGTTGATTACTTTCAGCTCTTGCTCTTTAAGTCCCATAGCATTTGGCATTTTCAGAGATGAAACAATGTAAATTTCCCATAGGGGCAAATCTATAGCTTGGACAGTAGACTTGGGTCATGTTGTGCAACGGTAAGAGATTCTGGTTGATACACAAAGAACGATTAAGAGTTGAGATACATTGCAAGATCAGAGACCGATAGGTTGTAAGTCAAAGTGGCCAGGGGATTATAAATAACTTCTGTGGTTACTATCAAGATTGGATAAGAAACAAAGTATCAGCTCCTGTTATCCATGGATGAGGAACTGAGCCCTGGGATTTGCTCATTTTAGTGGGACCTCAGAGTATGAAACTTGTTGCTAGATATATGCAGAGTGTTTTTGCTGAAGAAATAACTTCTGAGCTATTCAGGGAACTTGGACAACTATGCGCTGAAGATCTGGTTCTTTTAGACATATATCAAGCAAGCACTAAGGAACTCTACAATGACTCCTTCATACTCAGTAGAGGGCAGATCTACTTTACAAAACTAATTCTGTTTCATACCAGTTCTACTGTCATTATTGAAAGAATCCTGGGAATTGTAATTTGGAAACAGTGCAACAATTTCTCTGTTAGAGACCTTCACACCGTTACAGTTTGCATCGTTCCCTGAGGGCAGACAGTAGTTACTGTATCCTGACATGCACATTTAGCATCCTCTGTCACTTGCACACCTGTCTGGTATGTGGAAGGGCCCTACATGCATACCAATATATGTGTGTGAACTCCATGCGAAGGAGACCATGCAGGCCAAACATGGATTGCAAAGAGGCATATTCTCTGCCCTGACAACAAATGTCTCTTGAATGCAGCAAATCAGTTCCGCTTCTGAGTGGGACCGGTTTGCGCTCAGGCCTCCAGGCCCCATCCCTGCCTCAGCATGGAGCAGGATAGCAACCCACATCACGCTGAGGGTGACTCGGCCACGCCATTTGCCAGGCGGCCAATCAGGGCACTGGGGGGGGCATGGCTGGGCCAATTTAAACCGCGGCAAGTCTCTGGCTGCTCGAGTCAATCCGCAATGGCAGGGCTCCCCCTACTGGTGGTTTACCCTTCCAGACTTCCTGCAAGGTGGGTAGGAGTCAGATATAGTCTGTTGAAGCCAATGCCTAAGCCAATACCGCTCACATTCTGTAACCAATAAAGTTGTGGCCTAAATTTTGCCCATTAAATTTTGCCCATTAACTAAATTCTGTGTCCTTGACTCTTTATTTTTCCTGGGGGTGGCTTGGGGGTCTTGAAGTGCAAATAAATGTGCATAGAATGTATGCCTTGTTTCACCTAGTGTTGCTTTGATCAGTGAGTTAGCTGAGCATGAATTCTCGGCCATGCATGGAATGCCCACCTAACGTGGGATATCCAGACTAGTATGATAACTTGTAAAGTCATGGAGCTGGGTTTGATATGTGTTAGTTGCTGAACATCTTAAACTCTGGGTCCTGGGCAGATATTGTTGATTCTCTAGAATTGTATTAATGCACCACTAAATTATCAGGCCAGGGAAAGGTCTGCACACTTCCTTGAGATAAACCCACCTGAACTAAACACAGCTTAATTTCTGACTAGATATGCATAGGCCTACACAATCAGCCTGCCCCATCCAGCGCCTGGAATAAAATTTGAAACTAGTGGCTAATTTCTATTCAGAAATAAATATCTCCTACAGTAAGCTCTTGTCCTATTCTAACTTGCCAGACATCCTGATTAGACTTGCTTGAGAATGTAAGTCCTTGACTGGCTTGCTTTATCTCTGAGACCTTCCTTGCTTATCTTCCTTATTCCAGTGTCCTCCTCAATCCTCTGCATAATTGGATTAACTCTGGAAATTGCTGCAAACAGTTGTGCGTCATCTCAACAGATGCTAATCTGATCACTTACCTTGGGGGTAGCCTCTCAATTTGGTGTTAATATGAAATGCTTCTACAGTGAAGTAATCTGTAAATATCTGCTCCGAGTTCAGCATGGAGTTAATTCCGTTTTTTAAATAAAAGAGAGAGAGAAATTTTAATTTGTACAATCGTAATTTATCTTATCCCCTTCTCAATCACTGATGTTCCACGATTAAATTATCCGTATTTAATAATTTATTTATTATTGATTGCTGCTATTTTATATACCGCACTTCCAGTCATGTTCTCAGACTTATTTCAAGTAACAGTTGTGATGGTTCTGTTTTCATTGGCTCAAACTGAGCTCAGGACTCCTTGCACTCTGTATTGCTGAGGTTATGAAAGTTATGTACCAGTGCAATTACCCTCCCAGCCCCAGTTTAAACCAGAAACAAGCCCGGAAAAGTAATACAACAAAGAAGAAGGAATAAAATACCAGCACCTCTGGAAAATGCGTGCTTCCCCCCCCCCCCCCACCACCAGGTTTGTTTTTACTTCATTTTTGTTTTAAGATGACAGAGCTTTTCCTGCTGGTTGGAAGCCCATTCTCACTTTTACGAGGATATGGCAGCGCTGACAGGCAGAGTAGCCTTCCTGATTAAAGCAAGCCCCTAATACACAGAGTCTTGTGCTGTCAAATGCACATGCATTATTGCACAGGGGGCCAGCCATACTTCAGCCATGATGATAGAGTGGGCAGCGCTGTGTCAGATCAATTATGTACAAGGCCCATCTTCTCTATGATTCCCTCAATTTTTCCTCCTGACACGTCACCTTGGGCTCAACCTTCTGTTCTCACAGAGACAAACCTGCAGACAATAGTAAACCTAAGACAGTTCTCTCTCCCCCCCCCATCCTCACAGGAGCATGACACAGAGTAACCCTTTCCTGTCATACTTTCTCATGACTTTTCAGACAAATGTGGTTTCCTTGCTTTGGATGATTTGTGTAAAGGTTTGTAATGGACCGCAAGAAAAATGGCAAGTGTTCTCTTGTCTATTTGTTCACCAGCTCTACATACGTGCCCATATGCTTGTGTGACAGCTGAATAAAAGTTTTCCTGTCCACGCTTCCCTGTCATCTGGAAGTTTCGCATACTTCCTTCAACATATATGTGTAAGAGAGATAACTAGTTTAATTCAAAACGTTTTTATATTGCCCTTCAGTTCAAAACTTCCATACAATAAGTTTGTTATCTTTTACAGCAAGTTGATCAGCCCATTCCACATTCCAGTCACTCTGACCACCATTTAGAAATTACCACTGGAAAATTTATGGTGCAGTCCTATGCTTCTTTATTTATAAGAAAGTCCCACAATGTTCAACAGGGCATATTCAGGTAAGTGTATTTCAGACAGTAGCATAAACTAGTATCCAGTTGTTGGGGAGAAAACTGTAGCTTGATGGTGGGAAAGAACACTTAATTTGTAGTCTGCTATCCACTCAGGAAAGGGACGTGGGTGGCGCTGTGGGTTAAACCACAGAGCCTAGGACTTGCTGATCAGAAGGTCGGTGGTTCGAATCCCCGCGACGGGGTGAGCTCCCGTTGCTTGGTCCCTGCTCCTGCCAACCTAGCAGTTCAAAAGCACATCAAAGTGCAAGTAGATAAATAGGTACCGCTCCAGTGGGAAGGTAAACGGCATTTCCGTGTGCTGCTCCAGTTCACCAGAAGCGGCTTAGTCACGCTGGCCACATGACCCAGAAGCTATACGCCGGCTCCTTCGGCCAATAAAGCGAGATGAGCGCCGCAACCCCAGAGTCGGTCACGACTGGACCTAATGGTCAGGGGTCCCTTTACCTTTACCTTTTTATCCACTCAGGACACATCTACACCAGATTTATATATATAACAAGGTATATATATATATATATATATATATATATATATATATACACAAAACAAGGTTTAACAGTCATTCCCATTTACTGTGTGATTGTGGTGGGAATGTTTGTTCATAGAAAATATCACCTCCTCTTTTTTTTTTTATCAGGAACTCACAATGATTTACAGCTCCCCTATGAAATAACCAAAAGGAGGCACTTTTTGCAACTGCAAAGGTTTTAGAAAAAATAATTCCCTTCTGGATCACCTCTATTTTTATCTCTCTCACATTGTTATGTGATACCACCCATATTTCTGCATTTCTCTGTTTTGATTGCACCTAAATTTGATTGTACCTAAAACATCCATTTATACCTAAATGGTTTCAACAGATAAAATAACAATACGCATAGAAGCCTTCTTATGGCAGGTGGAAAGGTTTCACCAAAAGCCAACTTTTTAAAGAAGGGTTAAGATCCGCAATTGTAAATGGTCTCAATTTTCGCAATGTAAACCATTTCTTGCTTGAATGTTCACTTTTGGAAATGAGCCTCAAACCCTGATGTCTTATTATTATTGTAACCCTTATTCAAGAGCTGTTCCCTTATTCAAGAGCTGAGGTAACCTCAGCACCATTTTTGTTTCTTTAAATCAGGGCTTCTCTTTCTGGTTGTGTGACTTCAGGTAACTGGGGATTGTGTAGCTACAGTATCATTAATTCATCATGTAGCTAATCTGACTTAACTGTGTGTGCCAACTGCACCAAACCCATTCCAAGATGGAACTAAGGCTCCCTCGTTCTTGCTCTTGTTCACAGCCCCCTTGAAAACCCACTGAGAAGAAAGCACTTTCACAGCAACCCTCTCCCACTTTTGATACTGAATCCTTGGATACGGACCAACTTGATACAGCTAAACTAGTTTAAGAATGTAATTTTAGTCAGCTTCATGGTTAGGCTGCCTGAGTTCTTTGAAAGCAATGGCAACATTTTCATGGTTTGTTGTATACGGATAATATATGGGAAGGCTAGCTGGTAAGTAAAGCTTAGCCCACAAGAAAATTACTTGGGCAGTAGTAGATAGTGCAATTAAATGGCATACTATACTTTTTCCTAGCGCTTTGCTGTTAATCAGACTTCTGCAGAACGCTTTAAAATCTCATGTGATGCGTTAGATCACATTTGCCAAGATGCAGGAAGCAGATTGAACAATCATATAATACTCACTTTACTTTTTCAGAGAGAAGCATCAGCATATTTGGGGGGTTTATTCAGAGTTCACCAGCTTTACAATGACACCTATTGGAGTAGTGCTCATATAATAACTATAAAAATGCAAAGCTGCACCGATAAAAAAGTGCAAAGAGAAGGGGCCAAATCCCCCCCCTTAATACCTGTACATTTAGCAATTCCATTGTGTTAGGAATTCAGTTTGAAAGATATTTAGGAATTGGAAGAAAATTGGGTTTGGAAGAAGATATAGATATAGATATAGAGATAGAGAGAGAGAGAGAGAGAGATAGAGATAGAGATAGAGATAGAGATAGAGATAGAGATAGAGATAGAGATAGAGATAGAGATAGAGATGAGAGAGAGAGAGAGAGAGAGAGAGAGAGAGAGAGAGAGAGATTGACAGATAGATAGATGATAGATAGATATATGGATGAAGGGATGCTGTACAGGACCTAGTTAATAGTAGCATTATTATTAAGCATACCAAAAGAGTGGGGTTGCAGTAAGTATGAACAGCCACAATTTGAAGGCAGAGGCAAGCCAACAACCTAGTTTTTGTGTAGGCTAGATTAAAGACTGAGCAATATGTATTCAACCAGAAATTATAATGACTTCTGAATGAAGAAGCTCGATAGAATACAGAAGTATTTTTGATTAACAACTCATGTTCTATACTAGTCTTTTACTTAAGATTTGCAAACAAACAAACAAACAAACAAACCTGTCAGAGTTTGTGGCTTTTCTTTATAATCTTCTCTACCTCAAGCAAGGTGTTGTCCATAGAATTTAGAGACTTTATTTTAAAAAGACAGGGGATGGATAAAATGAGTTTTCCTTTAGCTTAAAAACAACCAGCATACAAGCCCATACAAAGGATACTTTAAGTAAGCAGAGAATAAAATCATCAGGAAGACTCAAACCCATGCACTAAAAACCACCAGAAGAAATAAATGGTGAAAAATATTATATTGCAAAATACAACTTGTTAAATTTAAAATATTATATTAGTAACTCTTGGCATATGCTCTTTATATAGAACTTATACACAACTAGGGACACGGGTGGCACTGTCGTCTAAACTACTGAGCCTCTTGGGTTGGGCTTGGCCATTGAAAGATCAGCAGTTCAAATCTGCACGATGGGGTGAGCTCCCATTGCTCTGTCCCAGCTTCTGCCAATCTAGCAGTTTGAAAGCATGCCAGTGCAAGTAGATAAATAGGTACCACTGTGGCAAGAAGGTAAACGGCATTTCCGTGAGCTCTGGCTTCCATCACGGTGTTTCATTGCGCCAGAAACGGTTGAGTCATGTTGGCCACGTGACTCAGAAAGCTGTCTGTGGACAAACGCCAGCTCCCTTGGCCTGAAAAGCGAGATGAGTGCCACACCCCATAGTCACCTTTGACTGGACTTAAACGTCCGGGGTCCTTTACATTTACCTTACACAACTATCATATAGCAATCTAAATTTCAGAGACTATATCCTATGAAGAAGATTTGGGGAAAAGGAATAAACAGAATTCCCTTCTGTGATAAGAGAATTTCAAAAATAGGTTAGCACATTCGTTTGTGTAAGAGCAGATAGAAGCATTGACTGTAGCAACCCTGTGCTAGGCTTTCAAAGTGCTTGAGTGTATTGTTAATTCACTTGTAAAGTGAATTTCTTCACTACTAGATAGTACATCACACCATCTTAAGCATTTTCCCACTTGTAACTCAACATATATACTTTATGTCATCAAATGCCCATGTGGCAAATTATATGTAGGCAGAACAAGCAGAGCTTTCAAGAACAGAATGGATTTCTTTCTTTCTTTTACAAGATGCCCCCACCCCCATAAATATTCCATTTTGGGCTGGTAGATGGGTATAGAAAAAAAAGTTAAAACCAATCTAATAGCATAACTCAAATGCTTCCCAAATCCTTAAATTTGTATCAATAAACAGAGGGGTAAATGCTTCACCTGTGGTCACAGTAAGAACCTTTCCAATATTTTAGGCTTAAGGCAATTTTATATTTTCATGAAAGTACCAACACACACATAATGGAATAAAAAAATCGCACTTAAAAATGCATAATAGTATACGAAGAGAATGTCACCAATCCAGCTGTAGTATAAGTCAACAGCTGTGTGTAGCAATTGATAGCCCAGGATATAGTTACGCATCCAGAAAAAGGTAGACTCATCTAAAACCTCTAGTGTTGGACCTTTGGGACCTGAGCAACCTTTGTTACACAAGACTTGAAATCATTCCCTTGGTCTGCAGTTGGTGGGGCAGGAGAAGACCTGCTGCTGGCCCCCAGGTTAACCTAGGGTGGGTCACAACAGCATTACCATCAAATATATGGCAAAATGAAAAAGCACATCTCCAAATGCATGTCTGGAATAACGGTGTCTCCCACTTTTGAAAAGGCTGACCACTAGCGATCCATCCATGAGTTACATTTCTAGATGGAGGGAGTTGGAGGAAAGACCATCTTGGTATGTGTGTTTTGGGAGTGGAAGGATAGCACAGGCAATTCTTCTATATATCTCCCAGACCACCTGACAGTTTATCTAAGCTAAAGACACCATGCTGCAATCTTCCCTTCCAATATTTTTCTGCTCTGAGCATTTTGCACACTCCTAACAGGCAATTGATTGTGTGGAAATAATAAAACACAAGACAAAAATTTGGAAACAGAACAATGTTTTTTTAATCCACTATACTTCAATGATTTCAACAGGCAACCCTCCTTTGCGGCTAAGGCCTTCTTTCTAGTACTTGTCTGTTAGCTCCTTATTGGAATAAGAGGCACAATGGCCCATGACTGGATAGGTTAGCATTTTTATTTCCTTTCTGCTTTCTCTAATGAAAAGCACATGTGTCTAGTAAATCTTGCCTTTCTTCTTATTAAACCAGTCAGTGTTCATTATTGAGGTCTGGGCCTAGCTGGGCGGGAATCAATAAGATGATCCTTTTAATCACTTTACTAATCAACAAGCTATTTCTTATTTCACTCTCTCTGCAGCAGTCACTGAAATAAAAAGATTTATCTGCCTCTGTGTACATATAAATCATGTAGATTTGTCCTCATAAACATGTGTGCGCAGGCAAGCTTACGGATACATATTTGCCTACACACAAGGTTTTAACTAGTTTATACAGTAATGCACTTGGAGATTCTGAAAGTGAAATGAGCTACCTGTATGAATGAACACACACACACACACACACACACACACACACACACTTGTTCCCTTTAACACAATGTAGTTTTGCATATCACAAATTCAGTTTCCTAGGATAGAAAAAAATGGAAGTGACTGGGGCCAAGTATGCATACTTTAAATTCAATAAAGAGGTGACAGCATAGAAGGAGGCAGCAGGCAGGTGCTTAAATGCTCTATGTATTATTATTTTTTGCAGAGCAATCATAATAATTTTCATCATTCATTCTTGGCCCAAGTTATTGAATTTCAGAAATTATAAACCTGGATCCTTAGCCAACCTGGGACCAAATTTATAGGGTTTTATATCTATCTATCTATCATCTATCTATCTATCTATCTATCTATCATCTATCTCTATCTATCATCTATCTATCTATCATCTATCTATCTATCTATCTATCTATCTATCATCTATCATCTATCTATCATCTATCAATCTATCTATCTATCATCTATCTCCTGCCCACCTCGCAGTTTGAAAGCACATCAAAGTGCAAGTAGATAAATAGGTACCACTCTGGCGGGAAGGTAAACGGCGTTTCCGTGTGCTGCTCTGGTTCGCCAGAAGAGGCTTTGTCATGCTGGTCACATGACCCGGAAGCTGTATGCCGGCTCCCTCGGCTTATAGAGCGAGATGAGCGCCACAACCCCAGAGTCGTTCGCGACTGGACCTAATGGACCTAATGGTCAGAGGTACCTTTACCTATCTATCTATCATCTATCTATCTATCATCTATCTCTTAGGGGCCTTCAGAGATGTAAAGTGACAGGCTCATGGGACACCTCAATATTTCTCCCTTCCATTCTTCACTCATTGCTTTCTTACCAAGGGTTATGGGCAGGGTTGGCCCAAGAAATTTTGCTGTCTGAGGTGAAAAGAAGAAGGCATCCCTCCTATTCCATATACAAAAGCTGACTTCACTGACTTACCCCACAGCACCTGAGGCAGCAGGTTAGTTTGGGGGGTTCAGGAGAGGCCATGTGGCAATAAACAGAAGTGTGTGTGCTCAGGGGCTGCTGTTACTACCCTCAATCATTCTCCACCTGAGGTGGTTGCCTCACTCTGTCTGATGGTAGGGCTGGGCCTGGCTGTTTCAGGGAACACTATCACATTGATTGAGTGATCATGGAGTTCTTTTTTAAAAAAAAAAAACAGGCAGTCTGGATGTTTAAATAAAAGGGAAAAATAGAAAGCAGGTAGCCAGAAGTTAGAGTGAGCTAACAGGAGGAGAGCTGGACCATAAAGACGACTGATCGCCAAAGAATTGATGCTTTTGAATTATGGTGCTGGAGGAGACTCTTGAGAGTCCCATGAACTGCAAGAAGATCAAACCTATCCATTCTTAAGGAAATCAGCCCTGAGTGCTCACTGGAAGGACAGATCCTGAAGCTGAGGCTCCAATACTTTGGCCACATCATGAGAAGAGAAGACTCTGGAAAAGACCCTGATGTTGGGAAAGATGGAGGGCACAAGGAGAAGGGGACGACAGAGGACAAGATGGTTGGACAGTGTTCTCGAAGCTACCAGCATGACTTTGACCAAACTGCTGGAGGCAGTGAAAAACAGGAGTGCCTGGCGTACTCTGGTCCATGGGGTCACAAAGAGTCAGACACGACTAAATGACTAAACAACAACAACAACAACAACAATAGGGGGATTGGGTGTAGGGGGCGGGTTGGAGATATGTGAAAACATACAAGGAAATTACTGAATAATTTGGAAAACATGGACAATTACAATCAGCCTGGAGTCATGAACAACCTTCTGTTTCTGAAGTTTGCTGCCTTGGAATGTGTTTCCATATGGTATCACTGCATATACAGTGAAACCTTGGTTCTCAAACTTAATCCATTCCGGGAATCTGTTCAACTCCTGAAACCGTTTGAAAACCAAGGTGCGGCTTCTGATTGGCTGCAGGAGCTTCCTGCATTCAAGCGGAAGCTGCGTTGGACCTTCACGTTCCAAAAAAGTTTGAAAACTGGAACACTTATTGTATATTTCCATGTATTGGACGATGTTTTTTGACACAGAAATCCTATCAAAAAACTAGGGTCATCCAATACACGGATAGTGGCATGGGGGGGGGAGATGCCGCTGCGTGCAGGGAGCAATCTGGGGGTGCTGGCTGGCCGCTGCACATGGGAAGCACACCCTGGATAGTTTCCCACGCATGGGGGAAGGTGCCCTCTGGCCAACCGACTGGCTGGAGCGCAACTTCCCTCGATGCCACTGCGCAAGGAAAGCACCCCCTACCTGCGCGCAGGAAATGATCTAGGGAGTGTTTCCTGCCCGCAGCTGCATGGGCGGAGAGGCTCAACAACTTTGGGCCATCTCCCCTCATTTTCTTAAAACTGAGTCCCTCCAAATAGGGGTGGGTGGGTCTTATACATGGGGGCGTTTAATAGACGGAAAAGTACGGTACTGTCTGGTTTTTGGTGTTTGGGAGCCAAAATGTACAAGTACCAAGGAGTTCAAGAACAAAGGTACAACTGTAATATGAAGACAGAATTCTACCAAAGAAGAGATTTTAGGTGCAAGTCAAGGATAGGTAAGCCAGCACATCTTTCTGTATACCTATTGCTCCCCAGTTTAGTCTCTTTGCCCTAGCACCTAGCTTCTCAAAAAAAAAAAACAAAAAACAAAAAACCCCTTAAAAGTATGACTACTTATTTACATGAAACTTTATTCATTTATTTGCATTACTTATGGAATCCTATAACAAAAGTTCTCAGAGTGACTTGCAACAGAAATAACCACACTGCAATAAAAATACAATGAAGGCACCAAACAACCCCACAATATTAAATTAAAACAGAGAAGAAAGAAAGAAATCCACAGAGACAGATCTATTTAAAACAGAAAGCTGACGGATAAAAATCCAGAGAGCTGAGACAGTATAAAACAATGATGTCATTTAAGAGGTATTTGTCTTGTGCCAACTGGGCATTACAGCAGGCACCATGCGGGTCTCTCTGGGAAGGGGAGGGCACTACCATCTGGAGACAGGGATAGCTGGGCCTAAGGTTGTTCCATTCTGCTTCTGCCTGTGCTCAAACCTAAGTCTATTCTGTCCTATTTCTGTGCCAATTTTAAAGAGGGTGGGAATATACAAAATTCTTTAAAATCTGCACAGATTATTTATTTTTTTTAAAAAAATCACATGCTTAAAAAAGCCTGATGCGACAACTGTGTGCAACTGTTGCCATGCATGTTGAAAACAGGCTGCAATTCTCCCTAGGAACAACTGGACCTGATGCTGTGCCATTGCTGTCAGAGAGGAAAAAAATATGGCTTCCCCCATGGAGCAGTGATTTTCTACATACAGTCTCTCTGGGAGCCTTCCAGGGAGAATTTCGATGCAGAATCAGGCAGGTTGTTGTACTCTGAAACTAAAAGTGGTACCCCTTTTCCCATTTAACTCCAAACATGTTTTAAAAAGAAGTCCTTTTCCTTTCCTAATTATTAATTAAAAATGGCTTTCAAACTTCTGAAGTTAGGAAAAGGGACTGTCAGATGACACCAAAGATTCTTGTGGCTAGGGCACATGGGATATCATTACTCATGAATGTAGGCCATCAGAAGAAAATAGTGGCAGAGTGATGCTTTAAAAGTTTGTGGTTCCAGCAGATGTCTGACCCTACCTATATAGACTTCCTGCCTTCCTGCCCTCCTTTTGTTTCTTGTATGTATGAGGGAAAAAATCATGAGAAGGGGAAAGAATGAAGCAACCACCTGAAATATAACTGCAACACATCATAAACTGAAGGTGAGAAGTTCCAATAATTTCAATGTGATGCATGCTTGAGTAAGAATTACACACATAAGTGAGAAGTGCAGGCTTAAGTGAGGTGCTGAAGCCATATATTTTGTGGCAAATTATATTATGAATGGTCATATTCTGCTTTATTCTGGAAAGCACCCCTTATTGAATGTTGAATGATCTAATTTGCCACCCCCTCTTTTTGTTGGCCACAAAAGAGACAAAAGATGAAAAAAGTTCAAACTTGCTGTGCACATCGTTCTTTGAACATCTTTCATCTGTGCCTCTTGTTACGTAACAGTGAGATGTGTTTGGCCTGCAACCTGACACCAGCCGTTCTTTCCCAAACAGAGGTTTTTCTCATAAAATCCACTCAGGCCCTTCTTCTCAAGTTCTTCATCCACTTTTCACAAGAAAAAAGAAATCATTCATATCCAACAAAGAGAGTCTCGGATTCTTTAGATATTTTCCATTATAAGCTTTTGGTACCATTATGAGCTTCAGCTCAAGTTACGTTTCTGATCCCTCTTCTTTCATCTGGTAAAAAATGGATTATTTCATTATTAGCCTGGAACCGTTACTGTTCACAGAGATCAGGTCTGTGTATGAACAATTCTTTCCCCGGCGTATTACTGCTAATCCCAGGGTTGCTATAAACTTTGCTACAAATGCTCCAACTCTTGTTGTTGGTGAGATCAGGATGGTAGCTAACTTTACTCAATGTCTCTTTGCAATGGAAAAAACCTCCTTACTATGAATGTTATGGAGTAGAGAAATGACAGAATTGTTCATTAGTGGGAACCTTCACAATTCAAAAGTTTAAATACTCCAAATTCATGAGTTTGTCATTACTTTAAAAATGGCTGATGTGAATGATGATGGGGTAGATATGATAGCATACACTGTTGGCAAAAGAAAGAAACTTACCCCAAAAACAATACATTCAAAGCCTCTGGAGAGAATGGAAGTGGAATTGTGAGGAAGTAAAGACAAAGCTAATGCCCTGAATTGTAGCAGTCAAAGTTAAATTCAAGGTGAATGAGAGTAAACCATCCAAAGAATGAGGATTAGACCTTGAGAATCAAAGACAGAGGCAAGTAAGGGGGGGAATGGTCAGAAAGGAAATAGCTGTATTAAGTTTAAGTCAGTTGTGTCCAAGATTTGATGAAGTGAAGGGCCGTGAGGGCGGACCAAAGGGCCAGTTGAAATTGTTGAGCTTATGATTTTACCCTAGGAAATAAACTGCCACAGGGGCTGGATTAGGCCCCCGAAGTAGACTTTGGACATGCCTGGTTTAAGTGGTCTACATCTCATGAAGAACTGGAAATATAGTTTAAAGAGGAACCCATAAGGCTCCACAATCTAGTGACTGTAAAAAGAATTGAATTGTGTTGGGATCAGTCTGTCTAATCCAAGGTGTCTTCTGATTATGGGCCAACATCACTTAACAAAGGATGGTTTGAGCACATGTCCAAATGCAACATGTGAGAAACCAGAACCAGAACTTCCAGATGGGTAGGTGTGTTGAAGGAAAAATCAGAAGACATGCTTCTTCCAAAAATCTTGAGGTGGAACTCAGTGTGGTGATGGGCGAGATGGGGAAAATCGGCTGTTGGAACACACACTATAAAGCACACTCAAAACATAAACAGAGTATATTGTTTGGGGTTTGAGGGGACAATTGAAACAAATATGGAAAAAATCCCAAGCCTTTACTTATGCAGTGTCTAGCACACAGGTTAGAGGCTCTGTATTCCCTGACATACACACAAGAAATTTGGGTACCCAGGCTTGTGCCCACAGCTGTTTTATTGTTCATACTTTATGTTACACAGGAAATATTAGTGTTAACACTGATGAACAGCAATTAGGTAGTAACCTGTAAAATGAGGAGTTGCCCCAATTATGGCAAAATTAATAATATGCTCATTGGCATGAGGGGATGTGCACTAAAGAAACAAGAACATTTATCTCAGGGTAAGTTCACATATTTGAACTACTTTTCTCAGTCAGCCCACTTCGATTAACTCTGAAATAACCTATATCATTGCATACTACCCATTCAAAAAGTAATTAAACTTGAATTCCTCCATTATTACACAGAATTAATGTTTAGCCGAGTGAGTAACATCATCATGGAATGTAAGCTTCTCCAGACTCTTTGTCCTCCATGGTGAAATGCTCCCAAATCACATTTGACGTGTTCCCCAAAGGGCAAGGACCATTTAAGCTTTATAAATGCTGTCTTCTTCTTCTTCTTTTTCTTCTTCTCTCTCTCTTTTTAAAAAACGCTTCACATAAATGTTTCATGTCTCTCCTTAGTGATGCACAGGCCCCGAACATTTAGCTGTGAGGGTGTTTATATTTGTGGAACTCTCTTGAACATTTGCTGTGGATTTCAAACAGCTGCTACACTGAAGCACTGGGAATAGCAAGATCATGAATATTCAGGTGTAGCGACTGGAATGAACAGCCGTTAATAGAATAAACGCCTAAACAGTTGTGTAAGGCTTATTAAGACCTATTGGGGCTGAGATAATAAATTCCCAGCCTGACATGTTGCAACAAAATGTAGTTGAAACATTTTGGACCATCTCTTCAGAAATTAAGGGGAGAGAGTGAAATAAAAAAAGTTAGTTCTGTATCATAGCACAATGGAACACCTGGAAATCTTGGCACTTGCGTTAGATTTCGCAGATATGATTTTTACATGCTAGCTCATCTTCACTTTAAATTGATGACTCTGACTATTCTGTAAGATGCATGGGATGTCTGATATGGACATTGCTCTCCACATGAGACCATTTACTAGATCACCTTCCAGATTCTACAAACTCCAGAGATACACTCTGCTTGGGAAGAGCAATGTGGGATAGAATAGCACAAAAGAACTAACTTCTGTATGTCTGAACAAAACCCCATTCCAATTTGTGGCCTCTCTTAATTTCAGGTATTTGTCTGTTGCTTGCCATACATTCTTTTGGTGCCAGACAGAATGAACAGCTTAGAAGTCATCATGTCATAGACATATTCAAGTAGTTGATGGGCAAATCACATGAGGCAGGTTGCATATATAGGTACCACATTATTCAGCAAGGCCAATCAACATTGGATTTTTGCTTAAGGGATTAGTATTTAGTATTTGTTAGTATTTGACTGCAGTTACAGACTTGATCCTTGTCATGCCTGACAGAGGAGCCGTGCTTTCTACAAGGAGAAAGTGTATGTCACACAGACTGGGCAGTTTATTATTCTATATAATTAAATTGGTACATACCAAGAAGAAAAAAGATTGTGTCAAATATTATCAGATTTTGATCTTAAAAATAGTTATTTTGAAGGGGCAGAATTATTTCCCACATATTATATTATATTATATTATATTATATTATATTATATTATATGTAAATATTTATTTTTCCCCAATCCTGTTCAGTGTCATTGTTTCTCCAGACTGCTGCTTCTTTCTCCTTCCTGTGTGATCCCAGCCAATCAGGGCTCATGTAATGAATGTTATGACACAACACTACATAGATAATAAGATTTTGATGATGTAACTGATGAAATTGAGAATGAATAGAATGCTTCTGGATCACCAGGAGGCACCAACACTGCTGTGTAACCAATCAGCTTTGACCAGACAATGTAATTCACAATGGCAGGAGCAATAATTTGACACCGAGATAAATATTTAGTTCTATATCACACTTTAATTTGCAACTAAAGTGGTACTTGAAGTAGTATACAGCATAATAGCATTATAAAAACATTATGGCATTAAAACACATTTTTTTCACCAAAGATATGGAAACCATCCAAAGCCTTTTGACAGAAAAGAAAAACTAAATTGTTTTCTTGCTTTAATGTTACCTTAAAAAATTATCAAACTGTGCACACTTGTTGCAAACCGAGGAGGGTCTATTTTCAGCCACTCTTCCTGGGTTACAGTCTCCACTAGTCCAATTAATAGCAATACAATTTTGTTGCCACATGCCTTTAGCTAAACAGTGATCTGAATTGCATTGTCATGCTGTACCTGCAAGATAATTAATTGTTGTAAGAGAACAGGAATTTTGCCTGTCATGTTGTATTATGTTCTGCCATACTGCTTGGTTCTGTCACAAAGCATTGCACGCCATTAAAACACCATACACTGAAAAACCTCCCTGTTTCAAACCTAAAGGCAAACTCAGTAATATTTGATCTGTTACCTGCTGTCAGTTCCAATGAACAGCTCTTAAACTGGCATTTTCCAGCACCAGATTCATGCTACTTAGTTCTGTGCAAACACAGGGAAATCCCCCATTATCATGGCCAACCCAACTGTACTCATTAAACTCAAGTGGTCACATGGAGTTGCAATAGCCCAAGTGAATAACTGATGAAGTCTGTCATTTATAAAGCAACATGCACCTAAGAAGTACATATTGGGATACTTTTTAATGCTGCAAAGAATGCTGGTTCACAGTTCTTGCATGATGTACAACTGTGTGCAGTCTGGAAGTTCTACTTTGGAATTGACATAAACTCTGGGTATGTAAGGTACACCTGCTTGGGATGACCTAATGGTTTGGATTGGTTCAGCTGATTATCCACAATCATGGCTACCCATTATGAGGCTTTCCTTGTCTTCCTGGTTAGTCTAGCTGAAGTCAGCTTCATCTGATTTGGCAGCTGGTTTCACTGGTTGTAGTTGGTACACAATTTGGAGATAGGCGGGTTGTAACTGCCCATTGCTTCCTATGAACATTGCAGAAACGGGATCCAATCCAGAGCAGTTAGAGTACAATGCAATGTATGATTTCAGGGCTGGTGCGCTGGACTCATTTGTTTATGGTTGTGATGAGCAAAATGCCTGACTTCCTTGTCAGAAGCCTAGGCTGCCATTTTTCATGCTGATACTCTGACTCATGTTGAAAGGGGCTAGAGTAGTATGCAAAACTGTAGTTTTGTTTAGTGAACATGTATGTAGACCCATTAGGAATAAGAGAAATCTCTCATGGACATGGAAAAATTCACCATAAAGGGTAAGACAGAGAAAATGTTTAAAGAGTAAGGCAGTTCGGTGTTTTAATTTTTAGATTAAAGAGGTATGTTGTGCTTTTGACAGCTTATACCTATTCAGATTTTACTCAGTGTTATATACTCCACTAACCCCCACTTCTGGGTCTTTGCTCTTGTATATCATATTAAATATATTTAAATGTGATTTGCTAAATGCAGGTTAAAACAATTGCAGATTAATATGGAAAAGGATGGAATATACAAAATCAACACAGACCAGAAACAAGCTGATCATGGTCTGGCCTTGACACTTTCTCTCTGTATTCTGAGGCTCAAGGAAAACTCATGGTTCATTAGGACTTAATATAGAACTGCTCTCAGGATTACAGACCATGATGTTACTTGTATCATAAATAGATCAGTTCAGTGGAATGCCATAGGAGAAATATGGTGCCAGAAACAAGTAAACAATTTCTCCGACGTATATAGAGCTGTCCCTCCAAGGATGTCATGAGAGACAAGTAAAGATGACTATCCCATTTTTGTTAGGTAGGATTGCTAGGCTGTTATGTTGTGACTTGGCCAAGGCAACCCAGTACGGTTCATGGCTAAGTGAGAATTTGATCCCAGATCTCCGCAGTCCAAATCCACTACTCCAAGTCCATTACCCCACACTGCCTCTCAGGGGAAAGATTAAAATACAGATATATTAGAATGTTACAGTGATGTAAAGCAGTAGCCAAATGGATGCAAATATTCAATGTGTTCTTTGATGGACTGTCATCAGTATGGGATGCACAATGACGTCTGAAAACACATTTAGGCCTTGTTGAGTGTTAGCCATTCATTTTTACCCCAAGGCAGAAACCTAATGGCAGATGCAAAACAAAACTATAATTCTTTTAAACAGCACTATATATTTCAGACCCTTTCCTAAGGCATTCTAGATTTCCCTACTTGTTTAAGTTGCATGAATGATGTCAGACGTGTTGACTGCTCTAATGTATTCACCATACTGTGGATATCAGCAATCTGGATTAAAGCCATTCAGAATGAAAATAATTACCCACTTCTTTCCTCTTCAGCCCCTCTGTCTTCACTCCCCCTTTCTCCATACCCTTTCATTCTTTTATGACCTGGTTATCAATATAAGAACCAAATCTGTTTCGGAAATTTCTATGTCATGGTTGCACTGGTGGAGGAAAGAACAGATGGAATAAATTAATTAGTCAAAGTCTGTTTAAAAGGAAAAGCATTTCTTTGCCCAAGCTGCCAGAGGGTAGAAAAGAAGAACATTTAAAGAAGTTAACATACTTCTTGTTAACTTATCAGAACCCTTTAGCTTATCAGACCTGTACATTACCATCCTCAACACAAAGCGATTTTGCATGTGAAAAGGGAAGCCAGGAGGTATCTCTACAAATATAAAATGAAAGTTTATTAAAATTATCTGCATCAAATGCATCTGACACAAAGAGTAAATAGGCATGGCACATGATTATGCTCCTCCTTCAACACTACCAGTCATGTTGGATCTCATTATTGTCTTGCTATGTGGCTACAACCTAGAACATACCCAACACTCCTCTATAGCTGCCTATTACAGAGGAAGATAACTAACTGCAGCCTAGCTGAAACTTAAGAAAGATTGTGTTGCCCTGGGGTGGCTGTTCTGTGGGCTTCCAGATGTTGTTGGACTACAACTCCCATCATATTTGACTATTGGCCATGCTGGCTAGGATGGTTGCAAGTTGGACACCAGCACCATTTGGAGAGCCACAGGATAGCTACCCTGGTCTAGAGAGAAACTGTAGTTAAAAGGAGAGGATGGAGATTAATGCTAGATATTGTGATTTGCATGCAGAATATCCCAGGTGAAAGCTCTTGACATCTCCAGGTAGGATTTGAGAAACGACTTCTGCCTGAAACTCTGGAGAGCTACAGCTTGTCAGTGTAGACCATGTGTAGGTCCATGGATACAGAACCTGTAGCTCTCCCAATGTTGTTGGACTCCCAGTGTTATTCCCATCAGTCCCAGCTACCTTGGCCAAATGCAATGGATGATGGGAGCTTCAGTCTAGCAACATTGGGTGGGCAACTGGTTCCTTATTCCAGTGTAGACAATATGGAGCTATATGGACTTCCCTGTTTCAACAAGCCATGCAAGCGGAGTTTTTTTACATCCCATTTGGTATCTGTATAGGTTTTTAAATTGTTTTTATATATGTAATATTTTAATGGTTTTATATATGCAATTCATATATGTATTATTGTATTCTGAAAACATTTCAGTATGCTGACAAACCAAGATATAGTTGGTGATGGACCAAGGGTCTGATTCCCTATTAAACAATCCCAAGTTCCTGTTCCTATCATTACTGATTTTTTCCCATTGAGAAATCTCTGGTTATCTTCCAAGGGACCCTAGGATTTCCCACTATCATCTGAGAAGGAAACTGCTTCATTAGCCTCTGGCTAGAGGAAATGTGCTGGAACAGCAGCCAAACAGAGTGAGATGGGGAAAGAGAATGTGGCTTGAAGCAAATGCAGCTGTGTGTGTTTACTGCTGACAGTGGAGCAACAAAACTAGAAATGACCACCAAAGATTGGCTTGTCATTTGGATGGGTTTCTTAGAGGGAGAATGCAGACCGTTTTGGGATTCTAGACATCACACAATATAAATGGTAGGGGTGAGGAATTCACACATTTGCCAGCCAAAGCAAAAGCCCAGTTCATTTAGGCAGTATGAGCTCTTATATGCAGACCACACCAGTGATTCTACAAATTGTCACCCAGAAAAATGCAGAGGAATGTTCAAGACAAAGCCCTGTTTTATTAAAATCAGTGCAGAGCAGAATGAGGCCCATCATAATCTTTCATGCTGCCTGACTTAGTAAAACCTGAGTTGGAGTTACTCCAGGTTTTTATACAGTAGGCCTACTGGAAAACATGAAGTGGATTCCGAAACATTATAGTTATTTTGTTTTCAGGACCTTTCCAGGCCCCTTTATTAGCAAAAGTCGATGTTATATTCCATGCATTTATGTGTGTATAAATATTGCTTTAAAAATTTAAAAAGTTCTTATTTTTTCCCTTTAATAACCTATGCAACCATTTTTGTTTCTGTCCTGTTGGCACCACTATATTCTCCTGATACCTTTCAAATGATACCTTATTTGTTCCAGTGTTGATTATATTGTATCATGACCATGGATATGGCCCTGGGAGATTAGGACAGGGGGAGGCCCCATAATTTCTTTAAACTTCTGCAAACGGAAAGGTACCACCCAAGCTTTGCCATCACGAGCATGTCCAGTGAAAAAGCCCTGCACCAATGGTAATTCTGACTCCTGAAGGAAGGAAGGATCACAGTTAGATTAATCTACCTGGGCAGGTTCACAATAAGGCCCCATTAGGCAGACCAATGGCTAGTGTAGTGATTAAAGGTATGTTATATGATGATCTGGAAGTCCTCAGTCCAAATCTCAGACCCACCTACCCTCTAAATGATAGGAAATAAGCCTGGAATAGTCCGATTTGTGTACTAAAGTGTCCCACCAAGTGGGATTAACAAAACTGCATGCCATACAATCATACCAGCAAATCCTACAATTTTATTGAGATTAGTCTAGCTGTTGTGCTCATCTAAAAAATGACCTCTCTCTCTCTCTCTCTCTCTCTCTCTCTCTCTCTCTCTCTCTCTCTCTCTCTCCCTCTCTAAAGGATGGCAACACTCTTGGTTAGTTTTATAACCGCAAAAGAACACAACAAGGGGCTATGGCTTCCTGGCTACGCTTGCATTTTCAAGAGGCTTTGAAGAACAAGCACATGTTTCATTTGCATTCCAACTGCATCTCAGGTTCCCATCTCCCAGTAATACTTGAATAGACTGTGTACAGACCTGACAATCAGTACAAACAAGGGTGGGTGAACGCGAGGGAAGCACTTCTACATTCTTCTTCTTCTTTACTTTTTTTGCCTCTTTATTGTTTCCAGAAGGAATTTATTTGTGATTTTGCATATTTCCCCTAACATTCATGTGTTGGAGGGAAGCAGTAGAAATAAGGCAGAAGCCATTAGGTAGATATTTGGCAAGCCCACACAAATTTGCAAAATCCTGCTAGGGAGTCTGTGCCTGCCATGCTGCATTTGTTTTAAGTACCAGCCGCCTTTAGACCAACTTTTCTCCCACTCCAGCCACAGAGAAAGCACTTGAGTCAGCACAATTTGGAAGAAGCACAAACCCCCCTGTAATAGCCTTGTGCTGCTATCAATTTTCCACTTCAGAACATGAAGCTCCTTTGTCTATTTTCAGAAGCTAGTTCCAGGGACATGGCATAAAATATATGATGCTATGGCCCATTTTCTCTTCTTCCAGATTGTAACTTAAAAGATATAAAATATGGGGAATGCAACAAGCCAAGGCATAATGATTTTAGTTCTGGAGGATATGCAGCTACCAAGCACAGTATACATTTTTAAAAATATATATTTGTATTAGACTTTCAGATCTTTCTAATCAAAAAGGGAAATGCTCCCCGATGGTTGTCTTTTTCCCCTTCCCAGTAGGACTCTAAAAATATGTTTTCACTTAAAAATGAAATAAGGGATGCATTTACATTATGTATCAAAAATAGTTGAATTATACAATTATATGATTTAGGAAAAACTCAACCCATGTAAAGCAAGCTAATCATGATCCTAAATTGAATTTTCAAACCTTTAATTGATCCCATCCCACAGGTAACATTCTATTTTAATTGCTAGGCCGAGATGGTTGCAATTAAGTAAATTAAAAACTCAGCTCAGTGGAAACTGGGAAAGCCATCTAATTGAACAGATGATGGCCAGGTTTTCTAACAGTTGATTGCAAAAGGATGTAACCACTTTGCTCATATTTCCTATTCTGGTTACATCCATATGAATTTGCATCCAGTTCATACCGAGACAGCCACCACAATGAATGAATGGAACATAATACCATCAGGGTTTTGTGTGTGTGGTTTTTTTTTAAAAAACCTAAAATCGAATTTTCAGCCAAAGATAACAGGTTTTAAAGTTCATGTACAGACGAGATAATCTAGCTCTGTGGTTCTCATATCTTTTTAATATTAAATTAAGAAAGCCCATTAATGGAATGTTGACTTTTTCTGGGCCTGCATGTTATGTTTAACTCCTCAACACCTGATTGGGTATTGTGCTGAGGCAGCAGGGATACATCACTGTCACCATGCCAGGAACCCTCAGGATCTGCTACCATTCACCGAGAAAGGAAATTCAAACATGGCTCAAAGTTGTTATATGACAGGAAATGGTTGGAGTCAGAGTAGGACAGGATCAAGGCTAGAAGCACCTCTCCTGTGCACTGTCCTAAAATCATTTTGGCTGCTTATTATGATACTAAGAGTCAAACTGCCCATTCTACAATCAACCTGAAGTCCAAGTTGCAGTGGAGCTAAGTCATTTTAACTGCAAAGTGCTTAACAACCTGGTATTCTATAGTATGCTGCTGCTGAATTAAGCTGCACGCCAATGGATTAATGGTGTGATAGAGACACTACTGTATACACACTTCCATCACTCCTGTCATCTGTGGCAGATGGTGGGTGGGGCAGGCAAATCACAGTGCCAGCCTTGAGCCAGAGCACTGGTTGGGCCCGATGGCTTCATATGATCACAGTTGGGACAACTTGGGATCAGGGCCAGCCCACCCATTAGGCAAAGAGTGCAACCATCTCAGATGGCAGGATCCAGGGGCAGCAGGTTCTGATGTGGATCTTTATTTCCTCCTTCTTCCCTGATGAGGAGGGGGCATCATGTTATCAAAGTGCTGGTTTTGACGTATAAAGCCTTAAATGGCTCAGTACTGCAATACCTCAGGGACCGCCTCTCCCGTTACGAACCAACCTGGATCCTGCGATCATCATCTGAGGCCCTTTTCTGTGTGCCTCCTCCATGAGAGGTCCAGAGGTTGGCAACAAGAGAATGGGCTTTTCTGCAGTGGCTTCCCGCTTTCGGAATGCTCTTTCCAGGGAGGGTCATCTGGCACCTTTGTTACACATATTTAGGCACCAAGCAAAATCATTCCTCTTGTCCCAGACCTCTGGATAATTAAACAAGCAATTACCTTTTAAAGTGTGTGTGTGGGGGGGGAGGTATTGTTTTTGTTCTTACTACGTTATGCATTTTTGTGTTTTAGTACAGTGGTACCTCGGGTTAAGAACTTAATTTGTTCTGGAAGTCTGTTCTTAACCTGAAACTGTTCTTAACCTGAAGCACAACTTTAGCTAATGGGGCCTCCTGCTGCCGCCGCATGATTTCTGTTCTCATCCTGAAGCAAAGTTCTTAACCTGAAGCACTATTGCTGGGTTAGCGGAGTCTGTAACCTGAAGCGTATGTAACCCGAGGTACCACTGTAATGTAAACTGCCTTGTAATCCTCGGATTAAGGGAAGTATAGAATCTATCTATCTATCTATCTATCTATCTATCTATCTATCTGGTGCTAAAACGTCTTGGGTTAGCCCTGCTTGGGATCCATTAGATCCTGGGCTAGTTCAGCCCATCCCTGGCATACCCTGTTTTAGGGTTTTCTATGGGCAGTGATCCCAATGTTAGTAGAATGATGCTGGCAGGGCTGGGAAGAGGTACACCCAGCCCCCACTAAGGCACAAAGGGGAACTGGACTTCTGAGTAACTTTTTCAAGATTATTTTATTTCAAAAAATTATGTTGCATTAGTTGCTCTGATTGGCTTTATTTTAGTTCTACTGATGTGGCATATACATTATGAAGGGAAATAAGAAAATTAAATTTCCCAGTAACAAAACTACAAATCCCAGTGTTCTGTGGTTTGGAGCTATGCTGTGTCCTTGCCTTCAGGTTAGGTGGAAGAAAAGGAAAAACAGACATCAGTTCTTCTCTCTTCCTTGTAATGGAGCATAAGAATCAGGGGTCATAATATAAGGGGTGTAAGAGAGGGAGTAAGAGTGCATAGCATGGTTGCAGCAGAAATGTTTTTAGCTCAACAGAACCTTTTTCTTTAAATACACATTTTATATTTTACTGACAATAATAAAATTCAGCCACCACGACAAGACATTCTAGGATAAACCTTCTTTAGGTCAGCAAGTTATGTGGCTGGCTGTTTAACTGGCTGCTTCCCAGCTCCTCTATTGATCGACTTTGCAGTCAATACAATTAAGATGATGCTTGGTTGCCTGATTTATAAAAGAGAATGAGCCAACCTTCACCATCTTTAAATATAATTCCTTTTATTCTGAAAGATCCCTGAAGTGTATTCAAAATTTTGAATGTCATGGGTGAGACTTCAGCTACATTTTAGCTTTAAAGCTTCACTCAAATTAACTTTGGGAAGCTATTTCTATTCTCTGTATGACCTTGGTCTTAATGTCAGTTGAACAGCAAACCTGTGACAAATGTGATCTCTCATATGCCTCTGTACACAAGAATTGCTGGAGCTTAAGGAATACTTTTGTCTCTCAGGAAAGCTCACAACTTTTATTAACGGGTCAAAATTCCACCGAGCATAGGCATTTAAAAGGAAGGAAGGGCTGTTTACAGGTTATTTGGTTTCATTATGTCTAATTTTGGGAGTAGGTGACATGTCATGCTCCTTCTTGAGTAGTTGGTTGACCTTTGGTTCCCACCCTGCACTCAGCTCTCACCTGCGGCTTCTAGAAGCTGTCAGTGTGTGACAGCGGCCATACCCCGGGAATGGCTTCAACTTGCTGGCTGAACCAGGTGAGGGTAGCTGATGGGTCTCAAGCCCTCAGTGAGTTAGGGACTTCCCCTGCATGCAGACACAGCCTCCAGTGGACTGAGTGGACTAGACCAATATTGGGTCCACCGGTCAAGAAGGCGGTTTCTGCATGTGCTGTAGAGGGAAGTGAGGGGCAGATGGGGCTCATCAACCTGGGAAACAAGCCCATATAGGAGAAGGAAAACTCTGATCCTAAACTTCCACTGTGTTGTGGGATAGCTTCGGGAGAAGGAAAGCCTAAAGAAGAACCCCTACACAAATCTGGAGTGGAGTCCCTAAGATGGTTGGCTGGCACTTTGTATACCTCCTTCTGGCAACTCCTGCAGCCAAGCTGGTGCCAAATGTATTGCTCTGTTTTCCTTTGGATCATATCAGCAAGGCCAAGAGCAGCCCAAGATTTCCATACGCACTTCCCAGGCTTGTGTCCCAGGAAGGTCACTTTGGTGCTTCTAATGTAGCAGATTGGCTTCACCCGTGGAGGCACACTCCGTTGTCTCTCCAGACAGATGGATGCCAACAACGTCTAATTTTGGTAACATGTATTTACTTTTGACAATACCTTATAATGTTGTGTGGCAAACTTTAAACTCTGAAATGTGTGTTGGTCCTGCCATGTTTAGAACCCATTTTTAAATGTCTCTCTCATGTAGACATAGCTTAAAGAAATCCTGTGTGAATAGTACTCCCTTTTATTCAAACTTCAAACTGCGTACCAAAAGAACTAGAGATTCCAGGCCTTTCCAATAAACGAGGCAATTGTGTATTATTTGCTCATTGTGCAAGATATGCTGAATTGCATGCCAACGTGCCATTCCTTTGAAACCTTTGGCCTTGTCCACAGGAAGAAATCATAAACAGGTAAAGTAGCACACTAAACCAACTAAGCCTCTTAATCAACAACATGGTTGCAAACCTTTTCCTATGATGAAAAGTTAGAATACTTCAGACATTTTAGTTTAGAAAGAAGGCAACTAAGAACAAGGGAGTGGGGGGAGAGAGACATGACAGAAGTGTGTGAAATGATGTGTGCTGTGGAAAAAGTGGATAGGGATAAGTCTCCCCCCCATCTTTCATAATACCAGAAGTAGGGGTTCATCCAATGAAGCTGAATGTTAGAAGATTCAGGACAGACAAATGGAAGTATTTATGCATAGGGCGCATAGTTAAACTATGGAATTTGCTCTTACAAGAGGTAGCGATGAACTTGGATGGCTTCAATTGGCTTGAGTTGTGGTTTGCACCCTACATTTCTCCAACTGGAGAAACCAGTGTGGTGTAGTGGTTAAGAGCGGTAGACTTGTAATCTGGGGAACCGGGTTTGCGTCACATGCAGCTGCTGGGTGACCTTGGGCCAGTCACATTTCTTTGAAGTCTCTCACCTCACAGAGTGTTTGTTGTGGGGGAGGAAGGGAAAGGAGAATGTTAGCCGCTTTGAGACTCCCTAGGGTAGTGATAAAGCAGGATATCAAATCCAAACTCTTCTTCAACTTCAAAAAAGGAAAAGAAGGAAGCCAGATTGAAGCAACAAAAACAAAACAAAACAAAAAACCCTTTGGATGACCTGTGCATTCCCTTGCTGATGAGGGTCAGTGGGAGTTGATTGAGAAAGATGAACATGTTATTGATCTCATGCACATTATATTGTAACGCTGACTGGAGAAGTTTCTCCATCACATAGCTGCATAACTATGTTGTTGTTGTTTAGTCGTTTAGTCGTGTCCGACTCTTCATGACCCCATGGACCAGAGCACGCCAGGAACTCCTGTCTTCCACTGCCTCCCGCAGTTTGGTCAGACTCATGTCTGTAGCTGCATAACTATACCCTGCGTTAATTAATGCCCCACATTGTTTGTGTTTTGGCTTGTGCGAGACTTCTCATTTTTTATAGAATTTGCTCATCCAGAGGATCTAAGTTGGGGGTGGCTAACTTTCTGGCATGATGGCTGCATCTGGGGTGGCTGACCTTTAAGGGATGCATGTCAGCATGCCTGCATGAGTGGTCATGGCCAAAGTAGTCTCACTCACTCACTCACTCACTCACACATGCACACGGATGTGTGCCACACAAACACAACCACCCCACACATCTGCTGCACACCCTCTTTTTCAGTCACACACAAACGTGCAGGCACACACCACACATCCATGTACACACCACACTCAGCTCAATCATTGCATTGGACTGAGAGGAGCATAAATCTTTTCACTCAGCTCAGCGCTGTGATGGGACAATTTCTGCTTGCCTTTGGCCCATCTGTTTCCCCATCTAAGGCATGTCTTCTCTCTCTGGCACAGCATCATTGCTAGGATATCTTTGCTCTCAGGTGGACCCAAGCCCTTCCTGTTTACTGACAATAAGACCTCCTATAGGAATGGCACTGTGCCAGAGGGAGAAGAATTTTGCTGTGGGGGGGGGGCTGGGGGCTGCTGGAACAACTTGGCAGGCTACATGTGAGCCAAAGACTCACTTCCCCACCCTAAATAGAGAAGGCTTTTTGTTTTATGTCTTCCCTTTCTCTCCACACATGTATCTCAAAGTATGCTAACTTGATTTACTCTGTCATCCTTTTGTGCTTAACATGTACCTCATCTCTTTCCCACAAACCACCAGTTTCTTTCATTCCTCCTCCTTGCCCTTTCTTGCATTCATGTTTTCTCCCTATAACAGTTACAGTCTCTTATCCCTTTTCTTTTTATTCTCACTTTATTATTTTTAAAACAACAACAACAATCCTTTATCACACATTCCAGTTTTCTTCAACACCCCCTCTGGCCCCTTCCCCTCAGAGAAGGAAGACCTTCTTTCCCTACTCTCTCTCCCATTCCAAAATTTCATGGTCTCCTGGCCAACCTTTCTCATTGTGCAGGGTGTTGCTGGTGCTGGCACTGGTCTAGCCAAAAGGTTTAAGCACAGCCAGGCGCTGGGCAGGCTATGGCACTGAGACCTACCTGAAGGTGGCGTGAGGACCAATGATGGGCCGTGGTCCACTGTTTGAGGAACAGTGGCTAAGTGGTTGCACAGAAGGTTGTTGCTGTTAATGTAACATTCCATAAATCCTACCTGCATCAGACCAGATATCCTTCTCTAGGAGAAATCTCACAGCAACAGCCTTTATCCGTGCCCCTGTTGTAATCGCTAGGCCGAAGTTGTGTTTTAATTGACGAAATGTGCTATACAGCATGACAAAATTGGGAGGGCGCTGGGGAGAATCTAAGAAACCTTTTGTTACCCTTTGGAAATGTGACGAAAGTGCCAGAAGTTAAAACTCTTAGGGCTGAAATGAAATAACAGAAGCTCTCCATCCCTTCCTGAAGACACTCATTAGATTTCACTTATCACATTCTGTTTCCATGGATTTGATCCAAAATAAAGGATGGAAAGTTATTAAGCAAGTGATAGTTTCAAAGCTCCAAGTGTCATCACTCATTGTGGATACACAGATACTTGGGGAGGGAGAGTCTTCATTACTAAGAGCTTTATTAATACTGTCATTTCTACAGGGGAGGCACAGTTACTGTGGTGACAGGAGCTCGAAAGATGCAAGACAAGATTTTGACTAGGTACATAAATATACCAAGAATGCTTGCATGTTCCTATGGTGCAGTATGCCAGTCATCACAAGGAACCATGTAAAATGGAAAGCAGATTGCAGTCTAAGACAAGATGCAAGTTTAGGGGGTTCTAGGTTCAGCTTTAACGTTAAGCAACACATTTAATACAAAGGGATATGTTTCCACTTTGGACTTGCTCCCACTTGCAATTCCTAGGGGAATGATCTTACCAAAGTTCCATTCACTTCAATGTGATTTTTAATATATAATTACTATTTGAGGATTAAGACTGATTTCCTATGCCCAGTTCACTTGCAGTTGGTTATAGTATAAGGGAGGCGTAACCATGTGAAAGTCAAAGAATGTGAAAATGAACATTAGATCCCCCCCCATGTGGTAATATCTTCACAAGTAGCCATTTATTAATTTATAAATTTATTAATTATTTAAGGCATGTATCTGCTGCGCTTCGTAATATTTATCCCTGCACAATTTACAATGCAGTTAAAGCAAAACCGTAATAAAATATAAAACAGCCCAGCTTAATAAACAAACTGCACAATTAAATATCCATTAACACAGCAGAATAGAAACTTCATACCTGGACTTCAGGAAATGACAAGAGGGTCACAACAAAACCCTCCATTATCAATCCACTTTCTTCACTAACACCAAATCCAGAGTCTGACCTGTCACATGTTTGTGGCTGTTGACTTTATTGGAACAACCTCACATTCAGCATGGTGGTCATAAGGTAACCTTTGAAGAGACTATGGTGAGGGAAACTTTGAGCTTATGCTGGCACTGTCCCCCAAACCCAAGTGGAAACATTTGAAAGAGGGCAACTCCTTAAGCTTCATCTGCTCATGGCTTGGTATGTATATCAGGTTGCTTCCCTCCTCCAAGATCAGATAATAGAAAACTGATTTTTTTTTATTACAAACTTAGTGGCATTAAGCAACAGCAGCACTTGTCAAGTCGGCATGACCACTCACATTCCCCAAGGTAGAGAAGAAGACTGGGACAGAACTTAATAGTCCCTCCCTCCTCTTTCCCTCACTGGACATGTGTTGTATTGTTCCTGCAACCATATCACCGCTGCCTGTTTCTACCAGAAGAAAGATGCCCCTCTCTCTTCCCCTCTCTTAACTCACCTTCCCCAGGCACATAATAATACAGTTCAAACACTGTAATAACAGATGTACTAATTTAAAGTGCTGTTGACCATAAAAACAGACCTTAAAATTTATTTATTTATTTCTTTTTGCAAAATTATTTTGCCATAGTTGGGCTTTTGTTTCCCATTATGTAAAACCTAGTCATTGCCTCAGATTTTTTTTAAATGCAGAAAAATATTTGGACCCAGATATTCAAATCAGTCTCACTTTTTTAACAGAAGTCATGATAAACTTTTTCACTGTGATGTAAGAGATACGTTCTGTACATCTGAGGCTACACTAGAGGAACATAATAGAAAAGCACTGCTTCTTTCATGTATCTGGTGCAATTGCCAGAGGCTTTTACAGATGATAATAATTATTATTAGCACCTCCCATACAACATTACAATATGTCCTTTTAAATAAATTGATTTATAAAACTTTTTGCAGATAAAATGGCACTAGCTTTAATGCTCAATCTTAACAAAATCAATAGCTAGTGGGCATCTGCAAAGATGTGAGGACACAATTGCACTTGCTCATATAGAAAAACAAATAAAAAATGCAAATGTGGCTTGTATAAAAGAAATCAAGAAACTTTTTTTTTTAAAAAAAATTAAAACACATTTCTATACCACCTTTCACATTAGTCACAAGGCAGTGAAAAATGACTTTTAAAATATGTAAGCATTAAACAAGATTATTGATCACAAACAAACAAACAAGGATTACATGGAGTGAAAGTCTTAGGTTTCTATCTAATGTAGTATGAGGCGACAGTCAGAGCAAATATAATTGCTTGTGCAATGGGACTTTTGCCCCACTCCTCCCCCAACATGAACCCTGTGTCATTCCCAAATGTGCGCCAGAAGATTGGGGAAAACCCTAAAACAGATATTAGGGACACATCAGGGGAGGAAGTGGGGGAAGACCCATTGCACAAGTGGAAATATTTTCACCAATGAAAATTTGATACAAGCTTCACCGCCCGCCCACCAACATCCCATGTCATTCATGATGTGACTGTAGCTTGGGATCCCTCTCTTTAGAATAGCTTAACTACTTTTCTTTGGAAGCAATAAAATCTACTTTTATCTTAAAACACTTAATAAAAACATTGATTGAGTGTCAATTAAAAACACAGTCTTCCCATTAGTATGAGGAAGCGTCTATTTTCCATTGGAAAACAACTTGGCCAATTTTAAATTGGCTCTTCATTTAGAAAACCAAAACCAAGCCGTAAGTGCTTTTGTATTTGCCCTTGTAGTGAAGTCCTTGTCTTAAGATATCTTCGAAATATTAGACACAAGAGACATCACAGCATTAGCCTAAGTTAGGCAGCTCTTTGCAAAATGTGACACTGTGGGCTGCCTTGATAAACAAATGGAGTTGGACATTTTCCATGCATTTATTTACATGGTCACCTCATCTCCTACAAGAGATGCAACTGCATAATGCAATTATGAATGGCAAGGTGTACATCCTGTACTACTCCTAAAGACAAATCCTCACAAATGAGGGTTAATAATAATTTTATTAAATGATTACAAATGACAATCACAAATGATGATTAGTTAGTTTCATTTTAATGTATACTGATTTAGTTCCAGTTCTTGAAGCTTCTATTGTATGAACCTAGGTTTCAATTTCCATTCTATTAAAATGGTGTTAAGTTTACTAGCACACAAGAGTGCCTATTATTAGGCATGGACCTATCGGATGGCAAACTCATTATTTGCCATCAGACAAGAATGTTTGGGACAATTAATCTTTATCTGGCCAAATATTTTTCAGATTTTAAGAAGTGTCTGTGGCGTTCTCTCTCTCTCTCTCTCTCTCTCTCACACACACACACACACACACACAAACACAAACAGAGAAAGAGAGAGAGAACTCCTGTCATGTCAACACTTCCATGAAAAATTTATTTCCACTTTAAATATTTCCCCCCTCTGGCTAATAAAAACAGACTGCAGTCCAAGTGAAAACAAGAAACATAATGATGTCAGGAGTCTGGTTTGAACCAGCAAAATATAGGAAATTCAGAATTAACACTTAAACGGTCTATATAAAAACCACTTTCTGCTCAGAGACCAGAGTGCTAAATCTAAGCCAGTAGAGCTATTTTAACCAGTTCCATCCATAGTCCCAACAGATGCTGAGTATAGAGAGATATTTAAAAATATTTCAGAGAACTTCCCAAAGCCTTAAAAAAGAAAATCAAGCATAAGTGTGTTAATATTAGCATATATCTTTTGAGGTCTGAAAGTAAAATTTGTATATTCATAGTTACTAAATAGCCAAATAATACTTTCACCAAACTCACTGCTTTGTTCTCTGAGCTCCTAGACAATGTCAGCGATCAAACTATAGGGGGAAATGTATAAGCCCCTTTCCCTGACTCCTTCCAGTTTTAGGCAAATCATGCACTTTCCATTGTAGCCTTTTAAAAATGGTAGCTTAGGAGCATCCATAATCTTTTTTTTAAAAAATGTAAAAACTATATTGCTGAGGTTTCATCAACTTTTATCTGACACTGGTCAAGTTGCGGAGGAAAAGCTTGGCTTGTCAGTGTTTCCTCTCCTGTGCTCCTCACTTGAAATAACTATTGGTGGCCAACATATTTAATACTGTACCTCAGGTAAGCTTTAAATTAATCCTATTCTGATGGTATGAATGTGTGAAAGTACTACATCAATTGCTGACTGGTGACTGATGCTACCAAGTCAGCTCCACCCCACCACTGCCTCCAAATTAAAACAAACTGGTAAATAACCAAAAGCAACAAACTAGAACAAGTAACCACTTAAAAAGCATGTGTATGCTCACTCTTGAAAAGGCTATCGGGTGTTGGTGGTGGGAGTCACTTCAAAATCATCTAACGACATAAACAGAAAGGTCATAGTCAATTTTAGCCGCAGCCACTGATCTCCGCAGCACTGACTGTATCTTGCTGTTTGAGGTGAGGCCAAATATGACATTCATTCCCATGCCATTAAACAAAAACAAACCAGAAATATCCTACTACGACAAACTTGCTTAAATAGCTGGTCCTGATGGATCATGTCAGCATGACCAGTTATTTTGCTAATTGGCTAAAAAGAGCAACAACTGGAGGACAGGTGGTGTTTTCAAAATGTTCATGGCATTACATGAACTCATTACTTCTCTGCATCTTTCCTGTCATAATTATCTGATCACAGGACTGTTCCTATCAAAGCACAATCTTGCCCGCATCTTGTCATCTAGGGCCTTTCAAACTGTAAAGCTCTCTCACGTAGGCTTCCGGTCCCGCCTGCCTGAATGGAGGCAGCCCCCATGACAGCGGGGGATCGTCGACGAACGAAAAACAAGGATGATAGAGGGTAAATCATCCTTACAAATTGCCCCCAGGTATGGGGGGAATGGGCTTCACTCGCAGGTCATCTCGGTACCTGGTTCTCGCTCTGGCATGGAATATGGAAGGCAGGGAGGCGCTGAGTGCAAATGCACTTTGCCTGGCAAAACCCCTCATATGCCACCATTAAGAAGCAGAGGTTCTCTATTTAATGGGATCTTTAATTGGCTTTAAAGTACTGGGGCATGATGGATAAGGGTTCCAACAACATACGGCCGAATATACCAGCTACGTGGGTCAAAAGTTTGAATTGAGATAAGATTTTCTTCAGCATGAGAATTGGTTGGGGAGAGGGAAGCCCATGGTTTGTTTATTCTGAGCTTCTTTTACATATTTAGGCTATTATTGGGGGTATATTGGAAAACTAATAAAAATTATTTAAAAAATAGAGCCAATGTGGTGTAGTGGTTAAGAGCAGTAGTCTCGTAATCTGGTGAACCAGGTTTGCGTCTCCGCTCCTCCACGTGCAGCTGCTGGGTGACCTTGAGCTAGTCACACTTCTCTGAAGTCTCTCAGCCCCACTCACCTCACAGAGTGTTTGTTGTGGGGGAGGAAGGGAAAGGAGAATGTTAGCCGCTTTGAGACTCCTTACGGTAGTGATAAAGCGGGATATCAAATCCAAACTCCTCCTCCTCCTTCTCATGTAATATCAGTTTGCATGTACAAGTGTCTACCACAAGGAAGGTTTCACTATATTTCTACTGCAGAACTTCTCTTCATCACCTGTGCTGCAGAAGGAGCCTCAGTCTAATGTGTGGGAACATACAAGCTTACCAGAAATCATTCAGTTTAGCAATTTAGAAGGCTATTTGAAATTGTAATTCCAGCCTCTTCCATGCCCCCTCTAATAGGGACATGCACCTGTGCAGTCCTGGCAGCTGCATCTGGGGCGGAACTGTTCACTGAGCACACAAGTCTCTCATCCAGCTAGGGATACAAATGTGAAAAGCCTATAAAAGAACCTCCACACTTCAGCCACATACATTAAACCACAGACTAAATCCATAATTGAGCATAGATTAAACACAAACTCACCAAGCTGGGACCACAGACCAGAGTTAAAATTAGTGAAGCTGACTGATGTTTTGGCTTCTGTTCAGCTAACGAATTGTGCCAAGAGGAAGCCCTGCCTCACAATTTTCGTCAGTTTTGGATAAATCTCAATCCGGGTCTTAATGCTTGGCAAAAGAGAGGTTTTCCCTCTCCCCTGTCTCTGGCAAGGAGAGGTGTGGTTGGCTCCTTCTAATGCCCAAGCAGGTCAGCAATTCAAAGATAGACAGTCCTCCTGGGGAAGAGAACACCTGTAACTTGGTGTAAGATATGCATTTATTTCCAGCTTATTTATTCACCTGGGCTTTTATAACAGGAATCTGCATGGTGGGATCATGTGGACAGAGTTCAAATAAATGCATGTGGTGGCAAGCTCTTCCATCTGCCTTTCCCCACATTCCAGCACCTTCATTGGGGAACAGTTCCCAGGACTTGGAGGTGACTTTTGGACTAAGGCATTAAAAACAGACCCTATAATGTAAGCAACAAATACCAGTCTGTCAAGCACCAATGATTTGCTATTTAAAGGTTTCCAAACTTTTAAAAATCTGGTTGTTTTTTTCATCTGAAAGCCCATGGTACACTATGTTTATACAATGGTACTTTGGGTTAAGAACTTAATTCGTTCTGGAGGTCCATTCTTAACCTGAAACTGTTCTTAACCTGAGGAACCACTTTAGCTAATGGGGCTTCCCGCTGCTGCCGCATGATTTCTGTTCTCATCCTGAAGCAAAGTTCTTAACCCGAGGTAATATTTCTGGGTTAGCGGAGTCTGTAACCTGAAGCGTCTGTAACCTGAAGCGTCTGTAACCCGAGGTACCACTGTATAGTTATATTCATATTCATATTCATATTCATATATAATAGTGTTTAGTTTCCTCCCACATCCCATTTATTACCATTATCACTTTATTTCTTGAATCATAGTTGGAAGGGACCACAGATCTAGTCCAACCCCCTGCAATGCAAGAATCTTTCACCCAACATTGGGCTCGAACCGACTGAGCTATTCTACTGGCTGAGCTATCCCTCAAGGCTACTTTCCCATACCATGGCAACTTACAGTATACAGAATTAAAATAGTGGGTTAATATTTAGTTGCTGGGCCCACAGCTGCCCTGTCTCTTTGTGACAACAGAGCAGATAAACCAATAATAATAAAGCCAAGCTCGATGACCCCATAATACCTATATTGTTTGCCAAGCCTTATTGTGAAAAAAGAATGGATTGGCCACTCTGATAGAGAAGCCTTAGCTTCCATTTGACTAGACTATCTGGGCCAGTGCAAAATTGCCACACACCCTTTGAACTGGCGTGGTTCCACACAGAAGCAGTGACATCAAAAAACATATTTGTCTGCAGTTCTATTACACACTTACCTGGGAGCAAGTCACACTGAATTCAGCGGGACTTACCTCTGTGTAGACATGTATAGCACATTAGCCAGGGCTGATGTGAATTGTAGTCAAAGCCGTCTGGAGGACAACTGGTTGGTGAAAGATGATGTGCAGGATTGCACCATCTTGTGGAATGATGCCTCAAGGAGAACTATATTCATGTGTCTCTGTGGAAAGTTGCTACTGAAGTGCATTGCGTATCTAACTACTTATATAAAGGCATTTTATCATTTTATAAGATTATATTTTATATTACTGTTTTGAGGCACCCTTCCCTTTTGCTTCTGTTTGTATGTATTTGGAGAGACCTGTGTGGCAATAAGCTGTCAGATGTTCTTCCTTCCACATGGAACACCTCAAAGGTGAAAAACTTTTTTAGTGACCCTTGTGAGGCAGTAGCAACATTTGGACCAGCCCTCTGTAGGACATAAATACGGTATGCACAATGTTTTTAAAAAGTCATTAAAAACTTTCGCATTTTGGGTACAGAGAGGACAAGCCATTTCTTTCAACTACCCCGAATATACAGTTTGCAGAATGAAAGCTCTCTCACAAAGAATAATTTATGGAATAACACGTTTTAGAATATTTAGGCTGCTTGTGAATAAATCAAAGGTTGTGTCTACTAATTTTGAGTGTGCCAGTCTTAAAACCTATTTCAAATGTTTGAAAGCATGGTAAGAAACTTCAAAAGCACAGCAAAGGAAGCTTTATAAGGAGTCATAAGTTAAAAGAGGATTGCCCTCTGCATTCATGATGATAAATTATCTACTTTGAAGGAGAGGACAAAGAAATAAAACAAATATGAAAAATTGTCCTGATATAATTAATAGAGTAGCTCTGGACACCACATGCTAAATGACTCTTATTTTAAATATACTTTGGTTTAATTTTGCTTAGTTTGGTCTCTTTAAAAAAAACACCACACACACAGAACTTACACTGAAGAATTTGCTGTTGTTCCCTGCTGGGAATCCACCTGTTTCTGTCAGTCCCTTGATAGTTGTAAAAATTCTGGATTATCTTGACTTGCTACAGCAGGTCAAAGGGATAAACTTCTGTGAAACTAACATTTGTTAGGTGAAACCACAGAGATACTTTAAAAACAACCTCCCACATTCTGAAATCCATAATTATGCATACTGTAGCAGATATTGGAAGCACCAAGGGTTCTGCCAAATACGTATGTAGCTTTAACCCAATGACTTGTAAGGAATACTGTAAGCTCAAATGTAGCTATATCTGGTTGACAACCAGATGTTTCTAATGCCATATTCACCTTGCTGCATAGTACAGGGTGCTGAAACCATGAATGCAAGCTTTTATCCTGCCACCTTTATGCTTGCTGCTGATGCCCTTTCTCATAGCAATCCTACTCCATATATAACTGCTCACCCAAACTCCAAAAAAATGTGTTTTGTAAAATAGCATGCCAGGGATCATGCAGAAAATTAGCAGATCAGAAAGATTTAGTATGGCCCTTTTGTGGGGAATGCAGAGGACGCATTTATGCAGGGGTCTCATTTGCCCACATGAAGCTCCCTGGCTATTTAGATACTTTTCAGAAGGCCCCCTTTCAGGCTCCACTGCTACAGAGATGAGACAGGTACATAATTGGGCCTTTCGGTTATGGTGCTCCAACTCTTTCCCTTGCGACGCATTGAACTTGGTGAGCTTTTGGTGCTCATTTGCTGAGGCCTTGTAGATGTTGAGTTTTTGTGCAGTCTGTGCAAGCTTCATCTGCTTTATTGCTCTTTTTTGCTGCTCCTGATTTGTGCTGTACACTCATCTCTCCTAGTAGTAACCTCAGGAGGTGAGCGCTGATGAAAATGTAGCTGAAACACTGAGACACTGAGAAACAAATCAGGGGGTGAGGAGAACCAGCAGGCTCAGTGGAATTCCAAGGTTTACAGAGGTACAAAACTGAACAAAAACTTTAAGGGAGGGGGGCAGCCCAGCATGCTTAGTGGCTTAGTAGATCTAGAATGCCATAGCAGAATACAAGGGAGTATCCTGGAAGGGTGAATGGCTGGCTGGAACACTGCTACAACTGTTGCAAGGCCCACTTGGTTGTTGTTGTTTTTTTAGTTTTCATCCTGTGGGCTGCTATGATAAGTTAAATAAATGCATGCAAATTCTAAAAGGTTCAAAATTTCTTAAATTTCTTAAATATATTAATGAAAAATGAGAAAGTCACTCCCCTCCCATGTCTGCAATTGAAAGTGGTATTGACCAGAATTCTTCCACCACATTGTGTTACACAATGACTCTTTAGTCCGTTGCACAAAGCAAAGCAAGCAGACTTTGGGCACCTGGTATGCAGTGCCAAGCATACTGTGGGTCATGGGTACTACTGTATGTACTTCCCTTGTTCTTAACACCTGTCAACTTTATCAACAATTCTGTAGTTGTCGTAACATATTTGTCACATATACTTGTGGCAAGCCTTATCTTTGACACCAACACACCTACCCTCATATGCTGGTGAATCGCAGAATAGATTGCAAAGTGAGGAGTAATTTTGATCAAGGGGTTTTCCAGCACGGGACTACTGTTTTGTACTCCATCAGTGCTCTGTGCAAGGAATTGTTGGAATCTATTAAAAATGACAATTGCAGCTTGTGAATCTAACCAGCTGGGCAGATTTCAGTGAAAACACAAAACTAAAACAAGCCACCACCTCTAAAGCACTGAGTGCGTTAGCTTGGTTTGTGGAGGGGAAGGAAGAGAGACTCTTGTTGGAACTGTTGGCCTCTCGGAGGATGACAATTTACTTCTCAGGAGGAGATAAGCCTGATCACAGCCTGATAGAGGTTTGAATGCTGTGCCAACAACTCTCCTCGCAAACACGTCCACCTCTGCTGGCAAGCTTTGAGCAGCTGTAACGTGAGCAGAGATCTGTATGTGAGTCATGCTGAAAAAATAGAGGACACGAGCATTTTTTTCTGTAAACAAAGCCAGGGATCCGCTGAAGTCACTGCTTGTTGGCAAATGAATGGAAATGCACAATTCGGAACCAAAAGGTGAGTCAAATAAGAAATATGTCCAAGGAAGCAAAACTGCCCAGACTATTTCCTTCCCCCTGGAGCCAAAACATGTGACAGATCCAGAAGCAAATCCAAAGCAACCAAACCCAACTGCCTGCTGAGTCTCTGCCAAGCAGCCAGATGCTGCTGCTTTAAAAATATCTTCCACAACTGAGTGTCTGCACGATCTGATTGCCATAAAATGAGGAAGAGGAATTGGAGTGTGGAACAGCAGGGAGATTACTACTGCTTTTTTATGTTCAGTTCAAAGTGCTCCATGGTGAAGGGAAGCAGAGGATGCAGGGCTTATGAACCACATGAGCATGTGGACATCTGGTAACCCTTGGAATGGATCATGCATAGGTGCGCTAGAAAAATATTGCTTTTAGTGTGCCCAAACTCACCCACATTCTGGGTGATCTGCAACTGCATACAGTGTGCTGGCCACTTCTGCCTGGATCATACAATTCTGTGGTCACTAATGGCCCCCCAAACCCTCCAAGTGTCCCTATTTTCCAGGGACAGTCCCAGATTTACAGAAGCCATCCCAGTTTCTGATTTGATTGTCCCGCTTTTCCTTAGGATGCTCCTATTTTCATTGGAGAAACATTGGAGGGTAAGGAGATAAGTAACTATACAACCTTTAGAAGACATCTGAAGGCAGCCCTGTATAAGGAAGGTTTTTTTAAAAAATGTTTAATGTTTTATATACAGTCATACCTTGGGTTACTGACACTTCAGCTTGTGAGTTTTCGGAATACGGATGCGCCAAAACCAGGAAGTACCAGAACTGGTTACTTCCAGGTTTCGGTGCTCGTGCATGCGCAGAAACACTAAATCGCACTTTGTGCATACACAGAAGTGCTGAATCGCAACCCGCGCGTACGCAGATGCGGCACTGTGGGTTGTGGACGCTGAGGGTTGCAAATGTGCCTCCCGCATGGATCACATTTGCAACCCGAGCGTCCACTGTACGTTGGAAGCCACCCATAGTTGCTGGGGCAACCCAGTCAGTTGGGCGGGGTGCAAATAATAAAATTGTTGTTATTGTTAAACAGGATGTCCCCATTTTCATTGGAGAAATGTTGAAGGGTATGGCCTTCTCGTGGTGCAGGAAAACTAAGCAAGACAGAACTGGTTAGCCATGGGTGCCCTGTTCTCATATAAACATAGGAAGTGAGTTGGATATTCTACTCTTTGTAGAGAAGGCCAGGGATACCACCCCCACCCTGCCTCATCTTATTACACTAGGAGAAGCTGAGGCCCTCCAGAGGACACTGGACTGCAACTCCCAATATCCCTAAACAATGGCCATATTGGCTGGAGCTGATGGGAGTTGTAGTCCAACAACAGCCCTGCATTACACACTGTTACTTTAAGCCAAGAGTGGCGCTGTGGGTTAAACCACAGAGCCTAGGATTTGTCGATCAGAAGGTCAGTGGTTCGAATCCCGCAACGCGGTGAGCTCCCGTTTCTCGGTCCCTGCTCCTGCCAACCTAGCAGTTCGAAAGCACATCAAAGTGCAAGTAGATAAATAGGTACCACTCTAGTGGGAAGGTAAACGGTGTTTCCGTGCGCTGCTCTGGTTCGCCAGAAGCGGCTTAGTCATGCTGGCCACATGACCCGAAAGCTGTACACCGGCTCCCTCAGCCAATAAAGCAAGATGTGCACCGCAACCCCAGAGTCGGTCACGACTGGACCTAATGGTCAGGGGTCCCTTTACCTTTACAGAACTTGCAGCCCTCAGATGTTGGGCTACATGTCCAATCAGCCCTGACCACTGGCTATGCTGGCTGGGGCTGATGGGAGTTGGAGTATAGAACCTGGGCTGGGAAAGAGCCAGACAAGGATGTTTTGGGCTTTTTTGCCAGGTCTTTTTCACTCAAACAATTTATCCCACTCACCCTTTATCCATGAAATGAGGCAAACATATAGACAAAGCGCACATTTTGACATCACCCCAGTCCTGAGCAGGACTCAGACGCAGAGGAGGAGAAACCATCAAATTCGCAAATGGTGGAGGCAAAACACAGATATCATGGCTAGTAGCTACTGACAGCCTCATCCTCCATGAATTTGTCTAGTCCTTTCTGAAGGCATCCAAGTTGTTGCTCATCACTACATCTTGTGGTGATATGTTCCGTAGTTTAACCATGTGCTGTGCAAAGAAGTACTTGCTTTTGTCTGTCTGGAACACGCCAACATTCAGGTTTGCTGGATGACCCCTGAGTTCTAGCATGAGAAGTGAGGGAGAAAAACTTTTTGTCTACTTGCTCCCCATCATGCCTACCTCTTCCATGTCCCTCTTACACATTTTCTTTTCTTTTCTAAGCTAAGAAGTCCCTATGACTGTAACCATTCCTCATAGGAGAGGATGCTATTGCCCTCAGCACCTGCTTTTAGTTGGCCACGGTGAGAACAGGATTCTGAACTAGTTGGTAGCACTAGCCTGACCCAGCAGGCTCTTATTTTCTTATGCTCCACACTATCAATCATTTTCATTGCTCCTTTCTGCACTATTTTTCCTGGTGGCACAATATCCTTTTTGAGATGCTACAACCCAAACCAGCATAGAATCAAAAAGTGTGGTGGTACACATAGAATTGTATTATGGGTCTGCATTTTGATATTGGCAGTTTTAGTTTTTGAACTTTCCCCTATTTATCTCTTAACACTGAATTTACTTTTCTCATAGCTGCTGAACAGCCCTCACTCAGCAAGGTTGGTGTGAAAATAAATCAAGGTGTGAAGAGATATACGGCATCATTTGGAGCTAGGACTCGGTGGGAACAACTTACCAGAGCAAATGAAAAAAGGAAAGGAGTGGGCCTTGATGACTTGCATATGAATGTGTGAACTGACTAAGTTGAAAGGCATTGTTTTCAAACTTCAAATCTCTTTTATTTCTTTTTGCAAAAAAAGAAAAAGAAAAAAAGAAAATAAATAAAAGCCACCCAGGAGCCAATCCACTGTTCCCGCTGGTGCTTTTGCACCATGCCAACCTTGCTGCCACTGCCTCCCCAATCTCTCCTGGCAAGCAGTAGTAACACAACTGATTGGAGGTCAAGTGAGCTGTACCACTCCGCCATGCTGTCTACTACTGCTAGCATGGATGTTCTGTCTGTGGCATGTGGGGCAGGAAGACTCACATACACGTACAGTGGTACCTTGGGTTACAGACACTTCAGGTTACAGATGATTCAGGTTACAGACTCCACTAACCCAGAAATAGTACCTCGGGTTAAGAACTTCAGGATAAGAACAGAAATTGTGTGGTGATGTCGTGGCGGCAGTGGGAGGCCCCATTAGCTAAAGTGGTATCTCAGGTTAAGAACAGTTTCAAGTTAAGAACAGACCTCCGGAACAAATTAAGTTCTTAACCTGAGGTACCACTGTACAAATCATAATATGCATGTGTAGGCCCTTATAGCCACTTTTTGTGTGTTAATCTTTGTACTTCAATATGCACACTGCTCCTCCAGGACAAAATACACATGGATCACATCAAATGTGAGTGCATATATAATGCAACACTTTCTTCCTTCAAGCATATAGAAGCAGCAGTATTGAATACAACATGCTTAGTTTATTTTTTATGCAATCCATGTGTATTATATGTAAATTTAGAATAGCAGGTTTCATTGCATTTATACATTTAATTAAATTCATTCTACAAGCATTGGGATTTTAAACATCCTGGTTATAATTATATTGGGATGGATCCAGTGGTCCTGGGTTGATATTTTTGCCGATTCCCCCTTTAGCCAAAGTCTGGGCTATCATATATATATATATATATATATATATATATATATATATATATAAAAAAATAGCCCAGACTTTGGCCAAAGGGGGAAGGGGGAATCGGAAAAAATATCAATATATATATATACACACACACACAAAACATATTAAAATGTGAATGAGGTAAGCACCATCTCCATCACATGCACACGTTTGGGTTTTGGTGAATCAGAGAGAAGGAGTCCCTATTTATACACAAGGCATGGAAGGCTTGATCAAGACTGCAATGGAGGAGAAAGAAGAGAGGAGTTGGTTTGCAACACAGACAGGTCCAAGCCATATAGTGTTTATTTTAAAATGCAGAACCCACGTTCTAATTTTATGTAAATCATGGCTCAGGCATTTAGATGGTGCATATTTACATAGCTATATATTCAAGTAGCAGTAGCAGGGTGCAACTTATCATAAATTAACATCACTCCATCTCTTTTGCGCTCAGATTCCTAGCTGCAGTTTCCCCCCTTTGACAGGTGATTGTAGACTATAATATCAAAATGAAGTCATAATGAAGATTATGAAAACAAAAAAGTAGACTTATGCTTCCCTCTAACTCCTCAATATATTATGTGATTTCAGAACTGAGTTTCATGCATTGTTTGCAAAATATAGAACAGATAGCAAAGATGAAGAAGACAGAGAATGCAGGACAGGTTCTAAATGTTGCTTTCGAGTGGACTAGTGCAGAGCTTTTAACTTATTTTCCCACTTTGAATAGGTCAGTCCCATGCCATATCACAAAATCCTGTAGTAATTTCCTTCTGTTTCAAAAGCAGTTTCCCATAAGGCACAGGAATGGAAGGAGAAGGGGTTGCAGGGGAAGAAACAGCCCGATCACCAAGTCTGAAGTCTCCCTACAGTCTTCCACAGTGCTTTGGATCTTGAACTCAGATTGCATCAGATAAATACTGTTTAGAATGGTCACAGATGACCTAAACAACATGGACTTTGCAATTTCGGGTGGATTAGAAGAAACCAATGGTGGCTTTTAAATGAACGTTTGGATAAAGCTTGTAAAAAATCTAATCATTGCAAATCCACTTCTAATGCACGCTGCAGCTTTAAAGACAGACGTGCCTCAATTTCAACTCTTATCTCAACAAGCTGATTCTTCAATTTATTCTCCCCGTCTTAGTGGTTCAATAATAACCTTTATGGTTGTTTAATTTGCCCCATTAAGAAAAAATACATTTGTAAAAACAAGGATGTCCTGAAAATGTCTCTTGTGTTTGGTTTAGGACTCATAGAGTTAATAGGCTGGGGAAGGAAAAATACCCACTTGCCTGAAGCCTGTCACCTTTCCTTGGCAATTACACTGCTAATGGCTGGATCCCAAGCAAAGTGGCAAAGAATATCTCTTCTCACGTTCCCAACTCACAGTGCATTCCCAAATACCAGATGGTGTTTTTGGAATCCATTTCACTATGTTTGATATGACAATGCTTCTGTATAACGTTAAATTATATATAACAATTTCAAGTAGCTGATATCGGAACAAGTGACGAAACAGAGTATCAGGGACAAATGGAAAAAGACAGAAACCAAAGACTCGGGGGTTTTCACCTCCCCTATTGTGTCTCATCTCCCTAAGATTTTGACTGTAATTTGCAACAAAAAAAAAAGGAAGAATAAGAAAAAAGAAAGAAACAGAAGTGGTTCTTCAGTGGCATCTTTGATCATCATTTGTCATTGCCTGCTTCCATTTAAAAGTTATTGTATTTTTCAAGAACCTTGCAAGCCACACAAAGAGGATGGGGGGAAAGCCCAAACGATTACATATATGTAATATGGCTACCGTGCAAATAATAATAATAAAAAGTATGAAGAGTCCAAGAAAGCCTTCTATGTTTCCTCATCCTTTAAATTAATTTCTCTTTCCCCCCAACCACAAAAAAATAATAAAAAATTTGTAGGATAGAAACTGAATTCAATGTGAACAATGCAAATTGTTATAATCAATTGATGGCAATGTTTCAAACTGGGGCTGATGCAGATCTGCCCCAGTGTCTTCATTATGGCTATACAAATTTACACAGAAACTGGTACATTAACAAATAAAATTAGCGATATGAAATTATGGCTGGCTACTTAAGCTAAGGTGGTCAACAGAGGGAGAGAGAGTGTCAGTGCCATTTCTACTGCTCAAGAACCACACTGAGTTCTGTTTAAAATATGGAAGAACTCATTTTAAAATGCATGAAATATTGCTCTTCTGTGTTGCAGCAGGGGAAGAGAATTTATCCCTCCTAACTTTCACTCAAAGAGAATTTCAACTCCTCTCTGTGTAGGCATTGGGCACGATGGGCATCTGGGGGAAAGGAACTGAAACTCCGCGGCTGGGCGTCATCCTAGCCAAGATAGTCCTTTCATTTGGCTCAATAGATCACAATAGATCTGAAGAAATAAGACAAAAGAGTGGGAACACGCTGTGTGTTTGTTGTGTGTGGCAAAACCAACCCAAAAACTTCTCCTGCAGTCATGATTACGGTGTTGCCTTTTCCATAAGAAAATCAAGTTTGGAGATAGCTGCACAAATTGTCTTCTAGATTTTCAGTTTTGTCAAATAAATAGGAGTCATGCTGCCTGTTTTTCAAAAATCATTTCCCTGCCTCTTAAAGACACTTGAAACAAGATTTAAAACAATACCCTTTCCCCCACTTAAATGGAGTATGATTGGTGTCATTGTTGATTGTGCTACTGGTCACTAATGATGACCTGGAGGGAAAAAGGTTTCTTTCACTTTTGAGAATGCTCAGCGAATTAACATTAATCTGTTTATATCTATATCTCTGCACACAGAGCAAATATTTGATTCCCTATTGATTGCACCATTTCACACAGGGCAAAGATGATACCATTGCCCCCAGAACAGATCATACAGATCCAGTCACCGCTACATTATTAGCAATAACTTGCAGCCATGCAGTTTAAGAGGTGTTTTTTTTAAAATGGGCATAGATGGTAGAACATATAGCCCATCTTTCTTTGTCATCCTGCAAATGGGGCCCCATGTGAAGCTGCTGGTTGCTGAGTGATGCTTTGTAGTCTGTACCAGATAGTTGCACAGTACCAGCTGCATTGGCAGGTAGCCGAAGTGCAAGGAGATAGCTGCCAAACTATGCTATACAAAGGAAACGGTGCCAGAGAGAAAAGGACCTTTGCATAAGATGACCTTTGACTCTTCCGCCAGCATGGATCCCATATTCATCACTTCCAGACAATTGCATCTTTCATTCCACCGCAAACTATGATCAGAAAGGGACCATTTGTGTTAGCAATTGTTAGTTTACAGTTCCCAGAGCCTGGATAGTTTAGCCTTTTGTTTTGGTAGTTGCAATATTCCCATTGATTCCTTATTAACGGGATCCAAATAATCATTTAGCGAATTATTATTAATATTTTTAGAGCCTGCTTTTTTTCTTTTTGTCTAACTTTCTTGTGATACAGGAATTCAGCATGTTAACGGCAACAAGGAAGTTTAAGGAAAAGAAAACGGGTTCTTAAAACATGATCCCATGCTATTAGTCATTTTCATGTGAATTGTTAATTGCAGAAGGGGGGGGAAGCAATCACTACAGTATCTGCATCTATGACATAAATCAGTTTTAAGTGTGAACTATTGGAACCTTATTGCATTATGTGGCTTTTTAATAGGAAAACATTTATTTTAGCAGCTAATGTCATATGCATTGCTTTCAACTGTAGATTTAATTTTTCATTTGTTAATTTTTGTCATGAATAATTTTGCTTACATGTCCTAGCAAAGAAGCACTATTTATCCAAAGTGGAACAGATTAATCTTACAGATAAATTGCTCTTAGGACAGCATTTAGTCAATGTGTGTGTGTGAGAGAGAGAGAGAGAGGGGGGGGGAATATTTAGTTAGCAATTCAAGGCAATTAAAAAATCAACTATTGATTCTCAAAGTAATTGTGAAAATTGTTTCTGTTTTACTCAAATACAGACCCTCTACAGGTGAGTAAGTAATGTACCTTTGTGAAATGTGAGCTTCCAGAAATAGAAATAGCTTGGTTTCTCCTTGCTAGTGCATAAATATAAATATCAGAAATCAGGAATCATATCTGACCTCTATTTCTTAGAATGAGAAAAAAAAGTATATGCATGTACGTGGAAAGAACATTTGAGGAAGAACTGAGATTTATTCTGTACTGGATTTATTCTGTACTGGCAAAGAGGTGTCTTAATACAAAATTTGTACAGATGTTTCTCTGAAACTCCTGCCCCCATTACTCTCCCCCCATGTGCATTTGATCTTTTCCCTCTTATCATGAAGAATGTTTCTTTGAGGAATGGAAAAAGTCTTATACCTGAAGGCGAGCTTCATTGTATTGCACCTGACTTCTGGCTTGCATGTGGGACCGTCTGTTCTTTATTTTCACTCTGTATGAAGCTAATGGAATTTGCAGTTGATTAACCTCAGATTTTGACTAATGATCCAGCCTGGGATTGCAGCTGGCAATGCCACAGCCCCTTGTACTTCTTAACTGAGAAAGACAGCAACAAGTACAGTGGTGCAAAAGCAAAAGATCCAGGATGGATCAAATTGTCAAAGATGCATAATGACATTCAACCACATGAAAGCTGTAGAGGGAGGATGCCTCAGAGGAATTAATGTAGAATGAAAAGTTGACATAAAAACCCAGCTAGGAAACAGATTTCTGGGTTATTCACTGGAGTCTGTGGTTCTGCAAGTACATTTAATTCTAGCATTTCTACTTAATTTACACTTGACTGTTCTGTTTCTAAATGTGGCAGATTGACAGTTGCAAAATGTTAGCGCAGTAAACACATAAAAGCCTCAAGACCCTCTGTAGCCCACATCCCACTGAAATCAACGAGAACTACATGTGGGCAGAGAGAACAAAAGGCTTGCAGGAGGGGAGTGGGAAATCTGATATACCCTTAGGAAAAAGTTGATACTATTTTATCCTGAAACACATGAAGGCATGCATGTAAATTGAAGGGCAAAGATAGATGTAACAGTTTGTAGAGCCCCCCCCCCCGAGACAATTTGGAAGTGCCGTCACCTTTTCCAGCCCAAGTGTACCTTTTACACTGGCAGCGTGAACTATAAAAAGACTCATACGGCAGCTTTTCCAAATGTGTCTCTTTGAACAGGGAAATGCTAGCTGTGGACAGTGGTTAGTACCCGTGACTTCACAAAAACACCTGCCATGTCAAGGGCCAATGTGGTATGTGTGTGTGTTAAGAAGTCCATTTGGCCCATGGTCTCTATCTCCATAGGTGGTCTAAAATTTGGATACTTTTTAATAATGATGATGATGATTTATTTTTTGCACCCCACCCATCTGACTGGGTTGCCCCAGCCATTCTGTTTCGCAACCTGTTTTCATGTATATCAGATCAAAATGTGACATACTCTCTCCGGCTATAGAAGCATTTGTAAACTAAACTAAACTAAACTAAACTAAACTAAACTAAACTAAACTAAACTAAACTAAAAACTAAACTAAAAACTATTTTTTCTCTATTTTTGATGCCTTATTCTGTTTTTAGGTGTTGTCATTTTTATTTTTATTATAACTAGGGGCCTCAAAAGCTGGTTGTGGCCCAGTCCTCTTTGAGAGGGCCTGGGCCCTGCCCAATTCCCAGAGAAGTTTTGGGATTGTTTTAAAAACATTTGCATTTCTTAAAATTTTAATGATGAATAGACATACCACTTAACATAGATAAAAGATAGGGGAAAGGTACAACCGACTCAGAGGTACACACATGTGCAAAACAGGTTGCAAAGTCAGGCGGAAGTCAGGCTCACACCATGGGTGAAGAATCCAGTGTGTCCATTGTTAGACCACTTGTGCTGCCCCAGGATATAGTGACCTGGCAGAATGAGAAATGTGATTCTCATCTGATTTGTAGATCCCTAACCTTTAGTTCACAACCTGTACACCTAAAGGCCTATATAGGGTTGTATCCGCTGCTATTGTTCTCCTTGTGCAACAATTTTTTCACCTCCTCTCCTCTCCCCTAAAGGCCCTGCTGGTTGGTGGACCTTCAGGATTATGGGAAGGGGGCACAGGGCGATGAGAGGAAGGGTAAGTCCTGTTGTATGAGTGGAACTCCATGCACACAGTGCTGGATGCTATAACCCATAGAGTCATGTGTGAACTTGTCTCATGAAGAGCATGCTAAGATCTCTGCTCCTTTAAAGTGCCCATCCTTACTAGACTTCCAAGAACTTTATATATATTTTTAAAGCCTGCTGATCTTCTGACGATATCTAATTTTCCCAAAGCATCTGAGGCCTGCAGGTAGAAGAGACTATAAATCTGAAATTGAAACTCATCCAAGACCTGCCAAAGACATCAATACATGCTGTGAGGCTAAGATGTGACCTCCCCCACTCCCCTGCCAAATATGCTGCTTCATTGTGAGGGAAAAACACAAGAAAACAAGGCAGAAGGTACCAAGATAAAAGGAAAGGTGTTGCTGAGACCGGTTCTTTGGGGAAGGGCCGCAGTCTAGTGGTACAACAACTTCTTTGCATGTAGAAGATCCCAGCTGCACTTCTTGGCATATCAAGGCAGGCATGAAACCCCAGAGCACCTCTGCCAATGAATGTAGACTATACCAAGCCAGATGGACCAATGATCAGCTTCCCCTACTGCTATGTTCTGCCAACACCTTTGTGGCTCTGTTAAGCGCAGTGGCGTAGCGTGGGGGGTGCAGGGGGTGCGGGCCGCACCGGGCGCAACATCTGGGGTTAGGGCAAATCCATGGGTTAGGGGGCGCAAATCCACGGGTTAGGGGGCGCAAATCCACAGGTTAGGGGGCGCAAATTACTTGCCTTGCCCCGGGTGCTGACAACCGACGCTACGCCACTAGTTAAGCGGCACCCACATGGTCCAGTGGTGGTGCGTGTTGGGTTGCTGTTGGCCTAGATATCCTGCCGCAAATCTACACCACCCAGTCAAAGTGCATAGTACTCAAGACCAGTCAAGTTGTGTGTTTTTCACCTGAAGCAAAAAAAATATTACAAGTTTCTTTCTCTGAGATTGAATGTACAATAATAAATAATCAGGTGGTTGCCTCACTCTGCATAATACTGAAGTGGGGCCTCCCTGATTGCACCTTTTCAGGAGGGACTCAAAACCATGATGCAGTTTTGGTTCTAGGAGTTGCAAAGTCAATTTGCCATCATCCCAAGAAAACAGTGCCATCTGGATACACCTTAAGTGGCTGCCCTCTGATATATTTAGGAATTGGTGGTTTTTTTGTGGGAGGGAGGGGGCGGAGGGGAGATACTGCCCTACAGCAGTTTCAGCATCTTTGAGATCTTGCCAGAATGATCAGGTTTGATAGTAATGAGACATTGTGTTTATTGCAGAGATGGGGAGACTGTGGTCCTCCATTAACTCCATTATATCTGACCATTGTCCATCCTGACTGGGGCTGATGGAAGTTGAAGTGCAAGAGCACCTGGAGATCAACAGGTTCCCCTATCCCTTGTCTATGGCCACAAAGTGATGCATCTAATCTCTCTTTCTATGCATTCTGAAGTAGATGCAGAATTTTCATTACACCAGTGTAGTGCTGTGAGACCAGGGTTCAAATCCCCACTAAGCCATGGAGCTCACTGGGTGACCTTGGACAAGTCACTCACTCTCAGCCTAACCTACCTCACAGGGTTGTTGTGATGATGAAATGGGGAGGAGAACCATGTACACAGCCTTGAGCTCCTTGGAAGAAAAGGGTGGTATATAAATGTTACAAACAAACAAACAAACTTTCATTAACCTTATTTACGAAAGTTCTACAAGATTTTACAACCTAACAGACTATATTTTAAATAGCTTGCAATACCCTTGTGTGTTTTCTGTGTTCTTTGATGCAGTATTTGGTCCCATTTTGCAGAATGGAGGACAGCACGTGTTTCTGTTGAAGGAAGGTTGCTGCAATTGTTGGTAGTAAAAGTCTATGAAACATGTGGGGTCTGTATTATACCACGCCATGATGTGTCTGTAGTTGGACGATGGTTAAGTTTATACTCAGCAGCCCTGTGGAAAATCTATGTTTACATGTAACAAATGGTTTGAATTCAGCTCCATTAGTTAATATAACTGTTTTGTCTCTTCTAGGAATGCATAGATTAGCCATAGCCATGTCTCAGCAATATGGGAAATAGTCCAGAACTTTGACTACAGTGGCCATAAATTCAAAGCTGTTTAGGACAGGCTCTTACATTTGCAATATGTTGAAACTCCTAGACCCTCTGACCGCTTGGTCCTTAAGTAAAGTTTTGATATGGATTTTCATAATTAACAATAAACACCTCTTGCACCCTTTCTTAAATGTGTATATTCAAAGAGATAAAACGACATAGATATAGCAAGCCATTTTATACATATCACACACATACATATATTTCCTTTTCTGTTTCAAAATAATTTATTGCCACTGCAATTTATCAGAGCCTTTAAAAAGGAGCCCCTTCTGTTTCCACCTGCTTCTCCCCTTTTCAGCTAGAAATATTCATAAGATTCTCTGTATGTTGAATTTTTCTTACAGAGAAGCAGTCCGGAACATGATTCAGCGACTTGCGCTGTGCCACTGTGGCCTATGAAAAAGGAATGGGCCCCATGTACTTTTGCAGCTGCACTTGCCATAGTGGATAGCCAGAGACATAGGCATGTGCTGGGCTCTAAATCACAGCCAACATCAAAGTGTTAGGCCTGACATGGCAGATAAGCATGCGCTTAGGAAGTTACCTTATAACAGCAGTTTTGAGCCTTCTGAATTCCGGGGGGCACCTTTAGCCCAAACAAGCATTTGGGGACCCACTTCTTAATTTCTTACGGTGCATTTACATAACAGCAGTGGTGTGCTTAAAATCTACCTTAGGCTAGGTTGCAATTCAGGTACAGTGGTACCTCTGGTTACGTACTTAATTCATTCCGGAGGTCCGTTCTTAACCTGAAACCATACTTAACCTGAGGTACCACTTTAGCTAATGGGGCCTCCCGCTGCTGCCGCGCCACCAGTGTGCGATTTCTGTTCTCATCCTGAGGTAAAGTTCTTAACCCAAGGTACTATTTCTGGGTTAGCGGAGTCTGTAACCCAAAGTGTTTGTAACCCGAGGTACCACTGTACTGGGTTCTCCTCACACACCTGCTGAAGACCAGTGCCTTATACCAAGTCAGACCACTGGGCTATCTGTCAAGGGCCCTCTCAGGTTTTAAGATGGGAGTCTTTCCCAGCCTTGCTTTGAGATGCCAGGGATCAAGCCTGTGTGAGATCCACAGCCTGGATCTTTTTCACCCAGAGCATGTGCTTTGCCACTGAGCTTTGCTACAACAGTTGCAAAGCCTTCCCCCCCCCAAATAATACCAGCAGCCAGAATGGAGCCCCTCAATGGTCCACCCAGTGTGACCACAGCATCTCAAGCTGTGATAGATTCTTCTGTCTACAGATACATAAGGCCCTACTAGAATAATCTTTCCTCATTGTCCACTTGAGCTCCCGAAAGTTTGATCACACCCTGTGTGTGGGTATGGGCCTACTAACTAACTTGTCCTGGCTACAGTAGTTACCAACATATATCAATGGTGGTCATGGAGTTGGGTTGGCAGGCCCTGATGCAGGCGAAGGAGGAGGAAGAAGAAACAAAAGAGGGGCTGTTTGGTGGGAAGCAGGGGTGGAGGTCTCTCCCTATTGTACGTTAACTTCAGCCAATTCAGAAGGAAATGGTTGGGACATCATCAATGCTTTCGTCCAGTTCTGAACATCTTGCCTGACTCTTGAATTCCTGAACTATAGCTTCTGAACACAGGGCTCACCTACTTCCCTTTGTCCCGTGATTTCTTCCATTTGATTTCTAGACATAGGTCTGAGTGGTTTTTCTATTGTCCCATTGCTTTCCCTGGGAAAACTCGTTGTTTACCACTAGATCAGAAAAAATGTCAATCTTCAGAAAACCCTATTGGCATTTGCTCCTGTTCAGAAGTAAACAGTTGGCTTTCCCAGGGAAAGTGGCAGGACAATAGGAAAAACCTCTCGGACCCATGCCTAGAAGTCATGGACCAAGCAAAAGTGTGGATGAGCCCACACTGTCTATTAGCAAGTCTGTACTGTTTTGTGTCTGAATAAAGATCTCTTCCTTACTTACATATAGGAGCTTCTGTCTCTGTGTGCTGGGTGGGAGGCAGGATGACAGCATACATTTAAAACACATTGAATCCTGGGAACTGGGATCCCCCCATTGAATCCTGGGAACTGAAGTTTGTTAAGGTTACTGGGAATTGTAGCCACAGTTCCCAGGATTCTTTGGGGGGAAGGGTGGTGTTTAAATGTGCTTCAAATGTGGATGTGATGGCTATCCAGTTAAAACAACAGGAGAAAAGGATATTAAACCTTCTATAGTTGCCGGTGGCCATTTCTATCTAGCACATGTACTATTGCTAGGCATAATATAAGCAGCTTCAATTCTGAGCTCCTCGTTACTTAGCTGCATTTTATCTCAGATTTTCTCTGCAATTGAGATGAATATTTAAAATATTTTCAGAAAAACCAAACTTCAGAACTACTGTAAAAATAATGCTGTATAGGAAACCTCAATAACATCTAAAATAAAAAAATCTCATCAAAGGCTCCTACCATTTAAATATTAGAAGCTAACACATACATAAAAGTTCTTATAGATTGGAATGGAGTAAAGGTCTTTCAGGTATGAGCAACAGAACCGCACAGTAGTGGTAGTTTTGTCCCAAATTTTGAACCAATAAAGGGCTTTGCCATTCATAGGAGACTCGCAATATTCAGGATGCTTATATTGCAGCGACTTGGTCAGTCAGCTCTTGTTCTCTGGGATCTTGATTTGGGCCTGAACTGTTCACATTGAGCTATTAACAAGAAATGCTTCCCAATGTTTTTCTTTTTTGCGTTTGAGCAATTGGGGAAAAACAAGCTCCTTCTGCTGTCAAGCTATGGTCTGGAACAATAGCCTAGTGATGTCTCCGTTAGGGAACCTTGCTGTTCCTTTGCCAGCATATTGCACAGCTGTACCCATGGCATTGCAATTTTTTATTTTTTTAACATTTCTGAAGGGGGAATTAAGGTCTGAGTAAGGATTATCATGCTGCATTTTCCTCTTACTAAATAATGTTATTTCCCTTGGAAAGTACGATATGATCTGATGCTTGATTCAATGTCAATAGCTGATATGGCTCATATTATACACATCATGTCTACATTATATCTACATATCGCAAACACAGTACGCACTCAGATTCAGGCAAATCCTGGAACGTAAAGGGGAACAGATCTTTATAATATCCATATTTATTCGAATCTCCTTTACCCAATTGCTGGAAACAACCAGTCTTGGCTCAGAGTCATCAACTGCCTAATTTCCAGATTGTCTAAAGAAAGAAAAATTAAGCACAACAGGGAAAATAACATTGTAACTGTTGTTGAGTTTATAATCCAGTGTAAGTTACAGAGTGCTGATAAGTAAAGGAAGTTCAACCAGACAGTTTAATCTTCCAATTTCCTGTCTTCTAATCAGCCACTGGCTCTTTCGACTTTAAATTAGAAACATTCCTAACAATATTCAGGGCAGGTGAAGGAAGAGGGTAGAAAAGAAATGGAGATAGAGTATATATCTGGAAAAAGAAGAAACTAGGGATAGTACAATGAAAGAACATGATGTACAGCAGGACAGAAAGTATGTATTGCATGCAGGTCATCATGCTGTATAAAGCAAGTTTTGCTAGTCAGTTGGAAAACATTTCTAAAAGAGGATTCAGAATTGGATTTCACAGATGCTGTACACTTTCAGACAATAATTTTGCCACGATAGTGTGATAGTACACACACACACACACGCCAATGCAATAATACAAGAATTCTGAACTGGTCTTTGACCGTAATAATAAATTATTACTATTATACAAGCAAAATCCTATGGTACTTGGTGTATATCCTTCAGAAATACAAAATGAGAGTAGCGAAGTATAACTTGCCAATGCATTCAGACAGTTGTACATCAAACGAAAAGTTGCAATGCTTAATGGAATCTTTTCAGACTACACCATGAAATACAACACTTACGAAACATGCTGTGGTTTAGATTTTTCTTTGTTGGTAATACTTTGCTTTGAAGATGTACGCATTCTTAAGCCAAGAGTTACACATTTTCACTTTTTGTGTATGCACTTTAGGTGCTTCCAAGATTGCCTGGATCATTTTAAGCACTTCCATAGGAAACTCAGAAGGAACGCAACAAAAATACTTTTCAGGAATCATGTTGTAGAAGGCCTAAATATGTTTAATGTTACATTTCTAGAAACTATTTTTTATGATACCGGTAGTTATAAGAAAGAAATGACTATACTGAAATGAAGATTTTGCAGTATAATGGTGGGTATTAGAAGAGTTTACATTGGTGTAATCCTACTGGTAGCTTTGGTCCCTGAATTACTGTGTTAAGCTTAATAGTGGCAGGTACAAGTACCTTGTAGGTATCCATTAAAAAGTTGTACCTGTTACAAAGTTTGAAAGCCTGGAAGATTTATTTAAACTCAGAAGCACCTGCGAGTATGTCTGTCCCCACAAGTGAAGAGCTTCTTTTATAAGTCTTCATTTTTAAAGATGCAAAGTCATCATGAAGACACTAGGATGAACAGTTTGTAATAAATATTTCTTCTGATCTCAACCACAGCAAGCTATGACTGAGATTCACTCTATTCATGCCTCTTCTGCAACTCCATCTTTACATCAACCTGGTTTTGGGACCGGGCTCAGCATCTGAAGTCAGTGCAGCATTGTATACAAATTTATAACTCTTTTATCACTTGTACCCATGTGATAATCCTCTACAGGATACTATTAAAATTGAAAAACCAGGAACTAACATTGATAAAGCTAGCAGAGCTGGTAGCAGTCACATAAACTTTGGATACCTACTTCAATATTTTAAATACCTGTTGGATATTACATGTCCTCCCCCCCTTTCAAATAGAAAATAAAATGTCCTTAACTACAGTGCCCAACTTTACAGTCTTTTAACCTTAGGGAGGCAAATTCATTTCACATAGGTTTGCTGTATGTCAGAAGTTTGCAAACCAAAGATGTCATATGAGTGTTAGCCTAAATTAATATCTGTTTCAAGAATGGCATGATTAAAGCATGAGGGAGAGAGGGTTAGATTTCAAAAGATTTCTTGCCAGTCATTACAACAAATGTAATTATTCTTAAAATGTACACATGTACTGAGTCTTGCTTACAGTACTATGAAGTGTCTGATGATACTGAACATATCACTTGGCAGCAAGAGCCACGAAAATAATAAAATTACCAACAGTCTGCATTTTACTTAGACCATTACACTCCCATGAAGATGAGACCTAATATATACACCATGGCATCAGTTGTATGTAGATCAATTAATAAGAAAGATGTAATGAGAAGTTTGCACTATAAAGCCAAAATTCATTCATTCTTCTTTTTTTTACACAAGAGTGTTTAGTCCAAAAGTAAAATAAGCTTTTCAGCCCCCCACTAGACATCCATTCTAGCAACTATCTAGCTACAAACACACTGTAGTGAAATCATGCCAGGGAGAGGGAGAGCAGGAGAGAGAGAGAGAGAGAGAGAGTCCGAGCCTAAGAGATTACTGTGCCCACCCTTTCATACAGCCATTTCTTTCATTATAATAGGTCTTTTCATCAAAATGACACAGAACCTTTAAATTTTGGACAGCATACTTCCATACAGTAGAGACGGCAGCCACTTCAAACCGATTCTGAACCTGCTCCCCGAAATAAAACAAACTCGCTCCATTGACACACATAAATTGTTTACGACTCATTAAAAAGCAAAATTGCATATCCCAGTGTTGGCAGCTGAGTCCAAGCGGGTGGAAAGAGGGCATTCACTCATCTCTTTGTATGCTGGCAGTACCAAACTGAAGTTTAGCAGTAGGCAGTAGCCGAGATTTTTTGTGCAGCCAGACGATGCATGAGGTAACTTTCAAAGCTTCCTTTTTTGTCTTTGTATATTAAAATGCATTGTGTAGCTGAGGTTTGATTAAAAGAACTTAGCAGATGTGATGAGGTTTTGGGGGCTAAAATATGCTTTATATTACAGAGCGTGCATCAGAACTGCTTACTTTTGTATCAATAATTGAATCCTTGTCTGAAAATGGACATGTCTGTTGTACAAATCCTTGTATGGTTCATTTCAATGATTTTTTCTAAATATAAAAAAATGTCTTTTTCTTGTAGTCCACTAACTTTTAGTGGGTTGATTTTAGCGTCTGTACATTGAGGAAATAAGTTATGTGGCATGTTAAAAGTTTTATAGGAACTTTCTGTAAGGTTTCATCTAAACAACAGCTTGTCTGGTTATGAAGCTTGTTTATTTTCTTGTCAAGTGCATTGCTAAATGTTTCCAGCATTTATTTATTTTTTTACATATTATATCCACAACAGTAAGACTTCTGCAAAGTAAATGCATTTTCTTTAAAATGAAGCCTTTTAATATATTTTCGAAAGGAGACAATGTTTTAAGATTCCTGGGGAAAATATAAACAGTCCCCCCACCTCACCATAAGAACAAGACAATAAAAACAGGAGCTTTATAAGAGCATAAGTGTGGCATCTAATATATGTACTGAAGAAGAACAGTTTAGGGCTATTCCCTGAAAATAGATTTGCATCAATAATCACATTTCAGTATATAACAAGCTAATCAGTCAAATGAATAGACAATTTCAGAGCATCCAAGAACATCCCTTCTGCATTTTCTGCTGGCAGAAAGTCTAATTGGAAAATCAGTGGTATGAATGAAGCGGTTAGACTTCCTCTATTCTAATTAACCCAAATCGGCATGTAATATTTAGCTAGCAACCACCAGTTAAACCTTTCTAATGAAGAAAAGTTCAAACAAATCTAACAGCTCAAACACCTTTTGATACAAGCAATGAATACCGCCAAGTCGCTGAATGAAATCCTTCCATATTGCACTTTTTTTCATGTCTTTCAAGTCCACAGGCATCCTAAACTTCTCCGAATGACATCAAAATTGATCTGGGAGATGTTTCTCTGTGTGTGCGTGTGTGTCTCTGTGTCTAAGCCTCACTGCTCCCACTTACTTGTTTCAGCATATCATACAAAACAATGGCATGATCAGTTTCATTGTAATTCCATTCACCAGTCCTTTTTAAAAACAGAAAACAAAAACAAGCCGTGATATCTATGTGAACTGAAACGGAGGGGTTCACGGTCCAGCTAGGAGCACATAATGCGTGTATTGTCCTGGCAGCAAAAATTCTCTCACTTAAAAAAAGAAGGGAAAAAATCACGCTTTGCCACAAGAATAATAATTACAGAAAACTTTAAAAAAGAAAGAAGAGAAGAGAAAAGAAAAGAAAAGAAAAGAAAAGAAGAAGCCCTGCTAACAAATTAATCCCTAACGGACAGCACGCTAACGAGGGCAGTAATGATTTGAGGGCTCTCTTCGACACAACAGGGCATGCATCTTCTGCCACAATGGGCTATTGTGCATCCTCCTAACTCACTGTACCTCTGATAGATTCAAGATGTCAAAGGTTGTCTGGCCCGAGTGACCATGACATGCGAGTTAACTCATTCTGAGAGTGCCTGTCGGAACTTTATTAAAACTTTTAATTGAACCCAAAAGACATTCAAATGGGATCTGTAACACCCAGCTCCAGATCCTAACAGGACAGGAATCAATTCTAACAGAACCTTATGAAAGGATAAGCTAGACCAGGTCCTCTTATGGGACATTCATGCCATGATCCATACACAGCAATGCGAGAGGGGGAGAAAAACCGCCACCAAAGTTTTCCTAGAAATGGCATGTCCTGAAATGTCTCTTGAACTTCCTTAGCCCATTACGTGTTAATATTGTCTGGCAAATATTATAAATCAGCAACTCTAATAATTTGACACAAGCAGCCACATGCCCAACAGGGAAACATAAAAACAAGAATCTGCAATGCCACAGTACAACAAAGCACATCAGAGGACCCAAAGGAGTTGAGGAAAAGTTGTTATTCGAAAAGGAAGCTTTTCAAACTACTTATCCATGTACTTTTATATTTTAAAACAAATAGAACCGAAAGGGGAGGGAGCAATTTTAAATGTAGGGCACATGAACAGTCTCTTGTTACAGAGGAAAAACACACAAGTAGGACAAGTGGAAGGCTACTCCAGTGAAGAGTGTGAAAAAAAAAATCAAATGTTAATTTGATAAATGTGAGGTCTGGGACATTTTGTCAAAGAGGGAGGGAAAGTAGAAAAAGGAAGGGGAGGGAGGAAAAAAAAAAAGGCAGCCGTGCTGCCAACTCACCATCCACCAAGTTCTGGCCGAGATGTCATAGCAGAGCTGCCATTTGATGGATCCGTCGGAGGTTTTCCCTGCCATTATGCTGTCAGCAAGCTTCATCTGATGCTAACTCACGGGAGATAAGACACCTAATTGAGAAAACATTTGCACTGGCATGTTGGGCAACATGTAGCCCAGTCCATACCATATGGAATCATGGGTAAAAAAAAAAAATCTCCTTGACAGTGAACCAATCTCTCACAGACCCAGTGGCAAGGTGAAGTAGGGATGAAAAGTCATCTGCTCCCAGCACTGTCTTCTCCTCTCCCTCTCCCTCTCCTTCTCTCTCTCTCTTTCCCTCTCCCCCCCTCTTTTTTTTTCTAAAGTAAGAACCCACCGCTTAACATCAAAGAGAGGCGGATAAAATTAGGGCTTCATCACTCAGATGATTTTGGTCTGCTAGGTTTTCCCCTTTCCTTTTTCTCCCCCCCCCCCAGCTTAAAAAAAAATGAATAGAGACTTAGTAGGACAAAGGCAGGTAGTGGACTGCGGAGGAAGATCGCCACAGGCTATTAGCCTAAAATTTCTGCTTGACAGATGGAACTGCTTAGAGACTATCATGCAATGTTTTAGGTTCTGCTCCCCCCCCCCCGAAAAAAGAATTTGCAGTCTGATTCAGTATCTGTTTATCACAGCTACTTTCCCCATACATATGACCAAGAAGAAACAAACTGGAATGAAGGTTTCAGATGTGTGATTTTTTAACATTATGCACACAACATAATCATTTCAGGAAATAAAAGCAAAATGCAGGTCTAAATAGTTTAAAGAAAGAGTTTTATTCTTCAGAAAATTAAAAATGCTCTCATGTAAAAATGAAATCTAAGATTTGACTTCACCCCTCTGAGTATTATACAGGAGTGTGTGTGTGTGTGTGTGTGTGTGTGTGTGATTATGTATTTGATAATGTTTCAGAATAATCCATTGGCCTACAAACAGATACCCAGACAAGGCACTTTTGAATTAGACTTTTCCCTTTTAGGGTTTTAAATTTAATTTCGCAGAGTCCTATTTTCCATACGCTGAGTATTCAAAACACCAAGTTATCCAAAATCACCACATGCCTGCCATATTTCCACTTCAGGCTACACCACAAAGAAATGGCATGCCATTGACCTGAATTTACAGGGAACCATCATAATATCTATCTATCTATCATTCATATAGCTATACATCTATCTCAGTAAAGTCACTTCAGTGAAGGAAATCATTTCACATTTTGTATGTCATCATTTTTGTTACAGCTCACAAATGTTTGCCACTTATATTTGTAGCACCTGCACCACTGATATACATCTCCTGTTCAACAAAAGTCATGCCATAACACACAAGTAGAAGACCAATGCTGCGATGTTGTGCACCAAGTTGCATAATCTGCGGAACACTTTGAACTAAAATGAGAATTCAACCATATAATTTGTATCCTCTGTTTTTTTGGTTTATTGGCAGCCAATCCTGTTCATGTTTACTTGAAAGGAAGTCCTTCTAAGTTCTATGAGGTGTGTTTCCTAGTAAGTGACACGTTATTGCCATGAAGCTCACACATATGTATTAATATAAGTACTTTTACCTGTTACTTGTATTCTTGAAGAAGGGATCTGGAAATGCAGGATACAAACCTACTTTATGAAGATATTTCCTTCAATGACACATGAATGAACATCTGAACCAACAAAAGAGTGTTTCATTTTGTGAATCTATTGATTTCATTCAAATATTTAATTTTAGCGGATTGGTGGTCACATTTTTCAATGGTTGAAATTTCTCCCCCTTGCTGGAAAATAGTTTTGATAATTTTTGTGGAATAATAAGAGTTTGGCAGCTAAGCTTCATTAAAATGCACTTCATCAGTGTAAAATTGTTCAAAACTGATTTTGAAATGATGGAGAAATATTTTGCCTATTAATAAGAATTCCACAGTTTAGCTTCCTGAAAACAAAGACTTTTCTAACTTTCCCACCTGCAAGACAGTTATTAATTATGGGTTGGAAGTAGTTTTTACTCAGCTCTAACAGCACTGAGTAATTTTGTTATACAATGTGTGTGTGTGTGTGCACGCGCGCATGCATGTGCGTATCAGGAGATGTCAGATAAGATTCGTATAAATATGCATGGACAGAATAAAAATATATGTGTATGTATGCACTTCTGAGTGAGATTTCCTTTTCTTTCTACATGTGGTGTGTGTACAGGTAAACGTATTTATCTATATCCTAAATGTACATGCATACAAGTTTGTTTGTATTTGATAAAATCATCACATCAGTGGTGCAGGTGTTTGACTTGTCCTGAGTGTGCCCTGCGTGTTCACGCACATTCTTTATTATGGTCCTAAGACCCACAAAAACAGTTTTGAAAGTAAAAATGCAGCAGAGATACAAGGAAAAGATTTCAAGGCAGTCGCTATGTTTTGTCCAGAGCATGTTGACTTCTATTTCTTATAACCTCTGAGATAAATTTTGCCATGACCAGGGTAATATCATTTGACTTCTCCTCAAGAAGACACTTGAGATAGAAGGTTTCAGAATTTCCAGGTAAATTTACCAATAAATTTACCAATGAATGTGTTTATGTATATCATAAATGTACATGCATACAAGTGTGTAATGGTAAAATCATCACATCACAGTGGCGCAGGTGTTTGACTTGTCCTTAGCATGCTCTCCGTGTTCAGTATCAGCTCCATTTACAGGTGTAGCTTTAGCTAGTGTAGGAAGTCTTAAAGTTGTGCTCAGAAACCAGGAAGAAAATGGATGTTGTTAGCAATGGCCTTTGTGATGGGTGGCCGAAATACCCATGTCTATTCACTCTGGCGTCATCAAAAGTACCTGTTCTTTCTTCTATAGGCTGCTTGGTGCTTTTAAAAACTGTAATGCAAAATATAAAGTAAGATGATTAAGCAACAATCAGCATCTAACCAACATGAGATTGAATTTCATCCTTCCCTGCTTCCCTTTCTTTCACAGGAAACAACTAGCCAGCACTTGTGATAATTAATTGAGTAGCACTGAGCCTACATTGCTTTCTGTCTCTTATTAAAAATGTAGGCGAATAAACGATCAAACCTGCCCCCCTCCCCAGTATGTCTATAAGTTGGTGTGATCTTGTATGCTTATATATTGACTGATAATGTTTGCAGGAAATTCTTTGTTTTCCACTATGTGGATAGGGTCTTTTGGGCCCAGTATTGATATTATTGGCTCTGTCTTTAACTTAGCTATGAAAAACATGCCAAACACTTGAAGTGATTACAGGAAAAGAATATAGAGTTCATTTTAGCAGTGGAAACAGCATGAAATCACTCCATTCTGGACAGTACAGTAGTCTGATGTAAAGAATCAATGCTGTTGAATAACTGTGTTTTCGATCCAGAACAATTAGGGTGCAGTTAACTTTACCATTTTTCTTTATGATGTGGGTGGCAGCGGATCTTTTCTTGTCGAGCAACTACTCCTTTTCTAAGTGAGCTGTTACTAATAGCCTTGAAAGAAGATTAAATGCAACATGTTAAATATTACAATTATTGTGGAAAACAAAATTATTTAGTGAACATAATGGGGAGCAAATCAAGCATTTAACATGATCCAGGAAATGCTACTCTAAACAATTGCATTTGTTTTATGCATTCCCCCCCCCCTTTGATTGCTGACAGATGCCGTTTTGGAAACAAACATCTAAACAGTTTTCCTTCAATCACAGAAAAGGGGGGGGGGAGGAAATAATAAACCCCCACACTAGAGAACGACTACATGTTTTGAATTTAACTCTTGTCAATCACTGTTCTGCAAAACATGACATGTGAATGACACCCATGCAAAACCATATCATTAGAAAGCTAATAAACCACAAAGACATATTCCCTTTAAACCTCTCTGTAAAGTAGGAAAAACTGCTGAGGACTGAGATCATCGTCAACATTCCCCCCCACCCATAAATGTGTAACATTGTACCTGCATATCCAGGTCCCTCTGGCCCCTTTTCGTCTTCCTGATTAACACAGGATTATATGTGTATGACAGTTTTAGCATGCATGTTTACTCAGCAAGATGCTGGATGAAAATTAGAACACATTTGCCTATGGAGATTGTTATGAATGTGGACTACTTCCTATACAAAACACAATGTGTCCGATATTGAAGGCAGGGAAAGAATTAGTGAAGTGTTTACTAAACTTGAGTGGAAATGCCAAAAGACAGTATCTGCAAAGCACATTAAACCCCCTAGATAAATAAAGTTGACTTTCTTAAAATTTACTGCTGGGACCATTGCCTGCTCTATTTCGGTTACTATTCTTTCAAGCACTCCCCTATTTGCCTACTTAGATTTAAGCCTCACGGTCAGAGAGTGTCACTTTTGTGCTCTAAATAAGACTTAAGCACACCTACTGTACATTGCTAAGTGAGTATGAAAGTAGTAGCTGTGCTAGCAGTTATAATAAGAAATCAAGCAGCCCATACACATCAGAATTACAGAACACGTGTTGAGAGATATAGGGAGAACCCTCCTGGACCAGGCCAAAGTTCTGTCTAGTCCAGCATCCAGTTCCAGAGCCAGTGTGGTGTAGTGGTTAAGAGCGGTGGACTCGTAATCTGGTGAACTGGGTTCGATTCCCCGCTCCTCCACATGCAGCTGCTGGGTGACCTTGGGCTAGTCACACTTCTTTGAAGTCTCTCAGCCTCACTCACCTCACAGAATGTTTGTTGTGAGGGAGGAAGGGAAAGGAGAATGTTAGCCGCTTTGAGACTCCTTCGGGTAGTGATGAAGCGGGATATCAAATCCAAACTCTTCTTCTTCTTCTCTCTAGAAAGCTCACAAAGCAGGACATGAACACAGTAGCCCTTTTCTGCTGTTGTTCCCCAGTGACTGGTGTTCAGAGGCATTCCACCTCTGATCCCAGAGGACACATATAGCCATCATGACGAGAGATGATGCCGAAAATCGAAATTAGGCATTTGGTAGTATTCATTTAATTATTTCATTCATTAATTGCTTTCTAGGAAGCATCTCAGCAAGCGATTTCACAATACGACTCCTTAAAGATGAACTTACGCTCAGCCAAAAGCCTTATTGAGCAAAGATTAGCGGACATTGAAAATCAACACAACCTCGCCAGGGGTGGGGGTGTCTGCTCCCCCAGGTATCACGGAATAACCCCACCACTTGGCCTTCCATCATACATGTCATCTCTTTCATCAGTACCACACCGACGTGCATTTATTCGTGCAAGGTTCAATGTCTTTCCATCAAACCTGCTGAACCACAGATTTTCCAATGGTTTGGTGTCTCCGCTATGCGTGTGTGACGGGGAAACTGTTGAATCTCTTTCACATATAATGTTCAACTGTCCCCTACATAGCATAGCCAGGGCTAAATTCCTGGGCCCTGCTTTACTGCGCTTGGTTGGCAGGCCTGTTGAGTCACACGCCGCACTGCTTTTGCAGGATACAGATCCTTCTGTAACTCTGCAGGTGGCGAGATTTCTGAATGCGGTTATATCACACTCAAAAACCACCAAAAACCAACAACAACATCAAAACTAATTGGACTGTTACGTTGAGAGTGCACGTCGGAGTTCGTCTTTAGTTTTCCTTTTCTGTGTTCCATCCCTTGGAGCTCTCCTGGCCCCAAGCCGTCACTTGGCTCTGCTCAATGACCCACCCTTGCATCGTGGTGTTCACCTTCTGTTGTCGGATATATCTGTTTTTATGTCCCTGTGTTTTTATGTTTGTACATATTTTATGGGCTAATAGCCGTAAATAAATAAATAAATAAATAAGATTTCACAATACAGTACAATAAAAACATATAGAAAACAATTGCATCTATTAAAAAAAAAGTCCATGTGGTGTAGTGGTTAGAGTGTATGACTATGACCTGGGAAACCAGAGTGCAAATCCCCACTCTGCCAGCCATGAAGCTCACAGACAGGGCGCTCTTGGGCAGTCACAGTTTCTTTCCTTGAAGGAAATGTAATAAATAAAATAAAATAAAATAAATGACATCAAACTATTTCAGATTCAATACACATAGCAACTAGGGTAAGAATCTTCACTTTGAAGGCTTGTTGAAAGAGGAATGTTTTCAACAGGCACCCAAAAGACAACAGAGATGGTGCCTGTCTGATATGTAATGGGAGGGAGTTCGAAAGGATTGATGCCACCACACTAAAGGACCAGTTCTGAAATTGTAGGCTATATCTTTGAGGTTCCTCAATGCCCAGATGTACACACTGAGTTAACTAACATTCTTTAATATTTTCACAATTCAGACAGATTTTTTTATGTTAATTTCTGTTTTCTGTGCATACAAATTTGGCAGAACTAAACATTCAAACTCAGTCATCTTTGCTTGTGCTCAGATGTTGATTGCTGCAACCTTTTACTTGTTTAACGAACTTTAAATGTCTCAATTGGCATTCATATCCTCATGGAATTACTGTGTTTTAACCCTTTAGTTTTTGGGACGCAGGTGGCACTGTGGTCTAAACCACAGAGCCTAGGGCTTGCTGATCAGAAGGTTGGTGGTTCGAATCCCTGCGACGGGGTGAGCTCGGTCCCTGCTCCTGCCAACCTAGCAGTTTGAAAGCACGTCAAAATGCAAGTAGATAAATAGCTACCGCTCCAGCGGGAAGGTAAAAGGCGTTTCCGTGCGCTGCTCTAGTTCGCCAGAAGTGGTTTAGTCATGCTGGCCACATGACCCGGAAGCTGTACGCTGGCTCCCTCGGCCAATAAAGTGAAATGAGCATCGCAACCCCAGAGTTGGTCATGACTGGACCTAATGGTCAGGGATCCTTTACCTTTAACCCTTTAGTTTGCTGAGGCAGTCTGTTTAAAAATTTGGATCTGAAATCTTTTAATAACACCATCCTTAAGAAGAGCTGCCTGAGTTCTGCTAGGTATCCTCTTGTGCATTTCTGCTGCCTATTCATCTGTGTCTGCTTGTGCCACAACCACTTCCTTTGGTCCCATGTCAACCTAACTGTAAACACAGGGCCCATGAAAGTAGCCAGTCACAGAGAGGGTGATACATGACTCTGCGACACCCAACATGACATTGGGATGTCATACTACACATTACACATTTTTGAGATGCACTGTGTTGATGCGCAAATAATTGTATAAACTACAGTATCCCCAAATAATGGAGAACGCTCACCTTAGATTGTTACACGTGTTTTGTAACAGGATTAGATAATTATGATTTCTGATGGGATAATTTCACCAGTTACTAACCATTACTAGGAGCCACTGATAAGTTTATGTCCCATGAATTAGCAGGTGACAATCACTTGATTGTCCTGATTATTTTTTTAAAGCAGCCCCTAGAAAATTACAGCCTGTGGGGAATTCCATATTAATTGTTTGTGTGTATTTGTGTAGATTCCTAGCATTGTTCTTCAAGGTTCAAGTTTCTAATCTGAGTCTCTAGAAGTGAAATCTTGGAGTAGGGTAGAGATGCACCATTCCTATGTCCCTATTGTCAATGCATGCAGATGAATACAAAATAACCTGTTATTCCACCCATTATGAGTTCCCTCTCCATGGCAGAGTTCTAAATGATTGTTTCATTCGAGTCAGGAGTCCAGGACACATTAGAGCAAAGCAGAAGATGCAACGCACGGCTAATTTCCAAACATGTGAAGTAACCATCTCTGTTCATGTGCAGAGTACAGCACACCAGACTAAATATAATCAGCTTCTGTTATGTCTGAGGTTAGGGAGAATATCTTCTAACTTTGGGGAAGGGTGTAGCCAGAAAGGCATAAAGCCCAAACTTTTCATTTTTGAAATGAAACGTCAAATTCACAAAACAACAAGCTCAAAATCATAGTGACAACATTTCCCTCCATTCCTCTGTGTTAAAAATATTCTCAATTTAAGCTTGAGGATGGGCATGCTCGACGCAGACCCACACACCTTTTCTGGAAATCTCAGTGAAGTTCTATGGAATTGAGCATTGCTCAGATCTATATGCCCTGTGCCTCACAGTTGCTGCTGCAGCTTTTAATGGGCAAATGCAGGGAAATTGCTAATATAGAATTTGTTGCAAGACAAATCCATTATTTCTCCTTCCAATTTCCAATTTCAAAGAATAAATAAATACAAACTGATTAAGTAAAATAGATATTTATTATTGAAAGAAACTCACTGTTGCATTCTTTCCTGTATGGTGTGATACCTGAATAAAACAAAAACAACACATCTGCCTGCTATTCAGACAACTCAGTCAGTATATGAAGATGACATGGCTATATTCTTTTCTGCCACTGTCTGCCATAGTTACACACCAAGAGATCCTTCAGTCCTTTGGCCTATGGTACTACTGGATGCACTGAACTGTCCTTCCAGTATTGTCCATCTGCAAATCTTAAAGATACTTCAAGGACCATATTAGTGCAGGTGATAACATCTAAACAGAAAGGAGATACTACCAGGCAGGACCAAACCATGTGCACCAATGATCAGCCACAGATAGCACCCACCAGATCATGAGAGGTATTTTTTTAAAAAGATGCTGGAGCACCCAATATCTTTGGAGTCTAAGGCCTCTATATCTTGTGAACCACGCTGAGATCTTTTGATGAAGGGTGGTATAATAATAATAATAATAATAATAATAATAATAATAATAATATGCTAGCTGCAAGCACAAACAATGCTTCACACAAAATCAGAGCAAAAGCTTTGACCAGGTTTCCATTCCCCTTTGTGGCAGAGGCCTGCTCAACACTGGTTTTTGTTTGCTTGTTTCACTATATAGGGTGGAGAGATGGGAATTAGGGTGACATAATCCCCTTCGGTAGCATGGAAGGCAGCTGAGATAAGTTTCTTCTGATCCAGCAGAACAAGCCTAAAGTGACCAAGTCTTCCAGCTTGGAAGGGAAACAAAATCACAATGGGATGAAGCAGTACATTCAACGGTGCATTGCCTGTGGGAGGAAATCCAAGAGAGAGAAAAAATATCCCACCAGCTATTTTTGGATCCTTGCTCAAATTAAAGGCCTATCCAATCACATGTCTTTGGCCTTGTGTTGAATATGCACGCTAGCATTGTGCAACTGAAGACAGATTTTTCTGATTAGGTCTCTTTAGGAACTATGCTGGTGTAATTGAACCAAACCCCCTGAATTTTCCAAAACTGTGCATGGGCTCCAAGGAAGAGTTCACATCCCAGGTACGTTCTTATTTTGACTAATTAGCCATGTAAATTTAGAACAATCCATAATTTGCAATGCATTATGGAAACAAGTATTTTCTTCAGTATGATTAATCAATATACCACAGTCCTCAATTATTTTTATTTTTTATTTTTTTACTAGCCCAAGTTAAACTTCCTGGGAAGTTTTAAAACAACCCCACTCCCTCCTCCCATGATAAAGAAAACTAACCATGTCCAACACAAGCTCAAAACTCAGTGATGTCTTTTATACAGCACATAGTCATAAGCTGACCACCCAAGTAAATACGGTAGATCATAACAATATAAATATAAAATATAATATAATATAAATATAAAATAGGCATGCTGGACATTTATTATATAAATGCAGTGGTAAACCACCAAACTGCTTTTCACTATGTTTTTTTGTTATGCTGCATTTGGGCCTCATCTATACTGTATATGGGACACGGGTGGCGCTGTGGGTTAAACCACAGAGCATAGGGCTTGCCAATCAGAAGGTCGGTGGTTCGAATCCCCGCGACAGGGTGAGCTCCCGTTGTTCGGTCCCTGCTCCTGCCAACCTAGCTGTTCGAAAGCACGTCAAAGTGCAAGTAGATAAATAGGTACCACTCCAGCAGGAAGGTAAATGGCGTTTCCGTGCGCTGCTCTGGTTTGCCAGAAGCGGCTTAGTCATGCTGGCCACATGACCTGGAAGCTGTACGCCGGCTCCCTCGGCCAATAAAGCAAGATGAGCGCCGCAACCCCAGAGTCGTCTGCGACTGGACCTAATGGTCAGGAGTCCCTTTACCTTATACTATATATTGAAAGCAGTATCATGCCACTTTAAACAGTTGTGGCTTCCCTCAAAGAATCCTGAGAAGTGGAGCATGTAAAGAGTGTTGACAGTCGTTACTAGACCCCTTTCTCCCTTATAATGCACATGTCCTGATGCACAGACAAACACAGAAAGTGCTGGTGGTAGAAGCTGAATAGAAATAGGAACAGCACAGGAGAGAGAAGGGGAAGTTCTTTCAACAATAGCTTCTCTGGGTCAGTCCAACGCCCTGCTAAGTGCAGGAACCTTGCAACTGCAGTATTCCTGGAAGATGAAATATAACCTAGAGTGTTAATACATTCAGCAAAGGAGATCCCAAATCTCCTGAGGAAGTTTATCCCACTGTTGAACAGCTCTTATCATTAGGAATTTTCCTCAGTTGTTTAGACAAAATAGTGTTACCAAATTTGGGTGCCACCCCCACCCTCTGCCAGGGGGTTCCAGGTGCTCACCCAGGGTTTGTGCCCCTTTGGAGAATTGAAGACACAGTGGAGATTGTCATAGTTTAAGAGGTATGGCTTATTTCACCTATTCACACCTTCAGTCCGCATGGAGGGAGTCCAGATCTTACAGCATGGTCATTTCAGGAGGGTCTTGTTCCCCACAGCAGTGCAGCCCTGGAGTCAAAGGCATCTCTCCTAGCCAGCCTTCAGGCAGCCTGCCCAAAATGGATCCCAGTCTTTGTTTGGATGTCAGGTGGGCGACCCCACTCACCTGTCAAATTTATGAATATCTTGGGCTGCCTGGCTGCAAGGTTTCCTCACCTTTGGTTTAAGCAATTGTTTGAACAGGTCTTGCTACTTCTTATCGGGGCACTAAGCTTTTGTTAATGAAGTCAAGGATCGCATTAGTTTTGAAATGATTCGTTTAGCTGCCTTGCAGCAACACCTGTCCTGCTGAGTCTTAGGAGCAAGCTCTCCAGCATTTTCCCCCTCTGAAAATCCTGCATGCTGTGAACTTATTTTAAATAAATGTCACATTATTTATAACTATGTCATTTTAAATTGTGACATTAATAATATTAATACTGTATTCTAAATTTTAGATTTTATGATTTATGTGGAAATTGTTTTCCATTTGGTTGTATATTTTTTGATGTGTTTTATCTATTGTTTATGGCTTTTGCCATGTTGTCATGTCGCAAGCCGCCTTGAGCATTGTTTTAATTATGGAAAGGCGGCATACAAATAAAAAATGATGATGATGAGGTCAGACCATTTCTCCATCTAGCTCGGTATTGTTGACAATGGCTGGCAGCACCTGCAGAGGTTCTGGCAGGAGTCTTTCTCATCCCTGCCTGGGATTGAATCTGGGACCTTTTGCACGCAAGCCATGCACTCTACCACTGAGCTTGCATTTTCCACACTGGCTCCACAGACGGAGCGAGAGGGATGCCCTTTGTTGTTCTCTCTCAAAGTTTTCTCAGTGGCACATAGCATAGGCACTGCCACCTGCTGTACTCATCTAGAAAGTGCTCCTAAGCAGCAAGAGCTGCTTAGTCAAATAATCAGCTTGGAAACGCCACAGAAACTAAAGCAGTACACAGTTTGCATCTGTGAGTTTGAGGAATTTCCTTGCCCAGTGAAGGGTTGTGAAAGCATGGCAGCAGGATAGAAGATGAAGAGAGGCTTGGGAAACAGGCAACGTAGACAGAAAGTTGTGTATTTGCACGTGAGACCACCTTTAATTTATTTTTATTTATTACATTTCTATACTTCTCTTCAACCAAGGATCACAGGGCAGTTTTCAAAGCTGCCATTCTCCTCTGCCTCTAAGAACATCCTTGCACACAGACATTAAATAGATAGTCTGATTACTATAACAAGAAAAGCTTTGCCTGCTGGCTTTCTTGCATCAGAGCACAGACAAAGCAAAGAAAGGTCTTGTAAAATAGGAACAAATACAGAAAGTTGCCTTATATTGAAGAAGACCGTTGGTTTATCCAGTTCAGCAATGCCTGCACTGACTTGCAGTGGCTCTTCAGATGTTCAGACTAGAATCTCTCCCAGTCCTGACTGGGAGGTGCTGGGGATTGCCTGGGACCTTCTGCATGCAAAGCAGATGTCCTGCTATGGCCCTTCCCCTTATATGTAGGAAACAGTACCAATACAATACATAGAAGGGAGTCTTTTCCTATAAGTGTCACGTGGCGAGCTAAGTTTCAACTAGTAAAACTTTCCACAGCATGCAGATGAAGTGCTGGGGAAGTTATCTTTGAGTGCCAGGATGCTGCTAACTGCAGAGGACCAGGACCACTTTAGAAAAAGATGGTAACTCTAACAGAAAGTGGTAGGGATAGGGAAGGTCTAGCCAACATGGTGTCTGGAAGATGTTGCTGGACTGCCATCCCCATCATGCCCGGCAACTGGGCTGGGACTGGAGGGAGCCAGAGTCTGAACACACCGGCAGGATTTCCTATAGTGCGATCAACTTTTTTAAAAAGATCCCTCATCTCACATGCAAGCTGGCAAAAGAGTCTCACAGAGCAAGTCTATATGTGGCTACTTGGCAGTAAGTGCCACTGAGTTCAATGGGAGTTGCTCTCAGGTTAGTATGGCTAGGACTGCAGGCTAAAAAAGTTATGGGGGGGGGGGCTAAAATGAAGAAGAGAAAAGAAACCACCATGTGTTTAAGTGAGTAAACATAAAAGGTCAAAAACCAGTCACATCCAGTTACTTATCTAACATAAATCTGAATGCAGAAATTTGGTTCAGGCATGGACCCATATGATATGAAAAGTTGTGCCGCCTTAATTTCTGTGTCTTGCTTTGCAGTGATCTGTACAGGAGTGTTGATTAGTTCCTGGGAACCCTGCTTACAAGCTACATGTGCAAAGCTTTCCATGCCACACGATGCTTTTGCTGGGGCCTCTGAAAGTTATTAGATTGGCCTGGTTATAGACGACCCAAACATTGCTTACACTGGTGTTGCAGTCTTGGGATTAGTGTAAAGGGGCATTTAATTACGTCTTTAGGTGTCTCAACAATTAAATGTTCTTTAGCAGTTTAGGTCTATCATCTCCTTCTTCTCCGCCATCTCTCGGTATGGTCCCAATTCAACAAAGCACATATGTGATTACCTCTAAGCAAATGTTTGATTAGAATGGTGTTTTAAGAAGGGCTTTGAGTAACCAAAACCCTAAGTGACAGCCAACTCAATTACAAGCAAAGTGCTACTTCTAATGCCTTAGGGCCCAATCTTTTTCAGGCATAATGTGAGTCGTTCTCTTTTCATCGCTTTGAATCCTTAGTGTGGTGTGCATTAAATCAACTAATGCACTAGCAGCACCAATCTCTAAATAAATGTGGTATTGAGGTATAATTAAAAGAGATTCGAGCCGAAAATTGATATAACTTAGTCTTCAAGGACTGTCATTATTCTCCTGGGCTGGGCTCTTATTCCCCTAGCAGATGCACAGGAGGCAAAAATTCAACAGGATGATGCTTCTCAGTAGGCCAATATGCACAACAGGCAGAAATTCAGTGGGCGTGTACCTCTCAGCCTGCTTATGCAGCGATGAGGGAAATGTGCATCTGTTCAAGTTCTGCTTGCCTTGTGGCTGTTAAACAGGCACAAGAGTCCTCTTTGCCCTCTGAAAGAAAATCAAAAAGTTGCCAGCTGTATTAGGGAGCTGTCCCTAATGTGTCATATGATGCATGGCTAGAAGACTTTGCATTGTTGGAAACGCTGTAGCATGATGGCACAGGTGGTATAGGGATGTGGGGCTGGCATGCATGCTCTCAAGTCCCTCTCATGCTTCCCCATCTCCATGCGCTCATTGAACACATAATAATACACTGTAACTACTACTATTTTCAGTGGTGGCTCCCAGTTTGCGGGATGCAAACTGGTGCCATCTCTTCCTGCTTTTAAACAACAGGCAAAAACATTCCTACCTCCCGAGGCTTATGCTTTGCAATTGGGAGGGTAGTTAGAGATGTCAGTGGGCTTTGTTGTGCTCATCCATTAGACAGGGTAGGTAGACCTTGTCCCTTTTAAATACGTCGTCGTCGGAGTCTTTTAGCTTTTGTTGATTTTATTATTTACTGTGTGTATTGCAAAACGTGATGAAGAAGCAAACAATAATTGTCCCCCAAATATGTGGATGGAGACTTGATACACTCACTCTGTGTAATCCACCGTGTGTCAGTGGAGCTGATCATATTTGGATACCTGAGAAAAACCCCTCAAACACTGTGGAGATAAGATGAAATAAAAGGAGAACAATGTGGCAAAGGAATGTGGAAAATGCAAATGTTCTGTATAGACAAAGAGAATGAAAGCTGCATGAAATATAACCGGCACATCCTGCAGGGCAGATGTGTCCTAAGGGCACGTGCAGCACATGGGATTGTTCTCAGTGCAACTTGCCTCTGCAAAACACACTTTAAGAGCATTTGCTAATCCCTGGGCAGATCTCTACTAGGCCACAAAGAGCAGGCTGCAGTAATCACACAACTGGTGTGTGCTGGGTACAAGTCTACACAGAGGAATATTCCAGGATTCTGTTATGTTTCAGGCTTCTCACAGTTCTTCTTCGCAGAGGACTTCCCCACCCCACTAGAATCTTCCCAGGAGGAGAATCTTATGGGAGCAGACTTTGGCTCCATTCATACATAACCAGAGTCCAGTGGTTGGCTCAAGGCAAAACTACAAGTGCGGTTGAAGCTGCGATTTGCAGATACCACGTGTGCTTTACAAAATGAACTACCAAGCATGGGTGGAGATCACACGGTATGATGTGGAAAGATTTAAGTCTTCCTTCCCCAGCCACAATCTCCTTCACATCCAGCCACCCCCAAGGCACAACTAGCTTTAAGAAAATAAAAATAAAAACACCTCCCATATGTGCAGACAGGAGTTTCTCCACTCTAATATTAAATCCCATGCAGGGTGGGCGTGTGTATGTGTGTGATGAATTTAATAGAGACTGCAGATGTGGAGGGAGACTTAACTTTCACTTCCCCCTATGCAGTGAACTTGATCATCACCCCTCCCCTGCACCTGGATATTTTTTTTTTAATGTTCAACACTAGTCACATTGTTAATGGCATGTGTATTTGGGTCCTCGCTGTGGCTGCATTCCATCCCAGTCTCATAACATTTAGAGGCCAAGATCACAATAAATGAGTGAATCACATAGGTGCTGCTTGCAATGATCACTACCCAACACACACTTCCAGTTGTAATTTTTGTTCTCCACATTTCCACATCAGTTTGCATTTTTTCCTTAGAAAAAGTCCTCGTGAAAATTCACCATCATTTTAGTGCAAATTTCTCCAAAAATACACCTTTTTTTTGTATGCAATTTTGCCTAATATACAGATTTTCACCAAGCATTTCCCCTCTAATTTAATTCATTTTTGAATGCTATTTTCATAATATATATACATGCAGTTATACAAACATGTTACTCTTGCATATTCATTTTTCTCCGTGGTCCTTGGCACTGAAAAACGTGGAGAGGTGCGAGTTCTGAAGGATGGCTGTTTTCTGGTTCGCACCTTGTTTTGGAAAGTGTTGATTCAGTGTGTTTGCTTTTGAGTGCGATCTGAATTGAATTTCTCCCCATGTTTAGATGCGTCCTCGGACACTGGTGGCGGTGCTGCATCCGCCTGATTCCATCCTTTGGACATTATCAGCCTGGCTGGGGATCCAGCTCCTGGGAAGCGGCAGCTCTGCCACACGGAGAGTGTATGAGCTGGGCATGGGACCACAGCTTCATCACAGGCCAAAGCTCGATTCCAGAAAGATTAGCCAAGCTGAGGCTCCTGGCCAACAAGAGCAAGCAGACTTGTGGCATGAAAGCCAAGCTCAGGCAGGCACAGGAACATTCCCTTAGTCAATAAAAACAAAGAATCTTATTTGTAGTCAAGATTCTTAGGGGAGGAGGGAAGAAATAAAAGAAAAAAAAATACCAAGGCTGTAATCCAATACGCATTTTCCTGGGAGAAAGTCCCATTAAAATCAACAGAGCTTACTTCTGAGAGCAGATATATATATATATAGAATTGCACTGTACATTTACAAAAGCGCTTGCATTTTTTTTTTACCACTTGCTGTTCGGTTTTCTTCCTTGATTGAACTGCAGCAGATGCTAACGCTACCAGCTTAGGGTTTGGCCTGCTTTAGGGCAGGGGTTCCAAACCCAGCGTCTTGTTTTTCTGAATGCAACCTTGCTGTTTCTAACAACTTCAGGAGTGGGGGAGCACGTGGAAAGGGTCGCCTGTAGTTTTTGCAAAGCGCTTCCTTGTCCCCAAAACTCTTTACTGAGGGTGGCTTCGTAACTTGTACAAGAGACGCTTAAGAAAACGAAAAGGTTAATATATTCTAACTCGATGTTGGGTATAGAATGTCAGATCTGTCAAACCACATTAGTGTGTGCTGCTCAGTGAAAAAGATTTGATTTCTTCTGCCACTGTCCTACTATGTTCAAGTCACACAGTGCCAGCAGCAACCAGCCAGCGACCATGGGCTGGCACTGAGTGGACCCGAGTGGGACGCCAGCCGCAAGGACCATCTGTTTCCGATTTCTAACTGAGCCAAGATGTGCAGTGAAGTGCATGCCGTTTGCAGAGCCAGCCTCCGCCGTGCTCAAGTTATTAGGGTTACAAGTGAAATTATCTTTTCCAAACAGCAGGGGAGCCACAATCCTTATGGAAAGAGACTTTAAAAGATTCAGATCTCTTTTGTTAAACTTGTCAGGAAAGGCAGATTGCTTGTGCGTTTAATTACAATCTTCCTGGGGTTTATAATGTAAAAAATGCATGTTTTTTTTTTTTTTTAAAGCATGGGATCCTTTGGAACCAAGAGAAGTAGATGTTTTCACCTGGCTCAGTTGAATAAACCGATCAAATAAGTTTTAAATTGCATTTGCTAATAACATTTTTTTTTTTAAAAAAGGGAAAGCTGCTGTTACATCACACAGTCACTTTACATTACACTTACATCACACTTATAAAAGCATTACAATGTATAGCTTTGAGATAATGAACCTTAATTACATGGTATTTATATACAGATGTTATTTAAATCTCAGAGGAGCTGTGGATTCAAGTGCATGCAAATTGGGCATCTACTTTGAACATCCCTTATTTTATAACATTGGCCTTTCGAAATACATGCTTGGTAAAGTGTGTGTGTGTGCGTGTGTGTGTGTGTAAAGCATATCAAAGAAATGACAAGTTTAGTCCAAAAAGCTTATTTACAAATGCAGAAACATTTATCTTTTGACACCATTCTATTCTATTGACTTTACTTCCAATGTACTGTGTGATTAATGATGTAGTAACTGTCATTGTGTTAGATAAACACTGGCAAAGTTGTGGAACAGTTGCTCTCTCTACTGTTATTGGACAACATTCTCCTCCTCCTCCTCCTCCTCCTCCTCCTCCTTCCTCTTCTTCTTGCAACCACAGGAGTAGCTTGTATTGTGGGTCAGCCAATTATGAACCAGCTTATTCGCAAGAATTTTTCTTTAATTTCACAGCCCTGTACATAGTAGCAGAAAATAGTTTCTGATTTACAAGCCATTTACAAACATTTAGGATTAAAAAAACATCGCATTCAGTTACAGTGGTACCTCGGGTTACACATACACTTCAGGTTACAGACGCTTCAGGTTACGGACTCCGCAAACCCAGAAATAGTGCCTTGGGTTAACAACTTTGCTTCAGGATGAGAACAGAAATTGTGCTGCGGCAGCGCAGCAGCAGCAGGAGGCCCCATTAGCTAAAGTGGTGCTTCAGGTTAAAAACAGTTTCAGGTAAAGAACAGACCTCCGGAACGAATTAAGTACTTAACCTGAGGTACCACTGTACTAGAAAGCAGCTTTCCTTCTGGGATAATAAAGCTTAAGGCACAGAAAGGTGGACTGAGACAGTTTTAAGATGATTATTGATCCAACAGCTCTCTGAATCCATAGGCAAAGATGCACAGTTCGTTTGTACCAGGGCTGCATATGATAATCAATGAACGTATTGTACCACCTTCATGACATTTCTGGAGGTGGTAAGATGCTGTACTGTAACCCTGTAACTAAGCCTAAGCACATGCACATCTTGCTTCCCTGCTTACCACTGTATCTCTTTTCCTCCTTGTTACCTGTTGTTCCTGCACCTCAGAGCAGGAACCTTATATACTCTTGTACTCCTTACAGCACCTTACATACCTGTGTGGTTATGTCATCAAATAAAGACAACAATGAAAAACAGGCATAACTTATGCACAAGCTGACCCTGAGGCCCTGTCAAACATACAAATCAACGAAAATATGTTCTACAAGGGTGACTAACCATCAGTGACAATCAATCATTAAGTCTGCAATTCTAACCCCACTTATCTGCAAGTAAGACCCACTTAATCCAATAGGATTTAGCTTTGAGAAGACATGGTTAGGATTCAACTGTTAACCTCTCAGTATCATACACAGCCCTACAGTTTCAGTACCTGCCAAAGACCTGAATGAATAAATGTACTTTCAGGTGCTGCTGGAAGGACAATACTGGGGGGGGGGCAACTGTATCTCCAAAGGAAAGGAGCTGCATAATTGGGGTACCACTGTGGAGAAGGCCTTGCCATGAGTTACCACTGAATGGGCAACATATACAGAATAAGGCACACAGAAATGGCAGCACAGCCCACCCTGAGTTCAAAGCAACCTGGGCAGCTCTCCCAACAATGATTGTGTCTCAGGGATCAGATGCCCTCACAGTGTGATCTCAGCAATGAAGAACGACATTAGAGGCCTTGTGTATGGGCACCATACTCAATTTACACAGGAAAACCAACCTGAAGAAGACTCTGAAGAAGGAAACTCTGCCTATGAGACCAGTGGCTTGGACCTGTCCAATGTAGAACGTGCACCATTTTGCCATTCAACAGGTAACTCTGGTTCCTTTTCAAAGCCTTCCTGCAAAATGGGTGAAGGCACTCCTAGAAGTCCAGAGACACTGGAAGCGCAATTCCAAGCAGTGCTCTTCCAATTCACTGTTGAGGAGAGGGGCTCAGGCTGCCATCAGTGTCCATGTTTCAGAAGTACTTCGGCTCTGATTCTTATTGGACCAATACATGCACTTTGTAGTGGCTGTCCTAGGTCTTGTTCATGCAGTGTTTTGGAGGCCCAAACCAGACACTGCTTTAATTGTATGGCTCATAGCTATACATGGGGCTTAAAAAAAGAAATCCATGGTGCATCCCACTGTAATTTTCATGGCCATCTCTCCTTAGCAAAAATCCAATGAAAAACCCATGTGCCCCAATGTACCTGGGTAAAAGCTGGGTTATTGCTGCTCCTGGTTCCTGGTATGCTCAAACTATGACAAAAACATGGCATGGATCTCTAAACATTGCAAGCAGTTGTCTGAAAATAGAGTCAGGGGACAGAGTTAAGGACACGCTTTCAAGCTCAGCTCTGCATTTCTTGCATACTGAGTTCTCCGTGTCTCCTCTGCAGTTGTGCCTGAATGCTAATACACAGAATGTTGTCGTTGGAACAGATAAGTTACCTCCTAGTCAGTTTTCATTGGACTAGCTTGAAATAGTAATAGAAAAAAAAAGCTGGCAGGATGAGGTTTAAATTACATAAACTGGTGCCAGTTGGACCCTTTAATTACCTGAGGGACCGGCCGTGTCAGGCAGAGCAAGTGGTATTGTTACCACTCACCCGTTGGGTGGCTGCCTAAGATGAGAGCATTCTTAATCTGCCTCTGAGTTCCATAGGACCTCTGCCAGCAGGAAATGCTTGGCTCGCACTCTCCACCAAATCGCAATGCCCATTGCGTTCACCCTACCCATCGCTGGTCTCTCCTTCCACGGCAGAGAAAGCAATAGCTCCCTTTGCACTCAGCTGCTCAGTGGTCGTTTTAACAGCGTCTGTTGGGTGACCCCTAGAGAGAATCTAGGGCCTATCCTTTTATCTCCTGGGCAGACAGATCCTGCAAAGTGAACTGGCCTCCGTGGCCGGGATTAGATGTTCTCTGTGCCGAAAAAGGCTCCTGAAATCATTCCCGACAGGCTTTGAAGCTTGTGCTGTAGGAATGACTGGAATGTATATATCTAGGTTACCAGCAGGCTGCTTTGATGGCACAAGAGAAAATGTAAGCTGAGTAGCAGCAGTTGACAATGTTCTTTGGCGAGAGAGGGGAGATTCCTGTATTATTTTAGCATGGCACTTTAAATACTTATTTTTTAAAAAGCACCCACGCTTATTTTGAATCTCAGCAGACAAATTAGAACACAGGGGTTCTAATTAACAGGGTTAATTAGAATAATCTTTGGTCTTGATGTTCACCAGAGTGCTAAAAATGAATAATACGTGCAGATTGCTTCCTTGGTTAATACATGTCCCAAACTACCACAAATCATGCATCTTAGTAATTTTGCAAAGAATCAGGGAGGGGGAAAGGCAACCAAAAGAATAGGATTTTCTCTCTCTCCCCCCCCCCCAGCCTGATCAGAATGTGTGAATGTCTTCTGAATGTTATATCCTCCCTATAACAAGAAATCAGCTCCTTAAAATAATTCACAGTTCTATTATATGCTAGAAACAACCATTACAAAAAAGGGAAAGACTCAGACATTTATGTTATGTATGTGCCACCCTCCAGACAGATTTGAAAAACCTCAAGATAATAACTAGGTAAGTAGAGCACACCCTATAAAAGAGGTAGGTCCAGACTCCCTTGACTGGCGGCTCTCACTCAAAAGTCTTCTCCTCCAGTGTGCCTCCTTCCTCCATGCCCCAGGCTGTACCCAAGAGTTCGAAAGCCTTGAATTTCCTTAAAGTAACAGGTTTAATGAAGCCATATAGATTACATATAGGCACAGGTTTTGCTTAAAACAGGACTGCAAATCTTAAATCACAGAGTCTAGAGGGAAACATCTAAATCGGCCTTTTGTTTTCCCCAAACAGAATTTAAAGGGCACTTGGGGCAGGGGATTCACAAGGACTGCGGGAATTTTGCGGGAAGTTTGATAAAATGCCCCAAATACAGGAAATGCAAGTCAGTTCAGTAGTGCCAGCTCCAGAAAATGATATACTGCAACCACAGCATTTGACTTTTACCGATTGGCTTCCCCACGACCGAATTCACTCTTGATTTCAGGCTTGTTTGGTTCCACCCGGTTGCAAATTCACATTGGAAATGTCTTCTGCTGGTCTGTTTTTTGCCGTTTCCATACCAGATTTGAAGGTTTGTTCTGGACTGAGAACTTTTTTAAAAACAACAGGTTTTTTTCACTTTTCCAGTGTGTGTGTGTGTGTGTGTGTGTGTGTGTGTGTGTGTACACACACAGTGTTTTTTTCTGGGGGGATGGACACAGGGTACGCACCCCCCTAAACATTTTGTGAATCTAAGTTTGGCCTCATTGTGGGGGCAGTATTTTAATATGAGTAGGAAAATGAGAGTACCCCTAAACATTTTTGTTAGAAAGAAGCCATATATATATAAAAAATCTCTGCAGACACCAGAAAAATGTCACCAGGAAGTTGGGCCAGTTTGTGAGAAAAGTTTAATCTCAACAGAGATCAGGAAAGCCCACCAGCATCATTTTCACTGGAGCACAAAGTGCCTATTCTTGATGACTTGACCAAAGGAAGCGAAAGCAGGGTGACTCCTAGCAAAGCACATCTGTGGGGCTGTATTTCACAGGAAGCAACTCAGCTCCTCTGCAGATATGTTTCACTGAGGAACAAAGAATTATTTTGTTTGGGGCCTCTGGAATGATGCAGTGAACCTGGTTTTAGCCTTTTTTCTTTCTTTCTTAAAAAAAAAAGTTCCTGAAAGCAAGGCTCAGAAAATGAAAACTATTCTGCCCCCCCCCCTTCTACCTTAGGCTAAAAACTTTTCAAATTAGCATCTCCTTCCCACATGAAGCAAGCTTTTGAAATGCACTAATCTTTTTCTTTAACCCAAGAAATGACCATATTGGAGAAAAACAATTCTGCAATAATAGGAAAGTCATTTATTGAAAATATATCCAAAGATTCCTTGAGTAACAAAGTAGTCATAGTCAAAAACAAGGAAAGAAGCATAATATATTGTCAGAAAGGGCTGCTGTAGATTTTGATACTTTCGGATTTTAAATTGTGCCTCTATATCATAGCTTCTGAAGTAAGTACCATCTATTCGAACAGGCTTTTGGGTAGGTCAGTCTTTAGCTATTGAAAATAAGGTGTGCTTCTGCATGCTATAGGTAACATTTATTCAGTAGTCTGATGTAGTTGGGACGCAGAAATATGATCATATTAAAAGGAAACAGAAGGGCAAAGACTACTTCCATCTCTCTTTTCTCTCCCACACTTTTTTTTTGCTTGTACAGCATCTTATGATTGGTACTGAAAACACACTGTCAGGTACTTCTTTATAGTTTCATTTCCCTTTCTCATCTCCATTGCTTTGCAGTGCCCTTGCCCTCTAGAGCCTGAAAAACAAAATTCCTTTCTCGATCAATTTTGTCCTTTGCTTTTCAGCAGGAAAGTGAAATAAACCATACTTTCCCAAATTGCATCTATCAGGTTTCTGCTTTATAAGAGGGGTTAGAAGCAGTTGGGTGGTTAATGTCTATTTTTAAAGAAAAAAACAGGTTTTTCAAAATTAATACAGTTCATCTCCTATGCCAATAAATATAGCGTGTTTGTATATTTAGCATTTGGGGTTTAACATATATGCAACTTCAGAGCAGTCTCTCCACATTATATCTACATTCCCCCCCCCCCCAGATTATCACACAATGATGCATTTCAATCCAGCTTCAACCCTGTTTTCAACATCCTAACAGTTGTGGTTGTGTTGACCTTTGTCAGGTTAGAGACAAGAGTGTGTGGCCCTGTTTATTCCTGAACTCTCAGTAGCTTTTGATACTATGGACTGTGGCAAACTTCTGGATCTGCTCTGCAGATTGGAAGCTGTGGGTATTGTGTTACAGTTTTCTGTTGTGGTCTGCAGGACAGATACAGAAAACAGAATTCGGCTCTGGTTGTGGGGTTTCACAAGCTTGTGTTCTGTCCCTTTAGGAAGCCACTGGGAAAAATCATCCAGGGATTTGAAGTGCAGTGTCCTCAGTATGAGATGCTGTTCAGGGGCTGGATCAGTGTCTAGAGCAGTGTTTCCCAACCTTGGGCCTCCAGCTGTTTTTGAACTACAATTCCCATCATCCCTGACCACTGGTCTTGCTAGCTAAGGATGATGGGACTGTAGTCCAAAAACAGCTGGAGGCCCAAGGTTGGGAAACACTGGTCTAGAGACAGTAGAGGATTGGATGAGGGCCACCATTTCCTTTTGTTGTTGTTGTTGTTTAGTCGTTTAGTTGTGTCTGACTCTTCATGACCCCATGGACCAGAGCACGCCAGGCACCCCTGTCTTCCACTGCCTCCTGCAGTTTGGTCAAACTCATGCTGGTAGCTTCGAGAACACTGCCCAACCATCTCGTCCTCTGCCGCCCCCTTCTCCTTGTGCCCTCAATCTTTCCCAACATCAGGGTCTTTTCCAGGGAGTCTTCTCTTCTCATGAGGTGGCCAAAGTATTGGAGCCTCAGCTTCAGGATCTGTCCTTCCAGTGAGCACTCAGGGCTGATTTCCTTCAGAATGGATGCATTTGATCTTCTTGCAGTCCATGGGACTCTCAAGAGTCTTCTCCAGTACCATAATTCAGAAGCATCAATTCTTTGGCGATCAGCCTTCTTTATGTTCCAGCTCTCACTTCCATACATCACTACTGGGAAAACCATAGCTTTAACTATACGGACCTTTGTCGGCAAGGTGATGTCTTTGGCTAAGACCTCTCAATGCTGTCTTTGGAAGATGTTGACTGTGCAGGGCCCCTATCTGCCAGCATATATATTTTTAAAACACACACATTCCATGGGTAAAGCTCCTCCATGCATTCTGATGGTGGTTCTACTCTGTATCCTCCTCCTCCATCAAGCTAATGTGGTTTTCATTTCAAAGAGGAAATGAAGCCATAGGCCGAATTAGTAGGGGAAATGGAAACTCCAGTTTGCCTGGACAAATCAGTTTTAATGTTCCATGTGGGCTGGATATCATTAGGGGAAAGGATAGCTCTGTTCACTTGGATCACTTTTCCCTAAGATATCCATATTCTGGTGGGGGTGGGGAAGAGGGGAGGAAAGCATGTAGAGGCTTTAATTAACACAAACGTAACATATACTGTAAGTTAAAAACTCTTAAGAACAGACTGATATTTCAAAATAAAAATGTACATGAGAGGATTCTCACATTACACAATATTGACATTGGGCCAGGGTATATAATTTTTTTAAATTTTTTTTTGGACAAGATGGTTGAGCAGACAGCTGCAGCAGTTCTTGGATTTTCTTGACTCATACCAGCTGGACACCAGGGTAAGATTCAGCAACAAGACTGCTTGGGTTGTCCTGATTGACAGTCTGAGACTGCATTCAGACATGTGGTTCGTTGTGTTAGTTTTACTGGTTATAATGCTAGTGCTTCTGTGCTGATGACTAATGTTCCTTTTAAACTGCAGTACCTGCTGTGTCATAGAACTGTGACTGGAAGAGAGCAGGAATGAATGGACCATTCTCCCAATGGAGGGGTGTAGAAAGTGAAGGTCCTCCCTGTCCTCTTTAACATGTTTATAAACGGCTTAGATTTACGGGTGAGGGGCGAAGTGGCCAAGTTTGCTCAGGATCATTAAAACAAACAAAAATATTGTGAAGAGCTCCAAAAGGAATTCTCAGAATCGAGTGAATGGGTTGTAAAATGGCACACATAATTCAATGTAAACAAGTGTAAAGTCAAGAAGGTGTTTTCTGCAGATGCTGTAGAGCAGGCACCCCCAAACTCAGCCCTCCAGCTGTTTTAGGACTACAACTCCCACCATCCCTAGCTAACAGGACCAGTGGTCAGGGATGATGGGAATTGTAGTCCCAAAACAGCTGGAGGGTCGAGTTTGGGGATGCCTGCTGTAGAGGGAAATAAAGGGCAGATGGGACTAGTCGACCTGGGAAGGGAGCCTATCTAGGAGAAGCAAAACTGATCCTAAACCACCGCTGCCTTGTGGGATGTCTTTGGGAGAAGAAAAAGCTAAGGTATAAACCATACACAAATGTGGGGTCCCTAAGACAGTTGGATGGTGCCTGGTATGCCTCCTTCTGGCAATTCCGGCAGTCAGATTGGTCCCAAATATATTGCTCTGGTTTCTTTTGACCACATCAGTAAGGCCGAGGGGGGGGGGGTTCTTGTTGTCTGGGCAGCCCAGGACCTCCATACACACTGCCCAGCCTTGGGCCCCTAGGAGGTCACTTTGGTGCTGCTAACACAGCGGTTCACCCCTGAAGGCACATTCCATTGTCTCTTGAGACAGACGAATGCCCACTGCAATGGAGGATGTGGATAGAGAACAGTTTTTCTTCTCCCTCTCTCACAACATTAGAACTCATGGACCTTCAATGAAGATGAATGTTGGAAGATTAAAGACTGATAAAAGGAAGCAGCACATAGTTAAACTATGGAGATTGTTCTAAGAGGAGGCAATACTGTCAGAGACGGTATGTTTCTGAATATCAGTTGCTGAAAACCGCAGGATAGAAGACCGCTCTTATGCTCAGGCCCCATTTGCAGGATTCCCACATCATACCTGGTTGGCTACTGTGAGAGCAGGATGCTGAACTAGATGGGCCACTGCAAGCTCTTTTTATGATCTTATGTTCATAGTCTTTAAAAAATATATTTTGCATTTTGGAAAAAGCCAATTTAAAATGTGACTAACCTTAAAACTCACTGAGCTACCTATCTGGAATTTGGCAGGATTATTCCCTTCTGCAGGGACCATCCTTTTCTCCAGATTTCATGTTTCTGTGTGAAAAAATGTAAAAGTTGTGTCCATTTTAACTTCAACACATTGTAAACTTTAAAGGTGCCGATCACAAAGACCACTGCAGCTATCCATCTGAAATATGGCAGGGTTAATCTCCTCTATGGTGGCTAACTGTATCTCCAGTGTGACACAGTGTGACACCACACTCCAGCCAGTGTGGTGTGGTGTAGTGGTTAAGAGCGGTAGACTCGTAATCTGGGGAACTGGGTTCATGTCTCCACTCCTCCACATGCAGCTGCTGGGTGACCTTGGGCCAGTCACACTTCTCTGAAGTCTCTCAGCCCCACTCACCTCACACAGTGTTTGTTGTGGGGGAGGAAGGGAAAGGAGATTGTTAGCTGCTTTGAGACTCCTTAGGGTAGTGATAAAGCGGGATATCAAATCCAAACTCTTCTTCTTCCAAATGTCATGTTCCTGTGTGAAAGAACAAGAAATATATCACCTATGGCCCTTTTTTTGGTTTTTCGATGCAAGTCAACGGGATTTCTGGAGATTTGTGTTTTCCCCAGTCATGATCCAGGTTGAACTGAATCTGTAGCGGTCCAAACCAAATAAGGTCAGATCTGAATTTTAAAAATCAGGTCCATGAATTGGATCTGGGGGGTGGGGTCTGTGCACATCTGCAGGGGAAGTGTTGCTATAGGTTCTGACTTTACAGAGGAGAGCTCCTATGGAATGGACTTGTATTTTGTGGCGGACCCCACACTTCATAATACTTCCCTTTAGAGGTTTCCATTTTGGCAGTATTTTAAGACTGAGGCATTACTGGTTGTTTGCACTTCTGACGATTTTTAGGATGCCTTTCGGAGCTTTTTTTTTTAAAAGGCATTTCTGAGTTCTCAGTCTGTGTGCTACAATTTCCCCCATCACGATTAGTTGCTCATTGTGTCAGACGCTGCTTTCAGTGGAGAAGCAAGACAGTTATGCTAAACAATCGATCAATAAAATATAGTATCTGTATATTTACTACTGTTTGCTATTTGCGGCAAACATCTTACACTGTGGTTAATAGGCTTCTACAGATTTTAGTTTAAAATGAGCCATGAACATTCTGAATGATACTGTTTGCTTTATGGAGCAATCAGAATTTGGAAAGCTAAGTGCGAATCTGCTTATGGCGTCAGAAACTGCAAACCACAATGAGTGGATGTGGTTATGCTGACATAACCGATGTTGGGCACACAGGAGAACAATGTTTGTCCTGGCTTAGACATTAAATGCTGGGGAAGTAGAAGAACAGGAAAAAAAAGATAATTATGTTTTATCAGCTTTTGACGGAGATCATCAGCAAGATTAAGGACATGAAGTGAACAGCAGGGGAATTTGTATATATTTCAGTTGAACTGGTACAAGCGAAGGAAGCACGTGGTCTCCTGCATCACCTTGACTTTCCCAACCTACCTATTGGATCACATCCACATTTGACATCATGAGGAATGCAGCCAGTTGTTTGATGTGATCTAAGGCCTTGTGTGTGTGTGTGTGTGTGTGTGTGTGTGTGTGTGTGTTAGTGTTATATTCAGTTAGCTGCCACCCCTCTAACAACCACACCACAATCTTCTCTTTTATTGAATCACCCAATAGAAGAGTTTCCTCCTCTGATGGAAAAACAAAGTGTATACAGCAAAAAATATTCAAGGTAATTACCTATTGACTGAGGGCTTATTGCTTATTTCTGGTTGTTCTCCAGGAGAACAGGAGGACCCCCCCTTGTCCTAAAATTTACTTTATTTATTCATTACATTTATAGCCCACTTTTCCTCCAAGGAGCTCAAGGTGGTGTACATCGCTTTCTCCATTTTATGAACGCAGCAACCCTGTGACTGTCCCAAGGTCACCCAGTGAGCTTCATGGCCAGGTGGGACAAGAACCATGGTCTTGGACACTCTTATGACTACAACACACTGACTCTCTGGGTTCTGACCCTCATATACATTCCTGAAATGTCATAAGCTTTGCAAGCAATCATTAACTTTAAAAGACCAGCTCTGGGCTGCTTCCAACATATATAAAAACGTAACAAAACATGAAACATTTTAAAAAACTTCCCTACACAGGGATGCCTTCAGGTGTCTTCTAAAAGTTGAATAGTTACTTCTCTCCTTGGCTCAAGGGTTGCCTAACTCCATACCCTCCAACCTTTCTCCGATTAAAATAGGGACGCCCTAAGGAAAAGTGGGACATTCTGATATTAAATCAGAAACCGGGACAGCTTCTGTAAATCTGGGGCTGTCCCTGGAAAATAGGGACACTCAGAGGGCCTGACTGCATGTTGTGGATTTGCCTTCAAGTTGCACAGAACTCTGGTGAAGTCAAATAGCTTCTCAGATTGTCAGAACTGTATGAGTGTTGAGTTAGGGTACCTGAGCACAGCGGTGGAGTTTATGCCTGTGCTGCCCAGGGTGCGCACACAGGACATGCCCCCCAGGAAAAAGTGAGCACCCACAAGGGGGGAAGGGTCTGGAGGGTGCCCTCCCAGGTGCCACCATCCAGGGAAGAGAGGGTTGGGGAATTTGCTGCCCACTCTCTCCCTGCTCTCCGGCCCCGGATCAGGCCTGGCCCTGGGGCGGAGCTGCAGCCAGGCATGAGTGGCCCAGACTAGGTGCAGCTCCTTTCCACATGGAACCAGGTTCCAATGAAGGAGCTTGCTGTGGGGGCACCTGTTTGTGTCCCCTCACAAAATTGCACCCGGGGCCACGGCCCCCATGCCCACCATGCTACGCCTTTGCCTGAGCACAGCCATCATCATATTTCCTGTACCATATGAGAAAGCAGCTGAGGAAGATAAAATGAAGGGGCAAGGAAAAGCAGAAATGGAGGCGTATTCATATTCATTCCCTTTTCTAAATTCTACAGAGCAATGATTCTCACAAGGCCTAAAATTCTATGGTGTGCTTTCCAGAGTTAGAATCCAATATCAGACACAGGATTTAAATACTGAGATCAACAATAATATAATTAATTTTCAATTCCTTCTTTAAGCAGTTTAACACTGCTGGTTTTGATGGACACAGTGTCTGAGTAATCTTGCTATACTAATGCGGTTCTGCACTCGGTGACACCGTTTTCTCTTAGCCCACCCCACTTTTAAAAACACACTTTGAAATAGCTACAAATGGATTTGTCCTGGGATTCTGTCATGCAGAATTTGGCCCCATAAATCTTTCTATTTCCCAGGTGTTAATTAATCTTTCTCTAAGAAGTGCCTCATTAATTTCACATGGCCAGGAATAGAATTGCAAAACACTAGCTGCCTTACACGTGTGTCTTCCTCCTCGGCTGGTGACTATATGTTTATCTTCCGTCCCACTATACTGTGCCTTTAAATTGTTGGCACCGGCTTCTATAACACTGGCAGCTGGAGTCAGTTTTCTTCAATAACGTTAACAAAGGGAGCAAGGAAGAAGGAGCTGGCTGAATATAAATAAGCATCTGTATGAACAACATTGTACTGACTTCATGGAGCAGCACTGACAATTCATTTGTTATTTGCACCTAGGCTGATTCTGCTTCAGAAGCATTCCACGGTGCTGTGTAATCACCAAACCTTTGCCAAAAAAACCCTTCCTCTATTAGTTCTATTGAGCCCCAGCATACAGGAGAGAAAAAAACTAATCACAAGACCCAAACAAGATTGTCAAGGTGTTCTTGGCTGAAGCACAATCGAAGCTGTGCTGCAACAGCGCAAACAGTTCTGCTGCCATTGCGAAGATTGTGTCAGCATTTCTGCTGTGAGCTCTTATTTCCAGGCATAATGGATTAACTTGGTGATAGAAATTCACTTGTGGCTGAAACTTGGCAATTGGGCTTCCAAAAAATAAAAAATAAAAATGCTAGTTAGTTAGTTTGTAATACATAAAACCCTGCAAAACATCAGTCTTGTGATAATACGTTGGTTTTTCTCAGTACCAATTTAAGTTGCGCCTTGTTGTAGAATAATGCAAAAAAAAAAAAAACCCCAAAAAACTGTGGGTAAGTTGCTCATTTTACCCCTTCCCTATGGATCTCCTAGTCTTCAGGCTGATTCACGCATGTCTGTGGGATTTCCCCCAGGGAGTAGGGGAAGACACTGAAGGATAGATTTGACTACAGTGGTACCTCGGGTTACATACGCTTCAGGTTACAGACTCCGCTAACCCATAAATATTACCTCGGGTTAAGAACTTTGCTTCAGGATGAGAACAGAAATAGTGCTCTGGCGACGCGGCGGCAGCGGGAGGCCCCATTAGCTAAAGTGGTGCTTCAGGTTAAGAACAGTTTCAGGTTAAGAACGGACCTCCAGAACGAATTAAGTACTTAACCCGAGGTACCACTGTAGTTGCTCACTAACTAAAGAGAAGAATAGTGCCTGCACATTTTGTATCATATTTCAGGTTCTATAAATGCTCGAAACTTATACTTTTTGAAACTGAAAGTTGGGAATTTGGAGAATATGGTTCACTAGAGTGGGGGGCTGCTCCCCCACCCAGTGAGCACCCACAGGGCTGATTGTTAGGTCAACCTTTCACTTCCTGCTGTCATCAAAGCTCTTCAGGTTTTGAACTCGAGAAAAGTTGTATTTGCAGAAAAAGGGAGGTGAGGGTCTAACAATATGGAAATGAAGCATTCTCCAGGTCTAAATGACCCACTGCTGTGATGAAGACACAATTTCCATAATAAATAGTTCCCAAATATGCATTTTGCATGAGAGGTCAGGCTTTTGAACAGCCGGTAAAGTGTCAGCAATTCAGAGAAGATTACCTCATCCTCTCAGCCAAGTTTCCTCAACTCTGCCTGGCAACAGACTTCCACTTTTATGCAGGATAGGCTAGGAAAGGATAGAACATTTACCTGAAAACTGCTGAGTAAAATCCTAATTTACATTTCATCCATTTAATTCCAGAGAGAAAGCTGACGGACGAACATGCCACAGCTTTCCCTCTCTAAGACAGATATAATTCAGAAAAATAAATGGAGCATAGTTGCACACAAACTAGCTGGAATTATCTGTTTTGCTTGCATGTTAGCTTCGGTAATAAAGTTTGGGGATTTTCCCAAATGGGAGCAGGCCAGACCATAGCAATTGTGGTGTAAAGGTCTGCTTCAAATAGCTCCCTCTTGTGGCAGCCTCAGCACCCCAAGCAGCTATTGTGCAGGATTTCAGGCCAGGAGAGACAATTAAAAACGAGTTCTACATGGCAACTGTTTTATATGAATGAGTTTAAAACGCCCAAATAAGTTTTAATGAATTTAATGACAGTAATCTTTGCATATGTATTTGAGATTGTCATGGGGCAGGGGAAATCTGTGTGTGTGTGTGTTTGGAATAAGGCCCAGATAAGTCCTGGGGTATGTGTTTCTGAACTCAAGAAGAAAATTGCCAAAAAATCAGTGGTTGCAACCAGTATGCATGCAGCAAGTGAAAGCATTGACTTCAGCGCAGCTATTTCATATTGAATAGTTTTTTTAAAAAAATTCTGTCTAGAATAAATAAAAAAATAAAAAAAATTGACGAAAATTGCATTGTGAATTATTATTATTTTGACAGCACAAAAAAGGTAATGCTAGAAGGTCAATTTGGAAAAGTTGAAAAACACTCCTAAAGCTATTCTCCTAAAATGCTTGTGTGTGTTTAGAAACACGGTTTAAAAGAAATACTAAATTAGTAGGTTGCTATACGTCTTTCTAATGATTAAAGCTTTCTTTATTTCTAATAAAGAAATAAAATGTTCTAACATTTTTGTCTTAGAATGGTCCCATTGTTTAGATCTCAGTGAAGCACTGTGAGTATGGCATTTCCTTGGGTAAATCATCTGCAAGATTGCTCTTTGTGTTTGAAAAATATTTGACAGTCTATTCCCAGAGAAGGATGACACAATCACTTTGATGTGTTTAATTTTCTAAAACTGCATAATATATTATACTTAGTTTATAATGAGTGAAATTATTGGAAATGTTCAGTAATTTCCCCCTGCAATATTAGGGGTGTAGAAGGTGCACTATATCTTCCAGAATTATTTCCAAGGATAGAAACCCACCTTTGTTTTGCAGACATTAATTCTTCTTATTAAAATGGCCAAAAAATTCCACATGTACCTTCTGTGTGTTTACATAAGGCTGTGGTGCTTTATTCCAGGTTCAGACTTATTTGAAGGCTTGACTGATGCAATGTGTTCACTATTGGACTTCCCATGAAGATGCTTCAGGCAGTACTTCATCATGAGCAGATTTTATCACAAGCCTGGCCAGTAGAATGGCTTCCTCTAACCTTCTGGACACCAGGGCTGGCTCCACCTTTGAGAGGGTCCTGGGAAAAGCAACCTGCGGGAGGCTTCTCCTCCATTGGTGGGTGCCAGTGGGCTTACCTGAAAGTGAGCAACAATACTCCATGGAACACTGAGCTCCTGGTCTTGCTGCCACTTTAATTTCTCACAGTGCTCATTACTGTCACTCTGGACCATTGTGGTAAACTAAGATGGATGCGAGATGCAGCCATCTGGTGGGGTTTGGGGCATCAGGAAAGGTTCTGCAGGAGTCCTAGGCATTTGTAGCATCTTTTGGGGAGCTAGGTACCTGGAAGCCAGATGTTGGCTTCAAATCAAATTCAAGAAGTTAGCTTTAGCTTAAGACCAAGCTCATCTTCTTCCTTCACACCCCTTCCACAGGGCCATTCATTCTGCTGTGAAGGTGGTGAAATACTGGCAACCTTTGGTAAAAATGAGTTTCCCTTTGAAGAAAAGTCCCATCCCCACCTCCACTTTTAACTGAAAAAAGAAGAAGCTTCAATACCACTTCATCCTGACTGAACATAAATTTGCCCCATGTGTGAAAATGACACATCAATCCACCCCCAGAATGGACCAAGAATGATGCTGCACCAGAACACTGTGTTCAAATGCTGGCAGTTGCTAAGGGCCATCTTGAAATGTCACTTGAAATGGTGGCAAAGCTCCGCCCCCCTCCTGCTGTGGAAACTTAAAAAAGCAAAGCAAAAAAACCCTCCTGCCATTTTGTCTTTGAAGGTAAGATGACTGACACCTGAAAGTTGTGGGTTTTCTAATTTAAGCATATAAAGCAAACACTATTGTAAAGGAAGAGTCTGAACATTTTTTGAACACTCATCTGAGCAGCACTAGAGCTGTTGGGCACCACCAGAAATGGACACCAAGCCTAGAATAACAGTGTAAACTTGGGCATATTTACTGTGAAGTAAATCCCATTAGACTCAATGGTGCCTCCTCCCTGGTAAGTATATTTAAGAATGCAGACAACCTAAATGGACCCATGTCCCAGACTGACAAGGTCACAGCCAATTCTCTACTTTTGTGATTTGTATCATGGAATCAAGACATAGGTTACAGATGTAGATTTACGGCTGGTCTTCTGCAACCCCTATAAAGTCAGAAAGCGATGTAAGAATTAGTGGTGCCAGCAAAGATTTTGGGGCTTGTAATTCCAAACCTTAAAGAATACGCAAGAGGTATATGAGACCCCTATCACGCATCGATGAAGAAGAGGAGCCCTAAGTCATAAGAGGTTCCCCACAGCTGCAATACAGGGAGGGGTCATGTCTGTGAGTCTCTGTTCCATCTGGATACTTTAGGGGGAAAGAAAAGAAAACTAAAACAGAGTCACCATTCTACTTTTGGATAATCTTTCTAGAGTAATGTCTGAGCAATTAGTGCTCTGAGCTGAAGGACAAAACGACTTTGACAAAGTCAGGCCCATGGGCTAGTGAGTGACAAGTGCAGTGTTGGGGATTTTCAGTGTATGCCTGAAAGTGACAGTGATTCAATATAGAAGGATGCATAGTTTCAGATTGGCATGTGTGATTATCTTCACTTTGTTGGCACTGTAATAGGCTGTCTTTTAAACTAATTTAAAGAGCTGTCCACACCAAGATGAAGTCCCCACCATTTTGAATATCAAGTTAGGACCAAGATTGTAGTGACAGGCGAAGGCCAGCATGTCCAAACTGGATCCTACCTGCTTTGTAATATTTATCCAGTTTTCAAGTGTAATTCTTAAAGATGTAGCTGATATACGTTGCACAGAGTTGCTGAAATCTAACAGTTTCAGTTCTTCCCCTTTACTTTTGGTCTAGCAATAGGATAAAATGTTCAAAAGTCAGTCTAATGCACTATGTGTGGCAATTGTGCCCCAGATTGCACTGCAGAGTTTTGAAACAGATTCAAAAGCCAATGGACTCACAGCTCATGATAAGCTTCAAATCAGTTTCCCCTATTCATTATAGTAAAGGTAAAGGGACCCCTGACCATTAGGTCGAGTCGTGGCCGACTCTGGGGTTGCGGTGCTCATCTCGCTTTATTCGCCAAGGGAGCCAGCGTACAGCTTCCGGGTCATGTGGCCAGCATGACTAAGCCGCTTCTGGTGAACCAGAGCAGCACACGGAAACACCATTTACCTTCCCGCTGGAGTGGTTCCTATTTATCTACTTGCACTTTGATGTGCTTTCGAACTGCTAGGTTGGCAGGAGCAGGGATCGAGCAATGGGAGCTCACCCCATTGCGGGGATTCGAACCGCCAACTTTCTGATTGGCAAGTCCTAGGTTCTGTGCTTTAACCCACAGCGCCACCCGCGTCCCTTCCCTATTCATTATACAACATTGTATAATACACATTGATCAGCTTTCCAAGCAGGATGAATAGGTCTCTGCCTTGCGTGTCCAGTTCATTTTATTTATTTATTTTAATCTTATTTTTGATGTTGTTTTTAATATTTTCTTAGTTATTTTATTATACTTTAGTCAAACTATGAGTTAGATGCAAAGGTAGCTTTAATGTAATTGTGGCTTTGTTTATGGAAAACCAGCCTTGGCAATGGATAAAGTGGAGAGGGAAGGAGAGGAGAAGGAGTACTGGATGCCCTTAGGCCGCACACATTCCACTCTGACTCTACCCACCCATTTGAGCCCTCCTGCCATCCTTTCTTCACCAGTGGAACAGCTCTCCTGATGATGTGCTCCGCTGGCATTTTGGTATGTTCCATCAATATAACGGGGTTGTTCTGCTGGAGCACCTTTTATATTGGCAGAATATCTCTTCAGTTCTGCCCACACAGCATGGCTTCCCGGATGTGTACAATTTCAGACTCAACTGTGAATCCAGCCAAAATATATTTCATTACAGTGGTACCTCAGGTTAAGTACTTAATTCTTTCCGGAGGTCCGTTCTTAACCTGAAACTGTTCTTAACCTGAAGCACCACTTTAGCTAATGGGGCCTCCTGCTGCCGCCGTGCTGCTGGAGCACTATTTCTGTTCTCATCCTGAAGCAAAGTACTTAACCCGAGGTAACATTTCTGGGTTAACGGAGTCTGTAACCTGAAGCGTATGTAACCTGAGGTACCACTGTATTGTTGAAGGAAGCAATGGTCTTGGCCCCTGTTCTTTCCAATCCCCACCCATAGTCCCTTGGTCCTTTTATCTATCCCATCAACTGACATTCAGTGTTAACTGAGCCAAAGTTTCTCAGAAGTCATGGTTTCTGTCCCTGGCCCTTTGATATACACTGCCATCTTCTAACATTCAGTGGCTTACTCTGATGCTTCTGCTGGTTTCCTCATTCATTAATTAATTAATTCATTCATATTTCTGCATTCCTCCAAAGCTCACATTAGTTGAGTGAGAACAGAGATGTACAATGTCTCAGAAAGAAATAACTTTTAGGTAGTGATGTGCATTTGTCCAGCAGTTAACAGAAAGCATACTTCCTTTCAGGACAGGAGATTATGCTTCCCTTTATGCGCTTGTGCTGTTCTTTGGGGAGCAAAGTTAAAACTCTTGGCCGCCAATACTCTATAACATGTGTCATACAGCATATGGTCTCTTGTCCGTTTTCAGTGCCAGCAAACAGAATTGCAGCCAGTGTAAATGAAACAATGCATCAGCCAGACCATTAACCTTTGCTCGTACATACTCAGCTCTGAAGTGGATATTATTTATCAAGCGGTGTGCAGGGAAGCATCCTTAGCAGACCTGATTAATATGTCCAATGGCACTACACTAAATAGGTGTGCAGCACCCAGTGTAACACACAAAAGGCTAAGGCACTAATGCCTGTTTGCTTGAAATCTCTTTACAAAAATGATCGATATAACAGCAAGAGCAAGTCCAGATTCACTCTGCAAAACTGCATTCCAAATAATGTCAGAGGGGGAGCCCACACTTAACCCCCCTGCAAAAGCACACATATACAGTGTAAATTGTTGTGTGTGTTTGCATATACAGGCATCTTTTTGTAAAGCATCTAAATTAGCATTGTTTTTTTAATCCCAACCATTATTGGCATACTGTGGAAGAAGGGCCATAAATGATTAACAGTCCATAACTCAAAAGTGCTCCACTGGCACCATCGGGGCTCTGTAATATGCTAACATTTGTCATATTAAACCAATGAAAGTACTTTCCCATGATGCCGAGCCATACTTGGAGCTGTTTGATCTGTCATGAAACCTATGCAGAAGCTGCTGCAAGCAGTAAGTCCCAGAGTACAATGGCTGTAATGTGCAGCACAGCTTGCTATGAGGATCCTAGTAGCTGGTAGAGAGGCTTTGCTTGCTATGCAGCAGCTCCATATGGTAAGGTTCAGCCAAGGATCTGGACTGTTCACATGTGTGGAGGAGCTGCGGACACATCCATCTGTGCCCACAAAGGGCCAATTCATGTGGCCGCTGAATGCACATCCACCAGAAAGAGTATCCAGCCTGTATGTGGCAGCACAGAGCTACGCCACAGGTCTCTGGGATCCCCTCATGTATTCTCTGATAGGCTTCAAACAGTCCATCAATAAAATGCACACTCCATAATAATTACAACGGGAAAGGAATAATTAAAAACTGCTCTTGCAACTTATTCTCCCACTTCCCTCTCATACTTTTCATGCTCAAAGGGAATGCGTGATGAAAGGAAGTGTTGGCATCCTCTTTCCATGTGCATTTGGAACTTCTCCATCTTGCTACAGAGAACCAAAATAAGCTCTGCATTCACATCAAACCGGCTAGTAGTGTAGAGCACATGCACCCCTGCTTTTCACCACTTTTCATAACACACCAAACAACTCTCATTCGTTCATTTTTAGCTTTTAGGTTTTTTGTTTGCAGGATCCAGATCATTACGTTTGAATGGTTATAAAAGGCAACACTGGCAAAGATTCAAACCAGTTCTTTATTTAGCCCAACTCATTTGTAGTCTTCTTGTGCCCCGTGTGGAATCTGGATATAACTACAGAAACATCTGAATCACAGTGCAGGCTGGCAGAGGTCTAAGTACCGTGATCTATATGAATGGTGGCACTCAGTAGCCATTAGATAGGAAATAATGCTATTTGACCCTGTACAGATGACATAGCTCTGAAGGACATCCAAGTGCTTGCATACAGTAAAAACTATAACTGAGACCAGCATTATTAAATATTTTGATGATCATGTCCATGTCCCACCTCTAATTCCTTATATATTTAGCTGTCATGTGCTGAGTTAGCTCCATTTATCCCCATACCAGCCTTTCCCAACCTCATGCTCTCCATATATTTTGGAATGCAACTCCCACCAGCCAGCAAGACTGGTTTATGCCAACAAGCTGCAGTAACTTTCCAACATTTGAGGGAGAGGGCTTCTCTTTGACTTCCCTTCAATGGTAGAAGATCTTGGGACCTTCTGTATGACTGACATGTGCTTTACCATTGAACTGCAGCTCTTTCCCTAACTACCGGAGTGCTCTGTGTGGTATTGTACAACTCATTTGGGATCTGAATATGATCATTGTTGGGGAAATGAGAGATGATGTATTTAAAGGAGCATTGATCCTTTCATTATTCTTAGCAGTCAGTACGAGCATTAGCAATTTGTTCTATACAGATAAATCAATGCAGCATAACAACAGAGGACAAGAGTCTATAGAAACAGTAAAAATAAAATAAACCCAACCTTTTTTTTTTAAAAAAAGAGAAAATATTAGCTTGATACGGTTTACCTATCCAGAAGTCTATTAATGTAAGATCCCTTCCATTTTTGAACATTTTCTTTGGGTTAGCTCTTGTTTCTTTTTCAGTTGCATGGTTGAATGTGTCATGAAACTTATGTTCAGTATTTTTCACACCTCCTTCCGACTCTTGGGTTTAATTAGTGTGGCTTTCTTTATTTTCAAACTAGCCTATTGGCTTATATCCAAATACCACGCTTACTACTTTTAGAATATACTATGTGACTGAGAATGATAAACTGGGAGGAAATGGAAGAGACTAGATGAAGCTGAGTCTTGTTTATTATTCTGTGGAAACACTTTTGTTTGACTCTCTATCATATGAAAACTGGTTCACATACTGTCATGGGCTTGAATTTTGTCTGTGTGAGCATAAATCTGTTGGTGGGAAAATTATGGCGCTCCCGATGTTGCTAGACTTCAACTCCCTTAATCCTTGACCATTAGCCATGGTAGTTGAACCTTAGTTCTGTGAAGTAGGCCACAATGTACTATGCCTTGCTATGTATTATAGCAAGGTCCTCTGGCCACATGATTGGCCAATTTGAAATCTCAGGGATGGCCGGCTATCCCACAATCCTTTGTGGTCGCTCAGGGGAATTCCCCAACTGCCATCCACACAATGGGGAGGCCTTTTGCTCTGTGGAACTGAGGACCTGCCACAATGGGCCGCAACTACCAGCCACCTAGAGACTGGGTGAGCAGCCATTCCAGGATAGCTAACAACATGCAAATACCAATAAAATAACACACAATGTCCAATTAAAACAATCACAAAGTTAAAAATCTAAAAACAGAAACAGCATAGCAGATCATAAAAACATCAGTTGGTTAAGGTTAATGAAAAGTCACCGGAACAATGTTGTTGTTGTTGTTGTTGTTGTTGTTGTTGTTGTTGTTGTTGTTGTTGTTGTAGTAGTAGTAGTAGTAGTAGTAGTAGTAGTAGTAGTTGTTATACTGCCCTTCATCCAAAGATTCCAGGGTGGTTCAAAACAAAAATACAAAATGAGAATACAAAGTTATCTTTATGCAGTGACAGAAGTTTAAAAGAAAGGAGGGGGGGACACAAATACACCTTCCACAGGAGGTTGTTCCACAGTTGGGTTGTGGCTCCAAAAAATTCTCCTCTCATGCTTCCCAACTAAATTAGCACCCATTACCTCCATTATTATTACCTGTTGAGCCCAAGTGACTTCATCTGCATTATCCCCATCAAAATGATGGATTTTGTCCATCTGTATCTATTACATGCTGAACTGAGATCTCAAAGACAGATTTCTCCCACAACACTTTCCCATTTTAAAAACATAATAATCACATTATGTAAATAGCATTAAAAATGACACAAAACTGCTGGATCAAAAGTCAATGGTGATAACTGCTGAAACATCTTTGAAGGAATTCCATTTCTAGCGACAACAGCATCCCAGAGTTTCACATTTGCACCCTGGGTCCCCATATGCTGCGATTCCTCTGCACAAGTCCATAATGCTAATGGAAACCCGTGTCAGCAGGAGCCAGAGGGAGCATAGCACGAAAGTCTGATTTGTAAATATCACTGGATCACTCTGAAGTAGTCTCATTTCTGGCTTTGCCTCCAGCTCTGTTTGAAGGGCCAATTCTGTTTCATTTCTCTCTGTTTTCAGCTATTTAGCATAATTAATTTGACCAGTCCAGTGAGAAGAAGGCTTCTTTCTTTAATGCTGCAGCAGTCTGAATTCTTTGGCCCTTATTTCCTCATATATAAAGTGTGGTGCTACGGTAGTGATGTCAATGGTGTCACACAAAAAGCCAAACGTTTTTGTGATACAGTGTGCTGGTATCCCTGCTGTTTTTCATCCAGTCAATATCTTCACAGTATTATGTAACAATTAATATATGAAAATGTGAACCAACCACGCAGCACCTCCCACCATCCCACATCCTGTAGCATAGCGGTAACTAATATGATGCATCCCAGCTCTTGGTTGTAATACTACTTCCATCATCCCTGCCCATTAGGGTTGGTGAAAATTGCAGTGCATCTGGAGGGCACTACATTGACTATCCCATTTTTTGTTGTTGTTGTTTAAGGATGCAAGGTCTTTCCCTTCTGGCTTTCCCAGTTTTCTCACCTTGGCAGTCCTGTTTTGTAAAGCCAATGTGCTTCCAGTGGAGTTTTGCACCTGAAAATAGGTAGAGAGGGCTTGCTCACGGGCCAGTGATTATCTCACATTCCCCAACCTGGGGATGCTAAAAACATCTGTGATCCGGTATTATTTAATGTGGTTCTGAAGTGTCTTACTGACAGCTGGCTTGGTGCTCCTGCGCTAAGCAGCCATTTGCTCTCCATTATATCCCTATTTCCCCATCCCTCACATCTTGTGATGCCATAAGAAATATCCGAAACTATTGGCCTATACTTGTAAACCTCACCTATCACCTGTTTTCTTGGGCTGATGACCAAATCCCATCATTCACCAAGGCATGTTGCTAAAAGTCCAAAGCAAGTCTATTGCCATAATAATGTCTGACATTCTTTGATGAATCTTGACTTTTAGAGAACCCTTCAACACATGCGGCAAATTGCACATTGTTTGAGGAAACCTTTGGTTTATTCTCTGGGAGGGGCAGAGGTGCATTTTCAGCTCACGCAGTGGATTTGGCCATAAGTAGGATAGTGTTAAATGCTGCGGTAAAATAAAAGAAATGTTGTTTATTACCCCCAAGGTTAATGAAGCACTCAGTGGGGACCATTTAAATGAGAACGAATCCATTTAAGATTATATGTAACCAATGGTAACTGTGCAAGGCCCACAGGTTTCCTGGAAAGGTGCTAAAAGTGCTTTCTCTCTCGCACATACAAAATCTAATGCTACGCAGCATAGTAAAATGCACTGTAATGCATTCAAGGGATAGGTACTATTTATTATCTAATCTAAGCACTTAGTACTGGCATCTGCTTACAAATCACCACATTCTGCATTAGGCATCCTTCAAAATATCTGCCCAGATGAATACTGTAGGCATTAATGCAAATAGGCTTGGTGAACAGACATGGAACATAACCAAGCATTTTTGTCATGCAAGTTTCATTGACATGAGTGATGGTCTGTTCCCATGGTTCCTACTAGCATGCAGCCTGGGTAGATAAAGAAATTTAATGTTTAGCTTCCCTATTATCTTTTGACAGCGTTTAGAAATAAGATCTAATAGCTTAAGGGGAACATGTAGATCTCCCCTCCCCATGCAAGTTTGCTTTGCAGGTTTAAATTCTTATTTTTATGTATTTAGAGAGTTCTACCCTGCACAAAAATCACTAAATTACTAAAACAGATCAAAACCATAAACAGAACAATAAAAAAACACTATAAAATAAAAGCAGGCTAAAACAACTTTAGACACATCACACCACTTTTAAAATTCAGTGGGACAGAAAGGTTCTAGCGGCACTCCTGAAATTTGCACGGTAACGCAACATCTAAGAAAGAGGTGTTGACATGTCCCGCCACCAAATCATTAATTCTAATCTAAATTTGTAGTTTAAGGCTGCATCATCCTAACTAGGGCTAGGCGATAACTGGTTTTCAATATCTTGACATATCACAATATCTGAAATAAGGAAGAAGCTAGGCAGAGGCGAACTGAACAATGTCCTGGCAACTGCTACTCCTTAAGGGTCTAAAACTGATAAATGATATTATCAATCACCTCACAGTCGCTTTCAGCAGCTTTCTGCTTTAATTACAATTCTTTATTATTAGGAATAAAAAAATAAATTAGGATTAGCAAGAAAACAGTGATGATGAAGCAATTATGTTTACTAGGGGGGAAAAGCTGGTGAGGAAATCAGAAGCTATTTCTGAACTTAAAAAAAGTTTGTATGATAGGTAAACTATTACACATTATATGGCATTGTTTTTAATGTTATACAATCCCCATTTTGTATTTATACATGTGATTAAATATAAATTTGATTTATGCATTGATACAGTGGAAATAAACAAGGTTAATACATGCAAGGTGGGGTTAAAGAGGGGTGATATAAGTAATCATGGCCTCATATGTGCTTTCCAAATGCTGTATTAGAAATGTGGCCACAAAAATTGAGTTGTCCCTGTTGGGCATCTCATGAAACAGTCATGCTTAAAAACTCCAGCTTGCGTTAGCCATATTGGTGCTCCTGAGGCTCTCACTCTTCAGGATATGTTGCATTCATTGAACAAAGCTGCCTGATAGATTTTATAGTTATCTATGAGGACTCCCAGAGAAGGCCTGGAACCCTCTGCACATTGTACAAAATATGCTATTTAAGACATGAGATTGTTAAAATGCTCTGAGGCTTCTGAGGTCTGCTGGTGGTACCTGCTCCCGGAGGAATTTAAGTTTATATGAAATACAAAGCAGAATCGTGTTGGGAGGAGTAGGTGCTTTTATCAGACAAAGCAGATTGTTCTTTCAAATCCCAGCCTCCAAAAATTAAAATGCAGGTTTCATTCCGCTTCTACATATATAGGGAATACATTAGGTGCTCAGAACTACTTATATCTGTGATACAAAGCTGTGAGCTGACAGAAAAGTGATAGCAGTTGAATCTGCAAAGAAAGAGGGGAAGGAACTTTTAATGAAGCCACCTTCCATGTGCTAATTACCTGAAGAAATTATAATGGTCTGCAGTGCTGCACTGCTGGCCCTGCCCGTGAAGCACCACTGACTGTGCCTCTGATGTCCACACAGCGAGGATGGACATCTGCGAGTGGGAAGCCACTGCACTTACAGGTCTATGGTTGAGAGTAGTTTCGGGCACCAGGATTTTTTAAAGGTAGATTTTGTTGTTGTTGTTTAGTCGTTTAGTCGTGTCCGACTCTTCGTGACCCCGTGGACCAGAGCACGCCAGGCACTTCTGTCTGCCACTGCCTCCCACAGTTTGGTCAAACTCATGTTGATAGCTTTGAGAACACTGTCCAACCATCTCGTCCTCTGTCGTCCCCTTCTCCTTGTGCCCTCCATCTTTCCCAACATCAGGGTCTTTTCCAGGGAGTCTTCTCTTCTCATGAGGTGGCCAAAGTATTGAAGCCTCAGCTTCAGGATCTGTCCTTCCAGTGAGCACTCAGGGCTGATTTCCTCAAGAATGGATAGTGTCAGGGGTTCAGGAGCAGAGGGAACGGATGGCGAGGAATCGGAAGGAGAGGTTAGCGATGATAGCCGTCCGAGATCTCTAAGTCTGTCCAGCGAATCGGAGGATTCACAGAAAGGGGCTCCCGTGGGCAGAGCTGGGGGGTTACCAAGAGGGGCACCCCAGGAAGAAGGGACCAGAGGGGATTCAGAGAGCAGCAGCTGGAAATCCGGACCAGCTACTCCACCAGAGAGCAGCAGGGGGGAGGAGTTCCAGGCACCAGCGACAGGCAGCTCTCCGGCAGCAGCCACGCCTGCGTCAGAGAGCGAGGAAACGGTAGAGAGGAGGGTCGGAGACAGCGCGCGCGCGCCAAGTTCAAATGTACCAGAGGGAGGCGCAATGAGCAGCCCGGAAAGGGAGCCAGGTCCTAAAGCCCGCCGAAGGGAGGGGGAGGAATCCGAAGGGTCCGCATCCGAGGCATCCAGGAAGGAAGGAACCCCGGGGGGTGGTAGGACCCAGAGGCGAAAGGAGAGACGCAAAAGGTGGAGCAAGGCTAGGGTCTTGAACTGGTGTACAGGAGGCGGAGATTCAGATGGGACTTCGCCGATCTAGGGAATAGACGTAGAGACGCACGCTAAGATGTGGAAATGGAAATTATACTTCAATAAAGACTTTATTCCGTTCTACCGGCTAGCGTTGGTCCTTTGTGAGCCGGGACCTAGAGGCAGTCTCTGACAGTAAGTCCCATCTCACAGAAGTTTTCATCAGTTCTCTTTGACTCAAGCGGCGTGTGGGGAGCGAAGCAGGGAGGAAAGAGGACTGGTGCCTTTGGAGCTCACAAAAGTCAAGCGACATGTCTACTGAAGAGCAAATTGCTTCCCTGCGAGAAGCGGTAACGCAGCTCAGCGCAGAGATAATCGCCTCCAGGAAAAGAGAGGATGAAGCGGCTGCTGCATGCCGAGATCTCCAAGCCAGGTTGGAAGTGCTTGCTAAGCAGGCACAAACGGGTTCCAGATCCGAGGGAATCGGGTTGGGAAGGACTGGAGGCAGCATTGTATCTCACTTTGATGGGAACATGCAGCAGTACCCCAATTTCCGAGCAGACGTGCAGTTTGCGCTGAAACTGCTGGAGAAAGAGTTTAGAGATGAGCAAGAAAAAGTGGGGTTTATCTTGTCTCATTTGCATGGAGACGCGAAAGCATGTCTGCGCAATCTGTGGAGAGATATGGACCCAGCGCTCCAGAGTTCAGCTGCATTCATTAAAGCGATGGATTCTTGCTTTCTATCGAAAATAGACATTGACATTGCCCGTAAGGACATATTTGAGCTGAGACAAGGGAAAGCCAGCGTGAGGCAGTATCACTCCCGCTTTTTTGCATTGGTCAATGCCTTGGGGTGGGACAAGGATTCCCCCCCCGTTAGAGATCTTTATTGGGAAGGATTGAACCCCCAAATCAAGGATGAGATAGCGCGGGGGGAGAGACCCAAAAGCACCCAGGAGGTGGTGGACAGATCGCTTGCAGTGGGGGTGAGGCTGGAGGACCGCCCTTGGGACAGAGGAGAAGGGCGTTGGGGACGCACACCAGCCAGAGTGCCCTCCCTCTTGCCCAGGGATGTCGCGCGTGCGCAATCAACGCCTCCGCAAGCAGGGGGGGAGGAGCCAATGGAGATCGGCGGTGCTAGAGCTCAATCAGCCACCAGAGCCTTAACACCGGGAGCAGTCAAAACAAAGCAGCCTAGAGGGAACAGGAAGTGTTACATCTGTGACAGTTCGAAGCACATGGCGAAAGAGTGTCCCCAGAGGCTCCACAAGCACACTGCAGCTTCAATAACAGTAATGGGAGCAACTCAGCAAAGTGAACCACGGCAGGGAAACGGAAGCACTGGGGGCCAGCCAGGCGAGTCAGTGAAGAAGTCCCCAGAGATTTTGAAGCCCACGGATCCCCTCCCGCCCAAACCAGTGGTGCAGCTCACCGCATCGCTCCAGCTGCCCAGTGGTCTCACTTTAGAAGTGCCGATTACGATTGACTCTGGCAGTAATGCGGACTTTATCGCACTGGAATTCCTTCAACAACACAACATAGCGCTACTGCCAGCCACACTGCCCCTGAACGTGGTCACAGTGGATGGCAGGGAACTGCTAGGGGGGCAGGTGGTGCAGCAGACACCACCTATGGTGATGCAAATTGGGAATCACCGAGAAGTCATCAGCTTCAACGTCACCCAATTGTCGGACACGCCCATAGTGTTGGGCATGAGTTGGCTGGATAGGCACAGCCCGGCATTAGCGTGGTACCAGCGGCAATTGACCTTCTGCTCTTCCTACTGCGCAGCGCACTGCATCCAGACCTGCCAGGAAGGAGAGGGGCGAGAGGATGCACCGCAGCTACACCTAGGCATGGTGCAAGCGGTGCCCAACAAGTACAAGGAGTTTTTGGAGGTCTTCTGCGAGAAGGAGGCGGACAAACTGCCCCCCCACAGACCCTATGACTGCAAGATTGATCTCCTGCCGGGGGCAACGCTGCCAACAGGGAAACTGTATTCCATGTCTGAGGACGAACTGCAGGAACTTAGGGAGTTCATAGACCACAATTTGAAGCGCGGGTTCATTCGGGAGTCGAAAGCTGTAGGGGGCAGCCCAGTATTCTTTGTGAAGAAGCGAGACACGCCCCAGAAGAGGCTTGTAGTTGACTTTCGAATTTTGAACTCGAAAACCAAGCCCTCGTCCTTCCCCATGCCCAAAATAGACGACCTGCTCGCGACGGTAAGGAAAGGACGCGTTTTCACCAAGTTGGATCTGCGAGGCGCGTACAACCTGATTCGTGTGCGGGAGGGCGACGAGTGGAAGACGGCCATGTTCACACCACTGGGCACCTACGAATACAGAGTTATGCCCTTCGGATTACAAAATGGCTCTCACTGTTTTCAAGCCTTTATGCATCACGTGTTGGCGGGACTCCTTTACAAGAAATGCGTATGCTTCCTGGACGACATCCTGATATTTTCTGAGTCGCGAGAAGCGCACGAGAGGGATGTCAGGGAAGTTCTGCGGAGACTAAAGGAGCACAGGCTGTACGCCAAGCTGGAGAAGTGCCAGTTCGACGTGACGGAGGTGGATTTCCTGGGCTATAAACTGTCGGACAAGGGGCTCGCCATGGACAGCGCCAAGGTTCGCTCAGTATTGGACTGGAAAAGCCCGCGCAATAGGAAGGAAGTCCAGCGGTTTGTCGGCTTTGCCAACTTTTATCGCAAGTTCATCAAGGGGTTCGCTATGCAAACGGCGGCCATCACCGACACGCTCAGCTCCAAGAAGAAGAAGTTTATCTGGACGGAGGAGGCGGAGCAGTCCTTTCAGAAACTCAAGCGTCTCTTCGCTTCCGAGGAGCAGCTGCTGCATGTAAATCCCAGCAGACCGATGAGGGTGGAGACGGACGCCTCAGACAGAGCCGTGGGAGCTGTACTGTTGCAACAAGACCAGCAGGGGGACTGGAGGCCGTGCGCCTTCTACTCAAGGAAGCTCAGCAAGTCGGAGCAGAATTACACCATCTGGGACAGGGAGTTGCTAGCCATCCATGCAGCGTTCAAAGCGTGGCGGCACTTCCTTATCGGAGCCAGGCACACAGTGCAGGTCCGCACGGACCACAAGAATCTAGAGTACTGGCGCACGGCGAGGTTCCTGAATCAGAGGCACATTAGATGGGCAGAGTTCTTCGCGGACTTCGACTTCAAGATAGAGTACATCCCGGGTGACAACAACATCATGGCGGATGCCTTGTCCAGAAAGCCGCAATACCTCGAGGAGGAGGCACCGTCGGCAGCCAAGCACATTTTCGCACCGGAAGCGTGGGCTTGCGCCTCGGCGACCGTGGATCTGGACGCCGTACGTCGAGCGTTGCGGGAGGACCCCTTCGCGCTAGCCAAGATGGAGGAGGTGCACAAGGGCACGGTGAGGGACGACGAGTTCCAGATCAGAGACGGTTTGCTCATCCGCAAGGGAGCACTCTACGTGCCGGGGAATGACCTCCGCGCGAGGGTGCTGCAGCAGCTACACGACGCCCCCACTGCCGGGCACTTTGGCAGAGAAAAGACTGTAGAACTAGTGACCAGAGACTTTTGGTGGCCCAAGATGCGGGGGGAAGTAGCGGATTACGTCTCGAGATGCGACACCTGCCAAAGGGCCAAGTCAGTGCACAAACCGCCGGCGGGATTGCTGGAACCGTTGCAGACGCCGTCTGAGCCGTGGGAACGGGTGGCCCTGGACTTTGTCACGGATCTGCCCGGTTCGAGGGGAAAGACGGCAGTGCTTGTGGTGGTGGACATGTTTACCAAGATGGCACACTTCATTCCGTGTGCGAAGGTGGCCACGGCAGAACAGACCGCCAAACTGTTCATAGACCACGTGTTTAAGGTCCACGGTCTGCCACGATCTATTCTATCCGACCGGGGGCGGCAGTTCATCTCGAACTTCTGGCAAAAGTTGATGGGCATCCTGAACGTCAAGATCAATCTAGCGTCGGCGAGACACCCGCAGACCAACGGACAAGCGGAGAGGGTCAACGCCATCATGCAGCAGTACCTGAGATGCTACGCCAATCAGCAGCCTAACACGTGGGTGGACTACCTGCCCCTCGCAGAGTTCGCTTACAACAATACGAAGCACGTGTCGACGGGGGTGACGCCGTTCTTCGCCAACAACGGGAGGCATCCCAGAACCTTCCCAGGTTTAGAGAGAGTGGGGGAGGGGGAGCCGCAGGCAGCGGAAGAATTAGCGTCAGAGTTGCAGGAAGTCCACGAACAGCTTAGGAGGCAGTTGGAACTGGCAAAGCACGCATACAAACTGCAGGCTGACAGACACAGGAGAGTAGGGGAAGACATACAGGTGGGAGACTGGGTTTGGTTAGCAGCGCAAGCAGTGCCGACCAGATCGTTGGCCAAGAAGAAGCTAGGGCATAAGCAGCTAGGGCCTTACCAAGTCCAGGCACAGGTCAATCCAGTGGCCTTCCGGTTAGCGCTTCCGGAGGGTTCCAGAATGCATCCGGTCTTCCATAGATCGGTGCTCACGCCCTACAAAGCACCGCATAGATTTCACGAGCCAGGCACAGCACCAGATCCGCCCAGAGAAGGACCCAGGGAAAGGGGGTCGCCAAGAGGGGAGCGCATCAACGAAGTCACAGAGATTTTAGACTCGAGATGGGGGGAAGAGGGAGTAGAATACCTTCTTGCCAGAGAGGATACCCCGGCCAGCGCCAACAGTTGGGTGCCGGGCTATGCCTTGGACGAGCCTCTTCTCAAGGAAGAGTTCCATGCCATTTTCCCACACAGGCCCATGCCAGCCGAGTATTTCGATGACTGGCTCTTCACACCCACACTTTCAGGCAGCACGTTCCAGGGGTTCGACTCGGACGAGGAGACGGCACCACACATACGCTCTCCGGAAGGTTCACCCTCGGGTTCTGCCTCAGACCGCTCCTATTGGTGGGATAATCAACCAGAGGAGCAGTGGCGCAGGAAGTGGTTGGGGGGTCCCTGGCAGGCATCACCCTCAGAGGGGGACGGGGGAGAGATGGACATGGACGTGTTGGGGGAGGACGTGGGATTTGAACACGAAGGCAGGGAGATGGAAGCAGAGGAGATCGACGTCGACGAGCGCACGGAGGACGAGCCAGACCTGCCCGATGTGATGTACGACACGAGGGAAGAACTGTATCCGGCACTCACCCCTGCCACGACGGAGCACCCAGAACCCACACCGGAAGGAGGGGAGGGGGGAAGGGGGGGCTTCGAGGGGGGGATGGATGTCAGGGGTTCAGGAGCAGAGGGAACGGATGGCGAGGAATCGGAAGGAGAGGTTAGCGATGATAGCCGTCCGAGATCTCTAAGTCTGTCCAGCGAATCGGAGGATTCACAGAAAGGGGCTCCCGTGGGCAGAGCTGGGGGGTTACCAAGAGGGGCACCCCAGGAAGAAGGGACCAGAGGGGATTCAGAGAGCAGCAGCTGGAAATCCGGACCAGCTACTCCACCAGAGAGCAGCAGGGGGGAGGAGTTCCAGGCACCAGCGACAGGCAGCTCTCCGGCAGCAGCCACGCCTGCGTCAGAGAGCGAGGAAACGGTAGAGAGGAGGGTCGGAGACAGCGCGCGCGCGCCAAGTTCAAATGTACCAGAGGGAGGCGCAATGAGCAGCCCGGAAAGGGAGCCAGGTCCTAAAGCCCGCCGAAGGGAGGGGGAGGAATCCGAAGGGTCCGCATCCGAGGCATCCAGGAAGGAAGGAACCCCGGGGGGTGGTAGGACCCAGAGGCGAAAGGAGAGACGCAAAAGGTGGAGCAAGGCTAGGGTCTTGAACTGGTGTACAGGAGGCGGAGATTCAGATGGGACTTCGCCGATCTAGGGAATAGACGTAGAGACGCACGCTAAGATGTGGAAATGGAAATTATACTTCAATAAAGACTTTATTCCGTTCTACCGGCTAGCGTTGGTCCTTTGTGAGCCGGGACCTAGAGGCAGTCTCTGACAGATAGGTTTGATCTTCTTGCAGCCCATGGGACTCTCAAGTCTCCTCCAGCAAAGGTAGATTTTACAACTGCCCAAATTACTCAGACATTAAAACCCCCGAAACATTAACAAACAAATGCAAAATGTGCTTGCTGTTTCAGTGTATGCTTCTCCACAGCAATCAGTAGTTCTTATCTACTGTATAGTGACAATTGTATTTACAGAATAATTTACCACAATTTGCCCTCCCAGGTTACTGTGCCTCCCCGCTCTGTGGCTAGCCGACTTCATAGCCATTTAACTCCAGCACTCTGGTTTAATTCTGAAGGGCTGCATCACTAGACTCTGGTCTGACTCTGCTTACAGCAGTAGTTTAGTAATCAGCTTTCCAATGAACCACTTACTCTAGTCCTTCCATCTTGTCTGGATTCAGCTGCAGTTTACTAGCATTCACCCAGTCTATTGTTGCAGCAAGGCTCTGGTTTAGTGCTTCCACTTTAGTGCTTCATTTGAATTTGATGAAAAGCAGGAATAGATCTGGGTGTCATCTGCATACTGATGGTACTTCATCACAAACCTCTGGATGATCTCAGTAGTTTTATGTAGATGTTCATTAACATGGGGGGCAAAATAGACCCCATGGGATCCATAGCATAACTGCCAAGCAGCAGTTTCCCAGAGCATGCTTCTGGAACTGGCCACCCAGGTACGAACACAGCCACTTGATCACAGTGCCCCTAATTCCCACTGTAGTCAGCCCATCCAGAGGGATAACATGCTTGAAGGTCCTGAAACTCCCTGAGAGGTCTAGAAGCATCAACATGGTCATACTGTCTCTGCCTTTCTTCTGCCAAAGCAATCCAGGGCGCCCACCACAGCCTGAATCCCAACTGAAATAGATATACCAACACACGCATCCAAAAAACATCCAGGATTGAATAGCAGACATGAGCTCAAGCATCCAGTGAAACAAGGAATTATTAGCAACTGGCCAACAATCATTGAAATCTGCTGGGTGCAGAGTAGGTTTTTTCAGGAGCAGTTAAAAAGCTACCGGTACCTATTTTATAACAGATGGGACCGCTCCTTCTTGCAAGGGTACATTTATCATCTCCTGAACCCAACCAGTCAATCCCTTCCTGTTTGATGTAATGAACCATGAGGGAAAAGGGCTGATCATACACTAAATGGGCCACACTAGTCCAAGCAGTTTCGAGTACACATGAAAGGAAAAGCAGTTATCCAAGAAGTCTTCAGGCCTCAAAAACGGATATCCATCAACAATATAGGACAAAATGGTGCTCCGGACACTTCCATAGACTGATCTGATTCAGTTCCTGCACCTGAATCACTTAATTTTATCCTCAGATGCTTTGTGAACATGTCACAGCAGAATTCTGAGAGCTATCTGAACATCAGCAGATGATACATATTGCAGAAGTCCCATACCCCTTGGGAAAGCTCTGCTGGAGACCACAGTGAAGATGTGATGGTATCAGACAAAAACTGCTTCAATAATGAGAGTGCTAAATAGGTGTGATGATAAGGAGTTTGAATGTCCCATATGGCTTTTGACTTTTACTTGTTAAAAGGTCTTCATTGGACCTGACAATGTACCCAATCTATTATTACTGTTTTTAAAATCCCTAAAAGGGTACACCACAGCTTATTAGTACAACATGTAAGAATGCCACTTTTCCACATTTTTAACCTGTGGTTTCATGCACTAATTAATAAATCATGCATATGAATTGCTTAATAGTTATCCTAATTGAGGTACATGGCTGAAATTACAGAAATGTTAGAAAACATTCTGGGTGGCCCAGCTAAGTGCAGGGTATCAGGAGGAAGAGGAAAAGCACGAAAGACCATGGATTCTTGAAATTGAAATACAGATTCCACATCAAACGTACGTTTGTCATTTTCCAGGCTAAGTTGTCAGGTTATATAGTCAACTTTGATGTGGATTCTGTATTTCAATTGCAAAAACATAAAGCCTATGGCTTCTTCACAGAGTGGTTTCACATAGCAAATCCGCCCCATTCCAGTTTCTTTTTCTTTTTAGTGCTAATTGAAATAAACAAAGCCTTCTCAACAAAATACCAGCACGGAGAATGTGGCATTAAATTTATAGAGGAAGGAAAGAAATGGCTTCGTTGCCCTAAAGGGAATGTGAGGCTGACAGTAGGAACTGAGCAGCGTGTTCAAATTATGGCAATTAAATATAATTGTAGATTTGGTTAATCTGTATCAGGATGGCATCACTCCACTATGTTCCTAGGAGCTTCTTCTATAATTCTATGAGCTATATGAATTTAGCGAAGTCTCTTGAAGAAGTTCAGTTCCAGGTCTTAATATCTACTCTAATTCTGCATGTCAATTACGCTGCAGCCAAGAGTTCAAATAAAGGTCTGGGGATCTAGAGGACGCAGCTATCTCTATTAAAGCGCCTCTACTGTAAGCATATAGATAGGTCAGTAGACGGTTGATGGTTTGGTCTTATTATTTTTTATGAGCCTGCTGCTCTTAGACAAGACCCCTGTGTATCATGATTTAGATGTGCAATGGAATCCTCTTTGGAAAGGGAATTGCAAAGTGCTTTAGCAAAAACATTTGTCTCTCCCTCTTTTTGGCTGAATCCTTTTGACCTCTATAATGCAGATACATACACATGCCTTTAAAAATAGTGCGCTATATCTCATCTATGGCTCCTCAATGTTAAATTTCCATGCCCGTTTTTGGAAGTCACACAATCTGACATGGAATCCTATTTTACTTACGGATAAACTGGACAATTGTTATGTATTTTTCCCTTGTATTGTGGATCTTTTTCTTTTCTTTTAAAGAAATATCCAGCTTTGTGGAGTGGGATAATTTTGATCAGGAAAATGGTGTGGGGTGGGGGGCAAGGGGAGAGAAGCTTTAGCTTGGCCCCACCATAGTATTGAACAGCACTGCCCCACTCCTGTAGAGTTTGCAGCAGGAGGAAAGCTCCCAGTGGTGCTAATTCTTCCCTTGTGCTTGCATTTTTCAATTAAAAAATAGTAACTATGAAAGGGCAACCTACATGGCAAACATCAGATCTAGTTCAGCCCTAATTCCAGGAACATTCTGAAAAGTCATTCTGCACAGGCTCAGTTGCACTCTTTTTTGTTGCCTCCTTTCCCCCTTGGATCACTTTCCCCTGCCTCCTGCTAATCCCGTATTCCTTGTTTTACAGAATCCTGGCCCAGAATATGGCAAGAATGCAGAATGAGATCAAAAGCCCATCATGCCCTCTTGTCAACAGGATATTTCTTTCTACAGACAGCACATGCTCTTTATTTTAGTGCTATACCTGTGACTGTCTATGTGTCCACAGAATCTGGGTCTTTGGGTGAAGAATACTTGTTACAAGCCTTAATGACATAAGAAGTAATTACTTGGACCCAAAACAGGCTGTTCCAGGAAGTGGCTTGGATCCACTGGTCATGCTGTTGAGGATGTGTCTCATTGTTTTCAACAGGAAGGGTAATTTTTAAAACAAGTTTTTTAAAAAATCAAACCCCAGAAATGAATGGAAGAATACAGGACCTTCCTCTGCTCACATTTCTGCCCTGCCGTTGAGCAGTTAAATTCCCTTTGTAATTATCCCCCTATCAGTGATAGGACAGCACCCCAAAATCCAGCCTAGACATTCTCCCTTAAATGTGGTGATATTTGTCTTTTACAATCGAAAGTGATTTTCAGTACTCTTATTAATTTCTGTCTAACCATGTGCACAGTAACCTAATCATCTCAATGCATCACTTTATAGGATATAGTAGAGAAGACTATAGTTTTGCAATACATCTCAGAGCCATTTCCCCTCTCTAAACTTTACCAGACATTGTCTGGTTTAATTTATTTTTATGGCTGGTTCCTTAGCTTCTGGCAAAGCAAGTATTTAAAAAATGAACATATGTTGCATAAAACGACAATGCATTTAAATTAGGCAAAAGTTACTTAGTTTTGACATGTGTTGCCAGCATAACCCTGTTTGTGCAGAATAAAACTATGGTTTCTTGTTTTTTTAAACCACATTATTTTATTAGGTTTGAGTTCTTCCAGCACTCTGTGTTATGTTTAAAGTTACATATTGGAGGAAAAAAGAAGGGGGGCATCTACAAATCAGTCATATATAAGATCCAAGGCACATTTTTCCTCCTTGCATGTAGAACTCATATATGTTTAGGGATAAGTGCGATAATTTGTAAAACACATACATTTTTGCTTTGTACAAGAGAACAGTAATAAGAAACTGGCCTTTTACCTGCAGACTTAACATCTGAAAAGGGATGAGAAGGAAAAAAAGACACAGAAGAGGAAAGAAGAGGAAAAGCCTTGGCAAAAAGATAATTCTTTCAAATGTTGTTTAAACATAATAATACTTGATCTGAGCTTAAACTGAGTGAAAGTTATTGGACCATTTAGCTCAGAAGCATCCACACACACTGGCAGCAGCTTGCCAGGGTTCCTGGCAGGGGTCTTTCCTTCAGAATTCTGGTGGTGCCAGAATTGAGCCTGGGACCTTCTGCATGTAAATCATGCCTTTTGTCACTGGTCAAAGGAATGGCTCTGGTGAGCTGTGGCGGCAAGTAGCAACCTTAAGTATTGATAGCTGGTTAGAGTAGATAGTGGTCATGGGTTAACACAGAGACACTCTGATTCTAGGCTAGACTGTGATGTAGTTGTTAGTACTGACAATGACTTTTATTTTACTTTATTTGTTCTACAGTGTGCCTGACTCTGCAGTTGCATACCAAGCCAAATCACTGTTTTCTTTCACGCTGAAATCATTTCCAAGAGAACTTGGACTCTGGTGTTGTTCACATTGAGCTGTAGTACTGGGGAGCAAAGTATGACTTCATTATTTTATGCTTAACTGCATTCATTTAAGCAGAAAGGTATTTAAATTTTTTTTTTTTTTTGCAAAATCAAGAAACCTAGGTCCCTTCACAACTTAACATACAGTGGTACCTCTGGTTACGTACTTAATTCGTTCTGGAGGTCCGTTCTTAACCTGAAACTGTTCTTAACCTGAAGCACCACTTTAGCCAATGGGGCCTCCCGCTGTCGCTGTGCCCCCGCCACGTGATTTCTGTTCTCATCCTGAAGCAAAGTTCTTAACCCGAGGTACTATTTCTGGGTTAGCTGAGTCTGTAACCTGAAGCGTATGTAACCTGAAGCATATGTAACCCGAGGTACCACTGTACTCCTCACACAGAGATCTTATTTGGATATAACAGTTTACAGAGAGGTAGCTGTAGTCTGTTGGAAGAAACAAAGAACAACAGAGGGTAAGATTCAGACGTCACATCTGGCAGTGGAAGCATCTCTGCAGCAGTGTTCTGGAGATGCTGCTTCTGATGGACAGGGGAAGTGACTTTTGTTGATTCATCTTCCTCACTGCAGCTCTTGGTGGCATTGTCTACCCTTCAGTTGAGGGACCTTTCAGGACAATGAAGGAAAGTGGCACTGAAGGGGGAAGGCAAACAGGCAAATGTTGTCTCTTCCATCCACAATCATGATCCCTCTTGCTGGATCTTTCCATCCATGGACGACGGAGTAAGTAGCTGAAAGTGAACGAGGGAAAACAAGCTGCTTGAAAGAAGAGGAGCACATCTTGGAGATCTGACAGATGGACGTAACAAAATGGAGTAGCGTATGGAAGTACTGAAATGAGCCTGAGCAGCATGTTAGTCGAGAACAATCAGATTCAAATTTGTATTGTTGAAGCTTCCATGCTGGTAGTTAAACCTTACAACTTTGTGATTTGGTGGATGAGTCAGATGGCAGATGAGAGCCAGAAAGTAGAGCGTAAACCACAGATGCAGCATAAGGAAAAGTGAAACAACTCACAATGATGGTTTCACTTGTGATGTGACTGGGAAAATGATTGTGACATTAACCAATACTCCAAAATATGTAAGAGAAACCATAAATAGCACCAGAAGAATCACAGAGTATTTCATTACTCATCATTGAACATAATTAAATTCTAATGAGATTAAGAAATCTCATGTATGATAAACATTAATTATAATTGTACTTGAAGTCCTAGAGTCCAGAGTGAATCTGATGTAAAATGTAGCAGCTCTGTGAAGGGAGGAGAGAATGAATGGATGTCCACTTTTTCTCTCTGGCAGTAGAATAATCTATTTCTTGCCACTGAATCACATTTCCAGCATCCCGGCATTTAGGGAAAACTTGAGCTTGATAAGCATATAATGTACTAATCTTTCTTACCATTATATAGTAAGAGAGATGAGGATGGTCTTGGGTTCAGATTCCACTGAAGTTATTATTTATTAACTTCTTTTTAATGACAATGATCTTGAAAACAGTTTACAATGATAACAAATAAGTTATTATTTATTAAATTTCTATACTGCCATTTAGTTTAGGATTACAGGGCAGTTTACTGCGTAAAAAACAAAAATACATTACACGGCGGGAAACAAAAACATTACCTACCCACCCACCCACACCCAGCAGTTTTAAAGGTCATAGATTGTTTAATTAATCAAAGGCCTTGGATAAGAGCAATGTTTTTGCCTGGTGCCTAAAAATATGTAATGAAGGTGCCAGGCGAGCCTCACTAGGGAGAGCATTCCACAAGCAGAAAAGGCCCATTCTTGTGTTGCCACCCTCTTGACCTCTTGTGGAGAAGGTGCATGAAGAAGGGCCTCAGATGATGATGATGAAGAAGAGTTTGGATTTGATATCCGGCTTTATCACTCCCCTTAAAGAGTCTCAAAGCGGCTAACGATCTCCTTTCCCTTCCTCCCCCACAACAAACACTCTGTGAGGTGAGTGGGGCTGAGAGACTTCAGAGAAGTGTGACTGGCCTAAGGTCACCCAGCAGCTGCATGTGGAGGAGCGGGGAAGCAAACCTGGTTCACCAGATTATGAGTCCACCGTTCTAAACCACTTAACCACTACACCATGCTTAACCACTACAATTTAAAGATGCAGGCATCAGTTGTCCTGGGATGGGGCACTTCTCCTGCAGAATCATTGCTGGATGAGCAATATTGTATTCTAGAGTCCAGCTAGACCTGATGAGAATGTTTGACTAGAAGTATTTTCTCTGGCTATGGTCTGAAGATATACTTTCATTTATTCCATAGCTATGGCCTGTATCCAATGCTCTAGATCTGCTCAAGCAACAGACTTCAGTGCACACACCTGAACTTCCGGTTCCTCTCTTGTCCCTTCTATCCCAATGTGTGTCCTTAAAATCTGCTCCAGAGAATTGGTAAAATGCTGTTGCATGAGCAACCCAACATAAGAGCAGCAGGTACAACCAGATGCCTGTTACCCTCTGCTTTTCAAAGCCACCTTAAGACCGGACTTGCACTCTCTTCTGTTTCATTAAGAGACAGTGCAAAGGAAAAAGTGGTCCGTACTTAGTATTTATTTTTCTTTCAGCAGAATGTAAGAAAACACACTGCCAGTTTCATAATCAGCAACTTTGTAGAAAACTAACTGGATTGGATCCTGACAGTCATACTTAGAGTAGATCCATTGATATCAGTGGTACTTCCTCTATATTCATGGGACTAAGTCTGGATCCAACTCACCCTCCTCAATGCTTGTAAAATATTTTGAGTAACCGAGGCAGGCATGGCTCACCGGAAAATTATAATAATAGCTCCATTCAGCACAGAACACCCAGGAGAAATGCTGAGCTCTGCTGAAATGCTCCAGTTGCATTGCATAGTGTCTGGAATACACTAGGTTAAGCTGTTCCCTCTGATGTTATGTGGCCAACCATAGTCTTATGGCCTATAAAATAGCTTGTGAAACAAGCTTGCTTTAACCTAGGAATGCAGGTTGCTCAGTTAGGACTCGTTCCAGTCATTACAGGTCTCCTGCTAAGATAGCAGTGCAAGATGGCCGAGTGTATGGGAAGCATTTAAAAAGATCTTTTGGTAGTCTTACCACAGGCTGGCTACAAAAGAAGCCATAAAATAATAACAGCCCATGCAGAACAGGCTGTATTATACTGATTGCTGAGGCCAACATTTCTAAGCATTAAAAAAGGCAAAGAACTATGCATGTATCATTTACAACCTGTTAGTACCTCCCCCCACCCCACTACCCCACCCTGCAAAGCGCATATGTATGCAGTGTTCTTCCGTATGAAATACTGTGTTTTTATGCATTTCCCCATAAACCAGCTTCAATCTGAATTGAGAAAAAACCCCAAATCTAGCTGTGTTTTAAACTGGTAAAGCGTGTTCTCCTTCATGGAGAGCACGTGTTGCAGTGGGGGCCGCCAGGACACTCCAAAGTTGGGGGCGGGCTAATTGATCGTTGGCCACTGATGCGATTGGGGCTTCCCTTGTTGTTGGGAAGAAGTTAATGTTGCCATTTATTATTGACAGTCAGAAATACTAAAACTCCTTGCACGAGGCTAGGGCTTCCTCTTTTCGCCCGTGCATCGGCTTGCCCGTCCCTCCCTCCCTAGAATAGGGTTGTTCGCTTTGACCTTGCTATGCCTGTCATGGAGTCGTCTGCTTTGGAGCGGGGGCCTGGTAGGAATTTTGTTCATCTGGCTGATTGGCTGGGGCCATTTGGTTTTTGCCTACTGCGTAGCAAATCGTCACAACTTGTAAGGTTCGTGGTTAGGCATTGGTTTATGGTTTGGTTGGTTGAGGGGCATGGATTGGCTGTGCCTGCCCCTCTAATGCTGCTGCTGCAAGGGATTCCGTTAAAGGAATTGGGAGTTAACTATTGCTTGTCCACTCTGTCAAGGGGGCTCGGGCCATAGCAATGAGCTCCTGGTTGCATTTGGGGTGAGGGCAGGTTCCCTGCTCCACGTAACCCCCAAGTGTATTCCCCTATTCTGACTTTCGCATCGTGCGGAATGTCAGTCTGTCCCCCATGGTGAGGGCAGATAGTCACAACCAATGCCTACGCAACCACTCACAAATTTGTATTTTAATAAAGTTGTGGCCAAAATTATGCCAAAAATCTTAAACAAAAATTTTTGTGTGATGTGTGAGTTATTGGGGTGGACCTGGGGACCTCGACACGCAAAGCGTACACAGCCAGAGATGATGCAGTTTTTCATTCTACCTGGGGATTGCTAATTTGTGTACCAAAAAAGAGTAACATTTGAGATTTATGCAAAATTTGAGATTTGATGGGGGGGGGAATAGAAAGGGGGGAGGAACTAATACAGATGAAAGATTTGCTTAATTAACCGATTCAATATATTTATAGCACCATTCTTAAAAAGTTTTGCACTATGTTGCTGTAGTCAACGCTGTGCAGGACACAAACTTTAGCCTTCATACTCCTTAAGAGAAATCTACTGGACTACTGGCTGCAGACTTTCCCAGTTCCCTTTGCAAACCTGGCTAGAACCAATAGCCAGGCTATAAATCAAAAGCAGATATTGCTTATTAATATCTGGAGGCTACCCTGTGTAATTCCAAGTGATGTGTTATAATTAATGAAAAGAGTAGTCTAAATTCAAATGTGTATCTGCTACCTATTGGAGTAATATACCCATAGTTTTTTATGGCCTATTAGATTATCAGAAGGCATCTGTAAAAGATCTAATCCACTGGTAACGATATAAATCTTGAAGGTTAGACTAAAACTTTCACCATTGAAATTTATGTCTTTATTACTATTGATATTAAATATTCTTGTAATATGTGTTACTTTCCAAGGATGCTTTGTTGCATCTTACCCCCACTTTCTATTTGCAGTTGCCTTCTTGAATTTCACCTTGGGGCAAATGTATTCTATAGTGGAACACATGAGTAAGTTCCAGTGAGTTCCACTGAACTTTCTAACAAACAAACAAACAAACAAACAAACATGCTTAAGGATTGCAGCCTTACAGAGCAGTCCAGGCCTCAAGTTATGACCACTGGAATAGACTTGCTACTAGAATTCTGACATTAGTCTAACACCAATCCAGCACACTTAGGACTGTATCTAACAACATCATCCTATTCCTACAAGGACTTCTGCTTGCATAGGAGAACCCTTCCCTCTTCTCTTGCTGTGCCTCTTCTCACCTGTTTGGGTGATGCACAGAGACAGGGAAGGGAAGTTCTGTTGTGCAAGTGGAGGACCTTTGAATAGGTGGGGCAACTCTGTTGGATACAACCCTTTTGGACGTTACCCCAGAAAGACAGAAGAAGCATAATGTACTTGCTGACTCTTCCAAAGCTTTGCCCCCAAACATGAAGCCATTCTTTAAATCTCTGATTTTTGGAATGAAGCAGTGAAGACAAATTGACTCTTATGGTTCTTCTCCAGTTTGTTGGGTCAAACCTGTCTTGTGGCCTGCCAGGTTTGTAAGATATGACTCTTGAGAATGCTACATTTATTCCAGTGAATTGCTTCATTCTCTATAGATTTTTGAACACTGAATAAAATATCACTTGCTTTTCTTTTGCTGATCCAGGTATTTCTGAGCATTAAAAGCGACAACTAACTAGGTATGCATATGTCATTTACAACACATTAGTCCTGCCCCCTTACAAATAAAAGAGAATCTCATTCAGACAGTAGTCAGGACTAACAGTAAGATTCCTTGTTCAAATGAGGCTGTGTACACCCTCCTGTTTACTCTGCACCCAGTGTGCTCCCACCACTGGTGTAAAACAGGGTGTATACATGATGCTGGCCACAGTCTGTACATATCCTGTTTCTTTCCTGTTCTTTCTTATGAAATTTTGTGTTTTGATGCATCTCTCCTCAAACGATCTCCAATCCAAATTGAAACTGGCTGTGTTTTCAGCCAGTGATGTGTACACAGTATGAGATGCTGCAATTTAGTATTCTACCCAGGAATTGTTAATTCTTATACTGTATACGATTTGTTGAAGAAGAAAAAAAGACAGAGAAGGGGGGAAATTAGTCTAAATAAAAGCTTTGCTTAATTAACTGACTAGATATATTTCTAGCATTTTTTCTCTGCTACCTGCTTACACTTTCTTAAAACACACACACACACAAACAAAACCCCACTACAAAAATATCCTGACCTCTGTGTGCAACGATAGCACTCATCCTACGTTAAAACAATCCCAACACCTGTTCCTTTGTCAGGTTCCACAAAGCTATCTGATTAATAACGTGATGGGGCTGATGGTAAAATAATCTCTTTTGCTATGTGAACGTTTTTTGATTGAGTAGGATGCACCATGGGACATGCTGCAGTTTTTGTGACAGCATGAAATGAAGGGGGAAACGTTGGATAGAAAAAGAATAGAAACGCGTGTTGGGTGCCAGCAACACAACCAAAGCAAGAGTGAAAAATAAATTATATGTTTTCAGGGTGGGATTCTGTTGGAATAGGTTTATACAGTTGCACCTTCCACAAATTTAGTTTCTACTACATTATGTGCTTAGGTTGCTGTGATTGATCTACTGCCCCCCCTTTTATTTTAATCTTATACATAAGAGGCTGTTCATCTTTTGTAAGAACTGGTATCAACTCTCTGATCAGAAAGCTGTAAAGTGCTATGCAATCTGGATCACCTTAGATCTGGGTCAAACCACGTCACAACTTTCCCCAATCCCAGATCACTGGCAAGGGTGACCATTGGAACTGGGAGCACTTTGCTCTGAACCTCCTGCTCAACATCAATATCAGTAGAAAATCAAACAAAACTAGAACTTGGAAGTAGAACTAAGAAAACTCTTCTTTTGCATATACCAGGCCATACACCTTCAGATCTTCCAGTCTGAACTCAGCCCAGCTCAGCTATGTAGTGTGTCCTGCCATTTGGACAATTTTGAAAGAGAATGGATTAAAGGACCTAGTAATAGTGATATTGCTAGCAAAAACTGAGAACTCTTGTCTATCTCAGAGCCATATGTACAATAAGATCCAAATCTTATGAAGACAGTGAGTCTTCCCAATCAATTTCCTTTCTTTTTGCAAATTGTGACACAAATGTGCATCCTCAGTCTATTCCTGAGTGTTCTTTTTTGATTTGGCCTTTGAAGTGCTTCTGTTTACTTTTTCTCCCTTCCAGAACAAGAAACACAAGGAATTAGATTGCTTATAGCAGCAATCCCATGATGAATCTGTTGAGCTCTTCCAGTTTTGAGAGACTGGTAATAGGTGTTGAGATGATAAATGTGGTGGAAAAGTTTGCCCATAAGGGGGGGGGGACCCACAAGGTATTGCTTGCTGACTCATTAGTTCAATCAGTATCTAGCAATGAGTAGTTTCTTCCGCATCATAAAAGAGCTGAAATGGTGACTTGCAAGTTTCTTATGACGTGGCAATCCACTTTTTAAAGTAACAGGGCCTCTTCTAATAGAGGTTAATAACATTCCATTCTGTCCTCCTCCACCTACTCAAAGGCAAAAAAAGAAAATGAAAAGAAAAGAAAGCTGCAGGAGAATGTCTTCCTCTGTCTTGAAATACAGTGAAAAGTGGTAGGAAGAAAGGAATGCTTGTTGGGATAGAAAATGGCATGGTTCAGAATTTCCAATTATGGCAACAGAGGACAGATAAGAGCACTGTGTTCATAAGTAGTGTTCAAACAGCTTCTCTGAAGAATGGCAATGCCTCAGGTAGGCCCTCAAAAGCAAGACCTCACAAAATTATTACCGCTATATTCCTAGAAGAGCCCTGGCAATCAACGGCAAAGAAAGAATGATTGCAGCTTGGTTGTAGCCAGAACAAAATCGTTTGTAAGTGATTCCATTAACCTGCAGCTTCTTCAATGCAAGGTTCTTCCTTCAGAATCATGGTATGGGACAGAAAAGTGTTGAGCACTGTGTACTGTTGGAGGATATCCAGAAAGTGGCTGAAGGGATGTGCCAGTGACGCTCCGGTGAGGTCAGAGTGTGGCCATGGCTAAGAGAACGAAGCATTGCTGGGTATGTGTATGAAATGCTAGTTCTTTATAATGTGAGATGCTCAAGGCCAAAGCAAAAAGTAACGTGGCCTGCCTGGAAATTTGATAAACAACTACGAAGTATGTTCCATTGTATTCTTCTTGCAAAGTTTTATAGCGAAGCATTTCTAATTACTGGAAGGCACTCTAGGGCTCGGATAATCAAATAATTTACACCTAGATGCTTTGACAGCACTCGGCCTTTGGCCTTGTGCCTAACACCACAATAAAGCGTAAATCATTACAGGGTGATTCACACACTGTCATGTCTTATTGCTTAATTAATTTGTCTGAAATCACTTTCCCTAAGAAGTCAAGGCAAATGGGATGTGTTGTATGCATTTCTTTAACAAAAGGATCAACACATAGCCCCCACACTGTCATGTTAAATGAAAGACTCTTATTTCAGTCCTTCATTATTAATTTTGGAATAAAGAATCTGCATAGCTGAGTTGAAACACAGTTACAAGCACCCATCATGCATATTACTCATGATACGATTACAGTTTTATTAACAGTATTTTATTATTTGCTGAGATGTAAGATCCACCTTCTTCAGTGGGACTGCCTTCTGTGCAGGTGCTATTAGGACCAAAGCTTTAAATTCATCCTGCAGCCACTCAGTCCTCCCCCCTGGCCAACCTACTCATCTTTCCCCACTTTCCCATGTGTGGGGTGGTCATGTATGCCTTGTCAAAAAATGAGAAAAGGTATCACCAAAAACATGATACAGGAGGATACAGATTTGCACAAATTTTGTTTAGTCTGGACACTGAGGTCCAGCTTTGAGGGCCTTCTGGTAGTTCTCTCACTGCCTACCCTGTGGAAAGTCCTCCCATCAGATGTCAAGGAGATAAAAAGCTATACAATATTTGAAGTCAGTCCTGTACCAGGATTTTTAATGTTTGATATTTTATTATGTGTGTTGGAAGCCATTCAGTGTGACTGGGGCAACCAAGCCAGCTGAGCAGGGTATTATTATTATTATTATTAATCATCATCATCGATGTAAACATATGGATACCTACTATGATTTAAATGGAAATGCAATACATCTCACCATAGTGGAGAAATGCACACCTGCCCAGTTTACCTGTCCAGGTGTTAACTGTGGATGGACAACTTCAAGGTTCCTGCTCAACTTCCACATGGTTCTTTATCTTTCAACTTGACTGGATAGGTGTTGAAATGGAGGACTGTCCTCTATTAGACCTTCAGATAGTGACCTCAGTAAAGTAAGACACATGACCCTACTCATGCGCTTGAATGCTGCACAAGCTGCTTTGTAGGTCACTGTGACTACTGTGGATCTATAATATTGAGGTATCTGGAAATAAGACCAAGTGCAAGTACATCCACTTGAATTATTTGAGCGTTGTCCTCATGAGATGCAAACTGTATGCTACACTCATCGTCCACAGTCCAGGATAAAGGCTATGTAGGGTATGGTCCAGAAAAATCCATAGATAAAGGAAATAGAGGAGAAACAAAGGAACACTGGAAGCTTCCTTATACTGAGTGACACCACTGGTCCATCTAGAATAACATTGTCTGATCAAGTGCTGGTTCTCTGGGGTTTCAGGCAGAGAACCATTCCCAGCCCTACCTGCAGATGCTGGGGATTGAACTGAGCACCTTCTGCATGCAAAGCAGATGCTCTTAGCTATGCACACGCCCCATGCAAAAGTTCTGACAAAGGATGAAGTGGCCAGCAGTAAAAAGGAAGTAAGAAGTGACTGATCTTAAAAGCCTTTCAAAGTGAAACAGTTTATGGAGGCACTTACAGTTCAGCTGTGCTTCAGGTCTAAAAAACATAGGGTGATATCCAATTATGTCATACTCAGGGAAGACCCATTGAAATCAATGGGCTGAAGTGCATTTATTAGACCCCCTATTATGCTGGGAGATCTATGCAGACTTTGTTTTACTTTTACTACATTGAACCATCAGAGGGTGATGATCAAAAAATGGCATAGAGATGGGGGCATTTATTCCTTTCTCCCTGTGCCAGTTTCCCTAAGCGAGCCAGATACTAAGGTGTTACCCTTGCTGAAGAAAACAAGGAGTTATTTTGGGCTAATTCGTTGTTGTTTTTTTACAGTACCATTTGCAAATATTAGCATCCCCAACCACTGCATTTAGTAAAGGCAAACAAACCAAAATGACATATTTCTCTACATACTGTACAGTTTGGCCCTTAGGAATTAGGTTTTTAAGACAGTGTTTACATAACAGTTGTGATTATATAGTTAAGGCCATTAACAGGAAGGTGGGAGGGATGTTTCATGTGAGAGTCCACTGTCAGAATAACAAGCTGATGTCATATAGAACGGCAAATAAACATCAGATGTGAACATCCTTCAGTGATTATCTCCCTGGGATAAATCTAAACCAGAGACCTAGAATTTGGAAGCTTTTTATCGCGCAATCAGCCCTTCAATTGCCCAGGCCTCTTGATATTTTTTATTAACAGCATTATGAATGCAAACAACATTTTGGAGTCAGTAATAAAAAGACACAAATGTGCTCTAAGCTTGCAAGAGTCTCATTTCTTCCTATCATTTTTTATAAACTATATAGGTCAGAGGTAATGAGCTTATATTTAAAAATAAACACCTGCAAAATGTAGATGTTGGCCTCTGTTTTCCCTCTGTTTCACATGTCAGCTAAAAATTGGACATCTGGTAATAGTAACCCAGAACATGCTAGTTGGAAGCTTGATTATTTTTATAACTGAATATATTTTTTTTCTTTAAAGACTGTTCCAAAGTATAACAAAATGTACAAAAGCTACTTTTTTAGAGAAAAATCTCTCTCTCTCTCTCTCTCTCTCTCTCACACACACACACACACACACACCTTAAAAAATTAACTCATTGTTAAGACTTGTTTTCTTTATCTGGAATAACATGCCATGGTACTAACATGCTCTTCTGGTGTAGCTGTAACCAAAAGATCTAGGCCACAGAACATTCTCCTGCCAAGTTTAATAGTACAGTGGTACCTTGGTTCTCAAACGCCTTGGTACTCAAACGCTTTGGTTCCCAGTACAACAGGAAGGTCTTCACTTGCCAGCAGCAGGACGACAAGGGGGGAGCCAGTTTAGTTTCTCCAGGGAGGGAGTTCCAAAGTCTGGGAGCAGCCACCAATAAGGCCCTCTCCTGCATCCCCACTAACTGTGCCTGTGAGGGTCGTGGGACCGAGAGAAGGGCCTCTCCTGGAGATCTCAAAACTCGGGCAGCTTCTTATGAGGGAATACGGCCTTTCAGGAAGCTTGGACCTTAGCTGCATAGGGCTTTACAGGTCATAACAATCACTTTGAATTCTGCCCGGAAATACACTGGTAGCCAGCAGAGCTGTTCTAAGCAAGGGACCCTAGGGCTGGCTATGTCTGCTTGCAGTATCTTTCTGCGGACCCCACCCCCGTCCCAATGCATTATAATGTACATTACAATATTTTCAACAAGAGGTTAAGCCTCTCTTTTTTTCTGGAGCATTTTAAAGAAGTTACATTTGTGATTTGTTTTTAGCTTTTTTATTCTTTTATGATACAATATAATGTTTTGCTTTTATTGTTGTTGTATCCTGCACTTACATATGTCTGGATGATGGTTGGTTTATATTTTTTATATAAAATAAAAATACATGCAAATAAATAAAACTACATTTCCAGGGAAAGATGCATGGGAAAATGTAATAACATGACCCTAGAGCTATTAAAATGTAACAATTGTCCAACAGTTAATAAAGTGCTGTTGCAATTAGACAAATTACTGTTGGTTATGCCTATATACTGTGCTGTTCAGTTACATTTAACTTGCAGAGATAGATTGCAGCATAAAAAGGTACAGAATTTTTTTTTAAGGAGCTAAATTTTTGCTTGGAGTTATATCATTTTGATGTTGTTTTTTAAATTATGGATTGTAGTGTTCCCCAAAGTGTGCTACTTTTGTAGTAAACATTTGCCTACTAAATATATTTACCTTCCTCATAGCTGTCCTTAACTGTCTTTATCCATCATTCCTCAATAGCTCATTTAGTGTTACAAGAATAGAGTTCAGGATCAAACCAGCCTCTAACAGAAACAGTTTATATTGTCCATTGCTATAAACTATTGAGGGCAAGGAGTGTTCAGCTGATGATAGGCACATTATATTCTGCAATAACTGTCGCTGTGGTTATGGTTCATCTGTAAAAATAAAAATAAAAAACAAAGGTACTACCAAAAGAACTTTACAATACCATAAGAAGCACCAAGAAGGGGGGAAAGAAGAGATTTAAACCAGTGCTGTAGCAATGGCTACAAAGATCAGTTTCTCCGCACAGCTAATGCTTACAAATTTCAGTTCTTGCTTATATTTGATCTCAGTCCTGAATTTCTTGAAAGGCGACACCAACTGTATGTTCAGCCTCATGCTTTCTTTTCATTTTCCCTGTAGAACTGGGAACCATATGGGTGCAGGCCTGGGTGCAGTGAGCCCTAGGGTGCCTTTAGCCAGTTCAGTTGAAATTTAGAGTCTGTCCCATCCTATCACCCAGCAGCAATAGAACATTTGTTCCCTGAAGGCCTGGCACGCTGCCAGCAGCAGGTGTTAGGCTGTCCTCTGGGAAGGAGGCAGCAGGCACAGGCATTGATGTGTGCCTGCGACAAGATGTTGCGAATCTGCTCTGGTAGCGGCGGTGACAGCATCTGGGACAGTGTGCTGTGAGTCACTATTCTGTAACCATTAAAAACCAGTTGCCGTCTCCTTTCCAAGAAAGAAATTAAAATCACACTCCAAAACAGCGCTAGCTGAACACAAACGTGTGTGTGTGTGTGTGTGTGTGTGTGTGTGTGCGTGAACGCGCACTCAGATACGAAAAAAGTTACTTTATGCTGTAAATCTGCAGTTTGAGACAAGAAAGCCACTAGACCACATGGTATCAGAGAGAGGTTGTTCATAGGAACAGGAGAGTTGTTGCAGGAAATTGCTGAAAAGCTTTATGGCTGCATGCTAAGGCAGAGGATTGAATGCATGTTTTGGGTAGAAGACTCTGCATAGAAAAGAATGGCTGAAATAAAAGAATACAGACCTTGGCTGCAATTCTAGACAGCCAAGGAAAAGAATGGAAGAGGGTGTGCATAGCTTGGGGCATATTGAAAATCTTTTATGGCAGCCAATTGCCTAGCTGAACAGGCAAACCTGTTCAGTCTGGTAGGTGGCTGGTTGCAGCAAAAACCTTTTCAAACACTCTGGCTCCCTTGTCCACATTTAATGGTCTCGGATCATGGGCCTTGGAAATTGCAGGTAGCATTCACGAAGATTTTTTAAAACACAGAACCTTTTTTATATATGACCAACACCTATTCATTCAAGTGGCTTGAGCTGATTTCTCCCTTTATGGAGAAAGCAGAGCTTGCCATAGCCGTTCATGTTCCAGTTATGTTCCATTCAGACTGGACTACTACAATTCACTCTATGGGTGCCTGCCTTTGAAGGCAGTGTGGAAGTTGCACCTGTTTGGTTGCTTGTGAAGACCAAGCAACCTGAGCAGATAACAGTGATTCTGAACTTGTTGCCAGTGTGCTTCTAGGCCCTGTTCAAAATGCTGGTTGTTGTCACAATTGAGTTTGTTTTAGATCTCTCACATGCATGCCACCTGAACTCAGTGATTTGCCAGTTTTTATTTAGTGTATTAGGCCTAGAACTTCATCTCTCATCCTCAGACTCACTTCCTGCAAAAGTTAGTTCAGACACTGGGATCTGCTCTATATATTCTGCTGGGAAGACAGGTGCAAAAAATAGTAATTCAGTTTCTCTGCAATCTCCTTATCCTCCTTTAGCATACCTTTGACTCCCTTGCCATCTAAGGTTCCAGCCTCACTCATAGGTGGTGATCTGCTACTGATGTGTTTAAAGAGCTTCTTGTGGATGCTGTGCCAGATTTACCTATAAGCTAAACAAGCTATAGCTTAGGGTCCCGCTCTCTTGAGGGCCCCCAAAAAAATTAAAGGAAAAAAACCTTGGATGTACATTTCCAAAATGTAAGATAAAAAACAAAACAAAACCTATGATACAGCAACAGTGTTTTGTGTTGTGTAGGCTCCTATTTTGTTATGTGCAAATGGCTTTAGATACCTATTAGGTCCATAAATTACCATGTAGCATATATTCAAGACAAAAACAGTGACAATTTGATGTTGACAAAGGACAGCTGGACATATAAAGGGCCCCATTACCTTCAGTAGTTTAGGGCCTCTTCAAACCTAAATCCAGCCCTGTGTGGATGGTCTGCATGGTGACTCAAGTGACCTACATTGTGTGCTAGAGGAAGCTCTGCATGTGCTGCCTAGTGATTGCTCTAGCAGCCATTATAGTTCAACTCTGAAAACACATTAAGTTGTCTTTCTGTAGCTCTCTTTTCGCATATGGGCTTTGAATACCGACTAAGCCTGGGGTGGGGTGGGGGGGAGAATAGATTGGAAAGAAATTAGATTGTACCTTTTCAATTTAGTTGCACAGACAACTTGGCAATCTAGTTTGTATTTCAGCAACCCACTTTTATGTATCTTAGCTTAAATTCCTTACATCTTGTTGAAAGTCTTTGTTACTTTGCTCCAAGATGGGTGTGTAGTCTGATCTGCGCAGCAAAACCAAATGGTTTTTAATCCAATCCACATAATATCTGTTTAAAACCACCTTTGTTTTAGAAAGCAGGCCATTTTGCTGGGATAGTGGCAGGCTGGATGTATAACCTATTTTTATTTCTTTCTTTTTTACAGCAGCTCTGAAGAAGACTTCTATGTAATCCAACTGTTTGCTATGATCATTTTCTGGTTGTCCTGCTCCAGACTTTAGATTAAACACAAACATCAAGGCATTTGGCATAGGTCATTGAGCCAGTCCACACATTCAGACATGCTCCTGAATTTCCTACATACAGACATCAAGTGGTTCTCACTTGCTCATATTGCTGTAGAAGAACCTGCATATTATTGCTTTTATTGCTGTCATGTAACAACCCATTTTTATTCATTTCTATTTTATTCATCTAATTTCTTTACTGTCTCTGTGTTCAAAGAATACACAAAGCGGTGTTCAACTACTTTTTGGATCTACCATAATCACAAGCAATCACAGTAATTGCCTGTAAATGTATATCTGTGTCCTTCTGTTTCACATGTTATTTCATTCAAGGTCCAGGGCCTTTTACATGTATGAAACTGAAGACCCCCTCCCACAAAAAGTCCCATTTGCTTTAAATGGGGATGATAATTTCTTCATGCTAGGCCATTTTCCATTTAGAAACACAGCTTTCAAAAGCTGCAAATACCCAGCGGGGATTGATAGGCTGAGGGCAGAGTGATTTACTGTAGCAAGCCACTAGAATGCCTGTTTAATGTAGCAGCCATAGTACGACCCTTTAAAAACAATCTTTGCTGTAAATCTCGAAGCTCTGGAATGGGAATGAGTAAACGAATTAAACAAAAATATTATTCAAAACGTAAGCAGGGCTCTGTGGGATCCTTGTCAAAATATCCACACTACACCGTAATACTGTCATATTACAAAGTATTGCAGGGTTTTAATAAAATAAATAAATTGGGGGCAACATGCTTGAAGGATTTTTTCATGTGTTATGGAGTCTTCCCACTGATATTCCAATGGTTATGTGAACTTCATAGATCATGGTATGATTCGTGTTACATTGGTAGCTACTCTCTGTGTATTATAACTGTAGCTGCTACACTTGGATAGAATTCAGCAAACAGTTCTATCCCTCTCCTTAAGTCAGGACCAAGAGACACCAGTGGAGAATGACAATGTTCTTCTCACCACTCATTTTCTCCTTTCACAGTACAATCCTGTGCAGGTTTACTGAGAAGCAGCGGTGGAGCAAGCCGATCGGACCCCTGGGGCGTGCGTGCATGCCCTGTGCCCAGGGGTGGGGCCAGCCGCCCACAGGGCAGGGCCAGATGGGGGAGGATGTTTCATGGGGCCTCCGTGGAGTCTGCCTGCCTCCTCCCACTCAGCTGCCCTACAGCTGAGGGGGAGGCGGCGGGTGGACCATTTGGGGCAGCGCGGAGCCTGCGGGTGGCCAAGTCACCGTGTCACTCCCAGGAATGCACTGCAGGCCCCGTGGTGAGTGCCGCCCGCCATTTTGACACCCCCTCAGTGGTGACACGCAGGGCGGAACACCCACACCGTACCCCCTTCCTTTCAGCCCCTGCTGAAAAGTAGGTGCTCATGTGTTTAGGGTTACAGACTCAGTGGGCTCATGGGCTTCAGCCAGGAACCAGATGATATTTATTTATTTTAAAGATTTATAAGGTTTCTTACCCATCCTTCACCGCCACATCCCAGGCCAGATTACAACCATAAAACATGCAATAATAAAGACAGATAAAATCATTTCTAAAATGCAAAAGTTATTCCAAATGGAACAGAACAATAATGGTTCATCAAAACCAGTGACATGTGGCATGTGATGAAATAATGGGAAATGTACAGTGGGATTCCCCCCTCCCAATGCATGTCTTGCACCCTCCCTAAAATAGCTCTAGAGGGCTGGAAGAACCTCTGTAACAGATTTGGGGGTGTTGAAAGGAGAGAGGAGGAGAGAATGCTGAGCATGCAGAAATCCTTGCACTGATAGGGTGTATCCAGCTTAGCTCTGAATGAACATTCCTCTGTGATATGTGTTGCAGACTGTGGAGCCCACTTCTGGTACAGAAGGAATCTTCAGCATCTGTGCCTGCAATCAGCAAGAAGTATGAAGCTTATGGAATAACCACGTCTGCTATACCTTACCTTCTTGTTTTGCTTAGTCAGCAGATCTGACTACTGATTCATCTGAAGACTGATGAATGGATGTCACAAGAATGTGTTCCCCTGTGGCGGGCTCCCGCACTGTAGGAATGTTTACATCAGAAATCTAGGATGCCTTGGAATCAACTTTTTACCAAGTACCACCTAACCACAGCTGAAACCACATTCTGAAATGGGTTCTTAAGTGGTCCTGGCCCTCACAGCAACCTTCAGTGAGAGACAACATGTATACCATCGTCTCTCGACAGAACATGAAAAACAGTTTGGAAAAGAGGGTGCAATATTGGCTACCTTTGGCCAATACTGAAAGCAAATGCATTAATATCCCATGAAACAGGTTCTGAGCTCTGAGAGGTTGTAAATTCTTCCAAAAGCCAGAGTGAAAGGCCAAAGGTAGCCTGGAATGGATTGCCCAAGAGTGCTCCCTGCTGCATGAAGGAAGCTGCCTTGACTCAAAGCCAAGACCAATGGGCTGTGTTTATTTTGCTGCTCTGTGGAAAACTGCAGAGGTTGTGTTTCTGGCACTGAAAACTGGAAGACTACAGGGGTGGAAAAAGAAACCCCCAAAGAAGGCGAAGAGATGAAAATGTAAATAAACAACAGAAGCTAGTATTAGCTTATTGCCCATGTTGTATGTTTTTCAAAGCTCTTTCTCCTTTTAAAAAAACCCTCTTTAAGATCACTAAAAGCTACAATTTTCCAAAAGGCACCTATACATTTGACAGGCTAAAATTGCCTCTGGCTAATCTGGCAATGATTCTAATAAGCTCTAGTGAAAGAAACCTCTTCCCACTGTTTTAAAGTAGATAAACTGCAGTGATACCTAATATGACCCCATGTTCATACCAGAGGAAAACAACTTTCATGGTTTAAAAACCTCTATCCACAATCAAATTTGAAGTCATATAAAATCTGAGGAAGGGAATTAATTTGTCATTTGGAGTATCAGATGTAGTGATTTTGTTGTTTGTTTGTAGACTGGTTTAAACATTTAAAATATTCTGTGAAAGATCACATGAAATACTAGCTTTGTGCCTAAATGTCCAATATTTGCAAATAAAGGGGAGGCGGTTGTGACTGAAGGATTTGATATTCACTCTTTTATCAACCCCTTCTCCCTTTGCTTCACAATCTGCTAGTTAGGCCCTACTCAGGGTGACATCTTTAGTAGATGTGAGCGTAGTTTTCACAAAGTGCAGAACCTTTTCAGTGGCTGCCTTCACACTGTGGCATTTCCTCCACTAGGAGATTGGTTTGGGCCTGATGTAGTCTTCCTTTCTAGAAACAGGTCAAAAGAAGACTGGAAGCCCCTGTTTGCTGATAGATACTTGATCTTGTCCCTAGTTTTAATTCCATTAGGGTTTTTTTTAAAAGTGGATTTCAGTTTGTTTTTAAAGATGTAAACTGTTTGGCAATTGCACATTGATGATAAAAGTTAAAGCACTGGCCTTATGTACATAGCTCCCTTTAATTTAACTACCCTTCCCTTCTACAAATGCCAAGATAAGAATGATGTGTTGAAGAAAAGGTTAAAGCTGTTTTTCTCAAGTTGTATTTTAATGCCTTCTCACTTAAGCTACAAGAACACTTATTTATCAAGCAGTGTCAGCTATGGTTCCAGTTTCTCACTCAGATGTACCCCTCGTTCCTTTAACATCAGGGCAGTGAGGCTCACAGGGGTCTCACTTGCAAGAACTCAAGTCCTGCTTTATATGGGGAAGGTAGGAAAACATACCATTTATAGCAGGAACAATGTGTCATGGGTTGTGTTAAAGCAACAAACTATGTCTCCAGGCCTGGATTCCAACATCAATCATTTTCTTTGGTTAAGTAGAAACATAGGAAGTTGCCGCATGCTGAATCAGACCATTGGTCCATCTTTCTCTGCACTGACTACATTACCTGGTAGTGGTCCTAAAGACAGGAGTCTTTGTCAGCCCCACCTGGAGTTATACTGTACTGTACTAGACATATAGTATATTCTATTTTTGTTTAGCTGCAAGAGGTGGGGGAACTAAACCAAGACAGTGTGGCCTAAAATGCTCTGGAACTTAGTCCATTATTGTTGTCACCGATGGCACATGAGAGCCAGTGTGGTGTAGTGGTTAAGAGCGGTAGTCTCGTAATCTGGTGAACCGGGTTCGCGTCTCCGCTCCTCCACATGCAGCTGCTGGGTGACCTTGGGCCAGTCACACTTCTTTGATGTCTCTCAGCCCCACTCACCTCACAGAGTGTTTGTTGTGGGGGAGGAAGGGAAAGGAGAATGTTAGCCGCTTTGAGACTCCTGAAAGGGAGTGAAAGGCGGGATATCAAATCCAAACTCTTCTTCTTCTTCTTCTTCACATGAAATGAACCTGACAGAAATATTTAAATAGATGAAGAACATCAGCATATATCTAAATACACACAGGTACATGCAGTGACACGCGTTATCTGTAAAACCTCACAGTAGCACACAAACCACATGCAAATACACAAACAGATGTCCCCCCATCTACCAATATGCAAGCATACAGATAGTCCACACTCTTACAAATGCAGACCACTGCAGCCTTCTCATTTCAGCGGCAGCCATTTTCCTTTTGGGAAGCAGGTCTCAACAGTGAAGCAGCTATCTGCTTTTAAAATTGTATTCTGGATTAGGCGCACGTGAAGACAATTGAGTGAACAGACAAATGGTGGATCAAAAAGGCTGTAACTGTAGAAGGAAATGAGGAGCAGATGGGGCTTGTCAACCTGGGAAGGTAGCCCATCTAGGAGATGGAAAACTCTGATCCTAAACCTCCGCTGCCTTGAGTCTATACTCTTTTGTGAGAAAAGCTTTGGGAGTAAACCCTGAGGAAAAAATCTGTACTTGTAACCTTGTGGGAGTACAGACTTTTTCTTCGGGAGAAGACTACGGAGTAAACCCTATCCAAATCTGGTGTGGAGTACCCAAGACATCTTGTATGCCTCCTTCTGGCAACTCCTGCAACCAAGCTAGTTCCAGATGTATTCTTGTGGACTACTGTACATCAGCGAGGCTGCAGAGTTCATTTCGGTGCTGCTAACACAGCAAAAACAATGTGGGAGACAGCAGTTATGAGTTACCAGTTTCTGCACCCACAGAAGATGCTGTGATTCTTCAGTTGCTTGGCTTCACCCCCAGAGGTGCACTTCATTCTCTCTCAAGACAGACAGATGCCAACAACGTTGTTGTAAATCCCCTTATGCAACTTTTTACTTGAAAAGCAACCAACACGTTTTTAAAGAATAAATAAATGAGAACCCACTGAACAGATCTGAGTTTCACCACTTGCCCTTAGCAAAACGAGTGGTTTAAATGGGAACTTTAAAATGTTAAAAATGTTAGGAATACATAATTGATTTTTTTTTTGTATTTTTAAAATAGATGGCATCACAATAAGAAATGCAGCAGTTGTCTTCACGTTAATAAAGTTATTTCCTTAATGCTATATGGTAATGACTTTCTGCAACTGATTACCATTTCACAATCCAGGATAGGTACTCTGCTCTTTGTTTTAAAGTTTTTAGATCCCCAAACCCTTTAGTAATTCAGGACCAGTTTACTGAAAAGACAAACAGTACTTATATGCATAAATTTGCTTTACTGAGAGATTTCCCTGCATTAATTGTTATTGAATAAGGACATGATTGTAGCCATAAATCATGTTTAAAAGGATAAAGTCAAGCCAAAGTAAATGGCTATGTCATTTGCTTGTGATAAAGTACATAATAATGCATATATCTACTGTAAAGAGCTTAATCTATATGTTGCTGAGGAGTTTAAACATAGATCCAATGGTTTAGTGGAACTGGAGCTCAGCTTAACATATTATAAAGCATCCTGCACACTACACCTTAAGAGCAATGCAAAGCCAGGGATGATTCCAGGTAAGCATTCTGCTCCAACATTTGGATTTCCCCCTCTTTTGTTTGTATTTTCAATGCCCATTTCTATAGCAACTCCAGCTATATGACCTTATTTCTTTAGAGTTTAAAAGCCAAAAAGTCTTCTCAGTATTAGGATGAAAGCCCTCATGAACATAGGAAAACCAGAACTCTGGGCAGACTGGTATATGGGGCCAGAGTGAACAATAGATGCAGGAAGACTTAAGCTAATTTCATATTTCTGAAGCTTAGCCTGCTTGGATTCCTCAGGAAGCTTTTTATAAAACAGGGCTGGGCACTGGATTTGGGTTAAGCCTGAATACCAAACAACACTGGGAAAATTTGTGACAATCTGGGCTTTGGCCAAGTAGAGGTAAGTAGCAGGGAACGTTCCATTCTCACAATACAGAAGACAGAGTTAAGGCCATATACTCAGTTGTGCCTTACATATCTGAAAATTACTTTTAATATTCTGTAAGTATACACTACAGAATGCATCCTTATGTTCTGCTGATAGGATAAATAGCAATTAAAAATGAGTGCTCCTTCGATGAATAGGCCAGACGCATGTCAACATGAAGTCCCTTTCAGCTGCCAAACATTTGTAATCCTTATAGACTTCATTATGAAAAATTCATAGCTTGAGTGGATATAAAACTTGTCCAAATACAGGACAGTTAAATCCCCTTTAGTTTCTTTGAGCCCAGTACAGACATCTGAGTAAATTAAGAAGTTGTAGGGTACCTTGAGTTTGGGTTGGGCCTCATGGAGAATCACTGCCCAAGTCTGGGTTGAAGGCAGAGCAGTGCACAGTCCTACTATATAATCAGAGGACACAACCAGGCTGCAAGAAACAATAAATGGAACTGAAGAAACTGGAAGTCTATGAGGTCCACAGCCATGAATAAGAAGGACTCAGATCCAATGGCATATCCATTGTGAAAAACACAGGAAGTCACCTTCTTGCCTCCTTTCCTATTGTAATGGCACAATTCTGTTTATAGATTTGGTAACACTCTGTTTCAGAAAATCCTGGTTGGAACAGACCTAAGTGATGCTTGAGGAAGAGAGCATGAAAGCAGGCAAACAGCATTATAACAGTAGGCATATGTGCGTGTTGCATGTGTGTGTTTTATGGAACGTAACAAATGAATGGCAAAACAACAACACACTAGACTAGAGTTGTGATATCAGTAATTTTTCTCCCTGCATCTTATACACAGGTGCACAAGCTACTTTTCTTGGAAAAAAATAAATAGAAAGACCATGACATTACGGAGAATGTAGCAAAATTTCTAAGATATGCCATGAAACTACATCACTATAAGATTTGAGAGAGATGTTTTAACCTTATTGTTTCTGTTTTATCTGAAAGAATCTTCTTTTATGAACAGATACCAACTTTATGTTTTGATTTATATACTTTTGTACCCTCTGTATACCAATAAAGGAGACTGAATGATGATGATTGCCCTATTGAGAGCCAGTGTGGTGTAGTGGTTAAGAGCGGTAGTCTCGTAATCTGGGGAACTGGGTTCGCGTCTCCGCTCCTCCACATGCAGCTGCTGGGTGACCTTGGGCCAGTCACACTTCTCTGAAGTCTCTCAGCCCCACTCACCTCACAGAGTGTTTGTTGTGGGAGAGGAAGGGAAAGGAGAATGTTAGCCGCTTTGAGACTCCTGAAGGGGAGTGAAAGGCGGGATATCAAATCCAAACTCCTCCTCTTCTTCTTCTATTGACCATTGCATAAGAATTCAGAAAAGCCCTGCTGCATCAGACCCGTCTACTTGAGCATCCTGTTCTCACAGCTAGATGCCCCTGAGTAGCCTGCAAGCACACTCCATCACTTATGATTACCAGCCACTGGAGCAGTCACTGATAGCCTTCTCCTCCATCATTCTTATGTTACTCTGTGTGAGAGATATTTTGCTACAGTCATTTGCCGTTCTTAATTGCAGACAGCATATTTATTTATTGCCAGGTATCTGAAAAATAAGCAAGAGCACTTCGGATGAAGCACAAGAGACCAGTAGCTAATGAGGATGCAAGAGAAATAAAAATATTTATCTTTATTTTGCTTCATTGTTGGTGAAATGACAAATTCCCAGTGATCTATGGTTAAAATGCTACAGTCAGATTTACCTAAAATGGCAATTATACATCCTGGTTTTTGTTTTGTCATGTAGCAGTCTGTTGTTACTTCATGCTGTCAAGGATTAACAGGCTAATAAAATCAATTATGGAGCTTGCTTGTTTACTGTGTAGACAGTGTGTTTAGATAAAACTACTAATTCTTGTTCTGTGATGTGATTTTTTTTTTAATGAATGCCTTTCTCAAAATAAGAAGTGGTTGACATTAAACACTCATTAGCTTGTGATGATGAGAAAAGTTCTTTTGGCAAAGATGCCCCCCCACCTCTATTTTTATGCAGTCACTTACTGTAATTCATTTTAAAAAGATATGCAAAGGAGTATAACTAATTAGAAAAAATAAGCTATTGATGTAGTTTTCCATTATTATATTATTTTGTTAAATAGGCGAAAAAATGCTGCTCCTTTGATGCAATTGTTATGGTTTTAAAACAAACAAAATCCATTTGTCTGCCTTACACATCATTGTCTAACAGGATGCAAAATTGGGAGAGAACTATATTGACCATGAATTGAAATAACAGAAGTAAATGCCTTTCATTAGTGAAAATATATTGTATATTAGGAGTGGGGGACCAATTGGTTATGTTTCTTTTTAAAAACCCTCATTAAAATTCTTTAATGCTTAAGTGCAAATTTTACTGAATAAACACAATTTGCATGCAGTTTTGACTAATGTAAACCTTTTCGCAAGAAATTTCTCCTAATCGAATTTATGTTCACTTATATATTTATTTTATGTGGCATTTCCCTTTATATGCATTTTTGTAAACATTGGGAGGAGAACTGCATCGCAAAATTCCAGGGAAGTCTGTCATAAGCCACACAGAAACCTTTTGGCTAGTGGAGGAGGAGGAATGTGACAAGAGTGGGCTACCTAATCTTGGGGTGAGATCCAGTGGTAGGGGAGGTCCTGATCTGGAGCTGGGGGATGGACCAAATGGGTTGTTGGGGAATATTTCTACCTCACTGACAGCAGATATCCCAAGTGCAGAGGAGGGAGTGTCTGATATGGCCCCGGTCTGAGCTCCTGATGGTGAGGGACTTCCCACCTCTGGGGAGGTGCCTGACAACCCCTCCTTCATCACCAAGGATGCAATTTCAGCTGACCTGGCATGACCAGACCCAGCCTAACCATAGAAGTGTGTGATTGCTTGCCTAGTCCCCAGTATGGGAGTGTTGTGACTGACTGTACCCACCTTGCTCTTCAAAAGGAGAGGTCAGGAAGTGGAAGAAGAGGTCAGGAAGTTAGCTTGTTCCTAGCCATGGACCTCATAGCCTTGGTTTAACCATTAACTTTTGCACCTGCTCCATGTTTGGGTCATGAGTCCCTGAGACAGGACAAAGTGCAAATTTGATAGATTTGGTTTTAAACTAAATTGAATTCCCTCCATCCCTCACTTAAAATGGCTTGGTTCACACATCACAGTAAGTCAAAGTGTGGTGTACTGGGACCATGACAACAAACCTTGACTACAGATTGTGGTTTTATGAAGGACAGAGCATAACTATGATCCTGAGTTCAGACCCACTAAGCCAAGCCTTGGCATATAACTGCTATGTTACCTTGATATGGAGAGGAGCCAAGTGACTGTGATTTCCCTGGGGGTCAGTACATTTGTGCAGTATGTTGTTGCAACCCTTTCCCATCACACGTCGGTATTTTAAAGCCAATTAAAGATCCAGTTAAATGGAGAACCTCTGCTTCTTAATGGAAGTGTAGGAGGATTTTCGCCAGGTGAAGTGCTTTTGCACTCAGTGCCTCCCTGCCTCCCATAATCCATGCTGGAGTGAGAGCCAGGTATGAAGATGAACTGCAAGGAAGCCCATTCCCCCCATCCCTGGGGGAAATTTGCAATGGTGTTTTACCCTCTGTCATCCTTGCTTTTCATTCGCTGACAATCCACTGCTGTTGTGGGGGCTGCCTCCATTAAGGCATGTGGAACCGGAAACCCAGATGAGCAGATCTTTAAATCCAGTGTCTGATCTTCAGATATGGCAACCATGAACTTGAAAGAAGAGATAGAATCATAGAGTTGGAAAAGACCCAAAGGGTCATCTAGTCCCAGCTCCTGCAGTTCAGGATGTGGAAGTATTCGTGAAATAAAGCAACCTGATTTATGCGTATAAACTTACTCATTCATGCTTAGTAACACATGCCTTGAATGTATGTCCGTAGTACAGTATAAATTAATATCAGGGCTGCTTTTCATGTTACAAAAAAGGTGTGCTTTTGTGGCTGTTCCTTTTTTTGCCTCCGGGCCGGTGCAAGAGAAGCATGGATAAGACCTGGCACTGGTAGTTGGACCAGTTTAGGATCCAGCATATCTTTAGCTAATCCAGTCCCCCCCCCCAGCCCCAGAAACACTTGATTTCAGGGGGTTCCACTGGCTACCACTGGCAGGGATACTGTCAACATTATCTTCCACAAGACTGTGCTTTCAACAGGTACAACAGAGACCTCCACAGTGATGAAGCCCACCACTGGCAGAGATGGGTAGAGGCACATATCCATGAAATCCAAGCACTGCCCAGCATGGGGTTTCCGGTTGTAAATCTGTGAACAAAATACTGTCGGCTATGTATTTAGTCCAGAAACTTCATTGCTGCCAACATTTTCTCTTTTAAAGTTGCTGCAACTTTTTCATAGCTAATATTTTTTTTTTTTTGCAGATTGAGTAATTAAATATATCCAGACTTCATTTTAACCCAGCAGTAGTTTTTTGCTATAAATTAAGCAACCTTAGATTCAACAGCTGGCATTCCCTTCATGCCAAATACAGGATCTCAACAGATTACAACATTAATTTTGTTGTTGTTGTTGCTTTATGCAGAGCAAGGGCGGTTAATTTACAGCCTGCAAGCTGCACATGTCTCCACTCCACAGGCACTTTCGTGCAATGAGTGGGCTCTTGTTAGGATGATAACTGCTTTGCTACTTTATTGCTTTCAGGCTGATCTATACAATCATTACATTTCACACGAGAGCATTAACATTAAATCTAAGTAACATTTGGTGAATGGTCCAACAAATGTCTACATCAGAATTCATTATATATCACTCTGTTCCCCCTTCTGCCCATTTTATGGTTTGATACTTTGATGACTTGTGGCTTTTCTTATGCTTATCCTCTCATGTTTTGTTTTATATTGTGATGACTTAAGGGAAGTGCAGGTGATTCAGCTATTAATTGACTATCCAACAGTAATTTGTGTAGGTTTGTAATGAAAGGAGGCTTTTTCAAGATGGTGCTAATTAGTGGGAATCAGTGAAAGGATGGCACTCAGGACCAGCTATCCTTACTTTGAAGAATGCTTCATGAGTGTCCATGAGAAAAGGAATACAGTGTTCCTTACTAAAATCTTCATTTTTGTGAGGCAATATGGCCTTCTGAATTTGAGAGCCACCCCAGGGGATGTTATAATGGCTGATTATACACACTGAAGTGCTCTTAATCTTCATGAATTCTTTTGAGATATTTTTTCACTGATGTGGATATATTTAATTCCAAGCCCATGAGTTCTAGTGTTATGAAACATGGAGCAAAACTTTTCTGTATCCATTTTCTCAGTGCTATGAGTAATCTTATAAGCATCTATCATGTTACCTCTTACTTGCCTTGTCTCTAAACTAAAATGCCCCCAATGCTGTAACTGTTCTTTACAATGGATTCGCTCTTTTCCTTTGATCATTTTCTGAACCTTTTCCAACTCTACAATGTCCTTTTTGAGATGAGGTGAGACAGAACACCCCTGCCTCTCACAGTTCTGGGGTACAATTTCCCTTTATTCTTATGAAGCTGTGAACACTTTTTTCAAAACAACAACAACAACTTTATAAAAATTTGATGGTGCTTGAAGGGTCTGTGTAAAAGCCTGCAGTAAATGCTCTGAGTTCCAGTATTTGCCTTTTCTGGAGCTAGCTGAATAACTATCTAATCCACTATAATGTCCTCAGGCATATAAACCAGCCCTTTATTTTACCTGTTGGCTTCTGAACCAAGGAACAACTGCTGCTTTTACCCATACACAGCTGTTGGCTGTAATGCTTTCAGAAGAACTTACTTCTGAGCAAAACATAGTTAGGTTGGTGTTGTCCGTAGCAGTATTTGATTAAGGTAGAAAAAGTGAAAACATGACTCTGCAAAATTTACAGGCTCTCAAAAGCACCAACAATACAATTGCCCTGATCCAGTGGCTCTTTGTATTCACAGGTGCTAGGATACACACACCTGGATTTTCACCATGGATACAGACCTCCATTTTCACATTGTGGAGGAAGCATGTCTGTGTTCTGATCTTGTTGTACATGTTGAAATGGAATATAAATCTTCCTCAAGTGAAAGATGCATAGACTGGGGCCCTGAGGATTACAAGAGCTGGATTTATTCCAATCCCTTCTCCTGGTTCGGTTGTACAGTGTTGTCCCCCCCCTTTCATTATTTCTAATCCCACTGTGATTTTAAAACTAGATGTGAATTGCACATTATCATGTTCAAATGCATTGCTTTCCACAAAGCAACCTCAGTCACAGTTGGATTGTTGTTGTTGCTGTTTAACTGCTACTGCAATACAAACACGGACTAATAACAGTCATTGGGAAATTGGTGCAAACAGAAATAGGAGGGATGTTTTCCTTCATTCCCTCGGTGTTGTCCCATTTCCTTTTTCTCAGAAAGCATACAGTCCCGATTAATGAAAAATTTTCTGGCTTCCTTTCAGTGTCTGGCTTTGGAACATTTGCTATTTGATATCTGAGATACGTACAACATGTTCACAGTGAATTCTCCGACTGAAAACAGCAGAGTTCAAACCAAGTCAATTAATTCACAGAGTGAATGGATTCGAGCCCAGAATCTCATGCCTTGTGGAGGCCTCTTTGATACTCCTGCCAAAAGATATCTGTTTATAAATGCAGTAAATGTAACTATTTGATACTTATAGCTCTTGCAGTCTTATGTGATCCCCCCCCCTTGTTATGGCTGATCTCCGATAATTGAGTTACATTTTGCAGACATTTCAGGCATTTTTCTCTCCCTCTGTAGTCTGCTTTCCCCCCTTTCTCTCTCCCTCCCTCCCTCTCTCTGGCACTATAACTCAGCCAGTACCTTCAATGGTCTCACATTTCCTCCCCCTGCCCCCGCCCTCGTTGCCTTGGATATTCTGCTGAAGTCAGGCATAATAAAGTCCCATCCAGTATCCATACACTCAGCCAGGCTCCTTCTTGAACCTGTTTTTGTTGCTTTGGAATCTGAGAGAGCCTGGCTTATCTGGGAAAGCAGAACCATTTAGGCACATGACCTTGATGAAAGCTACCACGATAAATGCTCTAAAGCACCCATAAACTCATTTACATGGTACACATTTATTCAATTTCTAGTATGCAGAGGAGCTGCCACTGACATTCTGCCGCCTCTTGGGCAAGACAAATCAGATGCTTGGAAATGGCAATTTATTCCTGAAACCTGACATAGGCAGATGTTCGGGCGGGGGGTGGGGGAGAGGTAGGAATTAGTTAGGGAGCGGGTGGCGCTGTGGTCTAAACCATTGGACTTTTTGGGTTTGCTGATTGGAAGGTCAGCGGTTCGAATGTGTGCAACAGGGTGAGCTCCCATTGCTCTGTCCAAGCTTCTGCCAATCTAGCAGTTCGAAAGCATACCAGTGCAAGTAGATAAATAGGTGGCGGGAAGGCAAATGGTGTTTCTGTGTGCTCTGGCTTCCGTCATGGTATTCTGTTGCGCCAGAAGTGGTTTAGTCATGCTGGCCACATGACCCGAAAAGCTATCTGTGGACAAATGCCAGCTCCCTTGGTCTGAAGTGAGATGAGTGCCGCACACCATGGTCACCTTTGACTGGACTTACCTTTTTTTCTACCTTTAGGGATTAGTCAAATACAGAGGGAATATTACCCTGCCCAAGTGCAATGGAAAAGAAAGCAACCATGTGCCCCAATGGCAGGGGAACTAGAAGACATGAACACTAGAAGACATGCTGTGGTGCACTTTGAGGTCCCAAGGAAGCATCTCAAAAGAAGCAGAGAACTATGTAGCCAGCTACAAGTATGGTCAATGGCATGCAAATGGTGCTATGGTGACCAGAAAGATATCTTTAGAGCTAATCTGCCTCCCAAGGGCAGTATGTGAGGAAGCAGCCCAAACGTTGCTCTTAAGAGTGCAGTTAAAAGCAGTGATCCCTCAATTGTGTTTTCTTATCCTAAAATAAGACAGACTTAAGTTCCCTCATAAGAAGCCATGTCTGTTTTTGATGGAACATCTGAGTCTCTTTGACCACAAGATAGCAGATCTCACACAAATTACATGGAAAGGGAAAGTCCATGTTTCACTACTTGAAGGTGGACATTTTGAGTTCTTGCTCCCATGCTGTGAAAGAGAAGAAGGAAAAAGTTGAAAGTAGGGATTTGAGCCTATTCCTGCCCTTCTATTATTTAAATCCAGTGCACATGGGTCTCTAAAAAGCTGAAAACGGTAGCATCAGGAGACGTTTGCTGCTAAGAAAATTGCTGTGAATGCCTAGGTCTTGTAAAATTCCACAATAAGGTGAAGTTGACTTAGGTTGTACTAAGGCTATGTATATACAGTGGTACCTCAGGTTACATACGCTTCAGGTTACAGACTCCGCTAACCCAGAAATAGTACCTCGGGTTAAGAACTTTGCTTCAGGATGAGAACAGAAATCGTGCTCCGGCGGCGTGGCAGCAGCAGGAGGCCCCATTAGCTAAAGTGGTGTTTCAGGTTAAGAACAGTTTCAGGTTAAGAATGGACCTCCGGAACGAATTAAGTACTTAACTCGAGGTACCACTGTACTAGTGGCTTAAAATGCAGCGAGGTTGTTTACTGCTGCTACATTTCAAGTCACATTTGCACATTCCTGAAGCCACCCAAGAGTGGATAGGGATCTTTTGACCTGATGCACATTCCCTATTTTATTTGCCTGTCTCTGCAACCTCCTCAACTCCCATTCAAGACACTGTCATCTGTGCTTGCGCTGTCAACTGTCCTTTCAGGTGGCAACTGGTTAGAGTGAAAATGCATCAAACAGCAGCATTTCTCAAGAAACCACCGGATAGCTGTGCATTGTGGTCATCATCGTTCAAAAGCCAGTGATGGGAGCGCACTGGAGCCAGAGTAAATGGCAATTGGTATACAGCCTAGCAGAGGTATCTTTCCCCTGCCTGCTTAAAGGTAGAGGAAAGCCTATTAGAATTCCTCTAGCATTCAGACACAGACAATGGGTGATAGATATCCAAGGAAGATCCTTGCCTGCAGCTTAATGCCTGGGAAGTCATGGTCACATTTCTCCTAGGACGCTCTATTGAACTGATCTCCACAACAACAAATTAGGTATCCATATTGTTTTAATTACAACAGAAAGCTTACTGTTTAAATAGATGGGGAAAATACACTGGAGAATTTGTGTTATTTAGATGAACTCAATGCATCCAAGTCAGTCCATCTACATTCCAGGCCCTTTGACCGTAAATATTTGCTGGCTTGTGGCCATTCACTTTTGCATTTGGCCCAATAACTAAGCCCATTCAGCTCCTCATCATGATTGCATGCCTGGGTGTAATGCGACTATGATGGCAATTGCAACACACTCTGGTTATGATGATCCTTCATTAAACACCAAGGATTTATTTCTGGAAAAGATCTGAAAGACTATAACATTCAGCAAGTTGTCATCTCTTAGGCAGAAGGTCTAGGAATCTGACTGGCTGAAATCGCACAGCAGCTAACATGAATTTCTAATGCAAAATTGGGCATTCTGCAAAGAATCATGAGTCAGATTCATTTAGAACATGAAGTGAATCTTCTAGTCTTTGTGATTGCCAAGTAAAGCCTGAAAAATTGTGGAAACTTGCTGCATATGCAGTTGTTGTTTTTTGTAGAGAACTCCCTTCAGTGTGGATGTGATAGCATTGGATGGAAAGAAGAAAAGAGCTATTTTCAAATTGAATGGACAAGCTAGCCAATGCAGGCTCTTCATTTTGCTTAGAGATACAGAAACTGCAAAACCAATGTAACTTTCATGTATAAAAAGAGCCACACGCTCCATCTTCTTTCTTGATATAAACGTATGATAACAGGGACTCTATAAAACATGACAGAACTTTGACCTGACGGCATTTACACATAAAGCTTTAGAAGCCAGTGGTCATCTTAGCTGACATCAGATTGCACAGCCAAGTCCCAATGTTCTATATAGCATTGTCTCTAGCCCCACAATCCAGTTGCTCTTTCTACAAATTTTCTTGAGTTGCAAACCATCCCTCACCCAGTCCCTAATAAACTGGAAGAGAGGCTGTCCAAATGAGCATAAATCTCAAATAAATGCAGTGTAAGACTTTGTCATATGACAAATGAGTCTGCAGCATTCAAGAATTGAAAATGGTAATCTGATGGAGGCACAGGTACAGTGGTACCTTGGGTTACAGACACTTCAGGTTACAGTCTCCGCTAACCCAGAAATAGTACCTTGGGTTAAGAACTTTGCTTCAGGATGAGAACAGAAATCGTGCAGCGGCAGTGGGAGGCTCCATTAGCTAAAGTGGTGCTTCAGGTTAAGAACAGTTTCAGGTTAAGAACAGACCTCCAGAAGGAATTAAGTTCTTAACCTGAGGTACCACTGTATAATGTTCCAAATTAGTTATACAATTGGGAGCAGGCCACAAAACTGCACTAGTCTTCATCCCCTGCCCACAAGTCCATTAGGAGGTGTTGTGGTTAATGTTGTTAGCTTGGATCCCAACAAAGTTAACTGAATCTTGGCCAATGGAATTGAAGTTGAACTAATTCTGTCGGGGTCCAACCCAAAATGAATAACCACAATTAGACTCAATGACATGGGAATTGGAGAAGTGATGGGGGGGCAGCACCCACTCACAGTTGCTTGCCCACGATTAAGCAATCAAGAATGTTTTATCTGCATCAGCCCTGTAGACACCACATTTCTTGAAATGCCTAATGGAATACAAGGCTCATAAACAGGATGCATTTCAAACAATGCCACAGATTGTATCATGGTAGCTGTGGAAGTCCCAGGATCTCAGTACCAAGTTAAAGGGTTCACTTTGAGGAAATAAAAGCTTAATTTCATTATCATAAGGATGATTATATGCAGCTTTGAACTGCACTGTTTCCTGTTTATCTTACTCACAGCCTTGATCTAAGCTGCATTTACTATTTAGAGATAATTACTTATTTTTATTTTTATTTTTTTCACAGTTAAGTGGAGCATTTTAGCACAGCTGAATTGCTGTGAGCCTTGGTGGAACAAATCTATTAGCGGTATGGCTTGAAACAATACACAAAAGAGCCCTGTGTGTGGTCTGCTCAACATGCTTTTCACTTCCTTATGTTAAACAATAAATCTCTGAGTCAGCTAGAAGTTGGGAGCCCAGCATCCAAGGAGAGCTGCATTTTATCTTTTATTCATTGGCAGGAGCATAGCTGTAGGAGGTATTCAAATCACACTTTTATTTAAACAAACACAGCTGGATCACATCCTCTTAATATAGCAATTCTCTAATGAAAAATAACAACATAGTAGTTATCTCCTTTCTTTTGTGCAGCTCTCAATTTGCTAAAATTAGGCAGGCTTCAATCCCATATAAAAATTGGCATGTTTTCATGACCAGAGCTCATAGCAACTAACTGCAAAATTATAATGGGGATGCAATTATAATGAAGCATGTGAAATGCATGTCCTTGTGCTGCTGTATGCTATGCAAGGTTATATGATTATTTTGTAATAATAACCCTTCCTATAAGACTTCTTTGTCAGACAGCTCATTCCATTTACTTAATGTTGAGTTCTCCAGTTATATGAGAAATTGATTTAATATTAACCATGAGCATGATGTAATCCAGTGCTAGAAATCTGGAGCTCCCCTAGTTGAAACACTCCTATATGCTACAAAAGCTGTACACTCTGCCGGCTAAATCTTTGAGCAGCATTTGATTAGCACAGTTATTAAGTAATTGCAGATTACTGTGTGTAGTTGGAGTCTTGGACTCAGTGAGCTCATTCAGTGCATCAACTCCCTGGAAGGCTGCCTTTCCCACACCAGGGATGAGGAACGTGTGGCTTCCAGATGTTGTTAGACTCTAATTCTCATCAGCCAGTGGTCAGGGATTGTGGACACTGTAGGCCAGCTATATCAGCATGGGCACAGACTTCCCATCCCCGCTAAGAGGTTGACATTGGTTCTCTGCCCTGCATGACAAAAATGGATTAGCTTGTGGTGTGTGCATTTTTTCCAGCAATCCAGTGTGTGGTGTACAGAAATTTAATAAATAATAATAATAACACAAAACTACATAACATAGTTAGAAACAAAAACAACACCCCCCACAGTTTAAAAGACCATAGATTGTATTATTATAGAATATATAGATATAGATATTGATGGTAAGATAAAGGACCCCTGGACAGTTAAGTCCAGTCAAAGGTGACTATGGGGTTGCGGTGCTCATCTCACTTTCAGGCTGAAGGAGCCAGCGTTTGTCCACAGACAGCTTTCTGGGTCATGTGGCCAGCATGACTAAACTGCTTCTGGTGCAACAGAACGCCATGACAGAAGCCAGAGCACACGGAAACACAGTTTACCTTCCTCCCACAGCGATACCTATTTATCTACTTGCACTGGTGTGTTTTTGAACTGTTAGGTTGGCAGGAGCTGGGGCAGAGCAACGGGAGTTCACTCCGCCATGGGGATTTGAACTGCCGACCTTCTGATCGGCAAGCCCAAGAGGCTCAGTGGTTTAGACCACAGAGCCACCAGCGTCCCTATTGTTATAGAAGATATATTTTTAGGCCAACCACACTTTCCTGAACTGTGAGAAGTCCACGGGAACAGCTTTAGGGTTCGTATGATAGAAGGAGAAACCAAGAGGCTTTATGTTAGAAGCAAAACATATTGGAAGCAAGGAAACTCCTAAAAACAAGTAGCAGATCTGCCAGTCCCACTTCACATTCCGAAAAAAGGAACTACGCCCAAGAATGCTTCAGGTTTTAGACAACTCCAGCTAAAAACTCTCAGTTCTGTCTCAATTTGTGTCCAAATCCAACTTGTTTTAGCTGCTTCTCTGTCTCTCCTGCTAGCTGAAGGGTGTCCTCTCCAAATAAGGGGAGAGAGTTTGCCATCCATCAATGAGCATTAATATTATTTTACTCAATCCATGACCATCAATTAGTTGTCCACTGATATGCATGTTCACAGTAATCAATACAGTCAAATTTATAGCAGCAATACCAAAACCTATCAAAGCGAGATGAATCATTGTGAGAACCATATTCAATCACTTTGTATCCTGTTTAATACCTTTAGTGCCCTGTGGAGATATAATGCCTATGTAAATGCAGAATTTGAATAACAGCAATCTAGGATAGCAAACACATATAAGGGTTACTTTGATTGGTTGTTTTAAACAATGTACACACTATTTAACAATTTATATACCACTTAACTATATTAGTCTCTTGCAAGGATAGAACACAAAAATAAAAATCAATTAAGCCTTAAAAAAACAAACATCAGTTAAAATGTCTGCTAGAAGTTAAGTACTTCAGTAGGTATTGGAAGTTCAGTAGGAAGAAGGCCCTATCAGACCTCAAGTGGGCCTAGAATACTAAACACATGGCTCCTGGTGGATGCAAGCCACTGGAGAAAACTATTACTAACAGTGACTCCCCCAAAGACCTCAGTGATCAGGCAGGAATATAATACATTTGGGTTCAAGCTCAGTTTATTAGATCTCATTCAGTCTACCACTGCACCCAGACAACAGTCCAGCTCATGCACAGTCTTCCCTGACTCAGGTATTATGGGTAAGTAGAGCTGTGGTCAGACATGGTCTCAACCCCTAGGAACAGATGTCCTAGAATTACCACCTCCTCTGCAATTGGGTACAATTTGGAAAGTTTGCTTTTCTTTGGAAGCTATCTGTACCCCAGGCATGGATTTTAGTCTAAAGAACCACAGTGTCCAGGACTGAGACACTGATGCAAATTGGCAAGACACAGTGAAGGGCATGGTGGAACTGATAAGAAAAAGAGTTAGAACTTAGCAAGGTTCTTCGAAAGAATGGACAGACTCCGTGTGGCTCAGAGGCCACCCATTGAAGAATAGGAATGTGCAGGATGGCACCATGCAGAAGATATTTGGCAAAGAAGACAAGTCTTCCAGCAATTGTCCACCCACGACTGATGGCGTAAAAACAAATAAGTAACCTTGGCATTGACCTTCAGGAATACAGCCCAGTCAAAATAATTTCCTTACAATGACAAGTAAAAAGTCTGGGCACAGTGACAACTTGTAGATTTTGCCTATTGATGTGCATCTTCTTTGGAGACAACACTCATGTCTGCCAGTATAGCCTGTCAGTAAGATCTGTGTCTAAAATTATCATGATTCTCGCCAATGGTATGCAAACAAAGAGGAAGCGATTTAAACAAAGATTAGCACCCAACAATTGTCATCTTTAAGCTCAAAAATCTTTTAAATTAACAATTCCACCGTTTAATTTTTTTACAGAATTTTTGTGAGCTCTATATTCTTGCTTAACTTCACAGGAATTATGTGATGTGGGTTAGTAAGATTTTTATTTTACAGGTAAGCATAAAAGCCAAGAAATAATGACCACCCCAAGCTTACACAATGAGGCTGCTACAGAGGTGTGACATCAATCCATCTTTTCAGCAATTGAGCAATTGAGCCACACTATTTAGTTAACCCCATAGCATTGGCCATGTTAACTTGATCCTTGGAAAATCCCCAAGATTCTCATAAACTCATGAGGTATTCCAACATAATCCACTGTGGTGGGCTTGATGGAGGGGCACCATAATTGGACTTTGTGCATCCTATTGGTGGCCAAAATGCTGGTGTTCTCGATATGGAAGGAACATGCTCCTCAGTACCTACTCACAGTAGGCTCTGCTGGAGCCTATTCTTCTCCTTTCCTCTCTCCCTCCCTCACCAAATGCCTTCCCCACTTTAGGTTTGTTCTTTCATTGAACTGTATGAAACTGCTAATTTCCCCTTTCCCCTTTATTATTCTGATTCATTGATTGTATAGCTGAGGGAAAACCAAAACCAAAAATATAAAGCATGTCAAAAATGCATTGCAGGAACTGATTTTTCATGTAATCTAAGTTCATGAGCAGCTTTTCACATGGTAATCTGTCGCTTTGAAATTCCCAAACAGGAACCTCGCAAGCAGGTCACTGACTTGCAAGCTGTGCAAGAGATCAGCCCTTTGAAAACCTTACATGTGAAAATGTGCAACTTTTGGCCAAGAGATAGGACCAAGCAGTATATCTGGCATAAAAATGGTGTCCTTTAGATGGGACTATGTAGCAAATCCTTTGGGACCATTCCATTGGATCAGAATTATTTTTTAAAAGAAGAAAGATATTATTAGGCAGGAAAGTGAAAATGTTGTAACAGACTCCCGAAGTGTGGATGACCACGGCAATTCTTGGGAAAGTCACCTAAGGTCTGTGTTTATGTGAGGGAGGCCAAACACCAGCAACACCAGCGACTTGTTAAACTCACTGGCAGGCCAATGTTGTCTTGGCTGATCTGCTTTCCAATGTCAGACAAAGAGGAAAAGCAATTGGCATCGCTTCTGCTGCAGTAAACACTCAGTGGAGCTTTGCCTGTAGATTTAGGTCATGCTTGACCAGCTTCAAAACCGCTGGAAGAATTTCTGATGTTGTTTTGCTGCGTGGATCTGAGAAATTAGATGTAGGCAAAAAGCCCTGCCGTGTGTGTTCCCGGTTTTCAATGTTAACCTACCTTACTGCTAAGGCACAGAGGTGGATACAGTCATTCAGAAATGGTTCACTGACAGAAGAGTTTATTTTGTATGGATTGTTGAAACTCCACAAGAAAAAGAGCATAGAAGAACCCCTAGACAGAAAAACAACAACCTTCAGAGTGTGTAAGTGAAAGTGTGTAGCTGAAACCTTCTTCCATTCCCCATTGACTCAGACAAAGCTGGCTTCACTTCATCCTCTTTGTATACAGAACTCTCTGTTCTCGTGCACCTTTGGAAAAATATGTAGCTGTGTTACATTTTAAAATTATGAAGTCATCATGCACATCCTCCTCTATGGTTTTGGCATGTTGACCAATTTTGCGCTAGCTTCAAATGCCCTAAAATCCACTGGAAAAAATGCCCATGGATACGAAGAGTGAATATGAAGCATTCTTAAGGCAAATTCAACACACCTAATCCCACAGCCTTGTGAATTTATGGCTGCTTAACAGATACTGCACCCAGTTGCATCTATTTTTTCAGACTGCATGCCAAAAAGCAATGAGTACAAAGAATAAGAAAGAAATGCTTTTTTAAAATTGGGCTTCAGCAAGGCTAAGGGGGTCACCTTTGGCCAACTCACCATTATGTTTTATATTTCAAGGGCATACTTCAAAACATGGTGCCGTACATTAAAAAAAGAGCAGCAAAATTTATTGCAGAGCCCAGTGTAAGAATAAGGTTCAGTTCTGACCTGGAAGGTTGCGCCCAAACTCTGGAATGGTATGGGAGGTGGTACTGGGGGCTGCAGGGGAAAGGAGAAATTGGCCCAAATCACATCCTTCCCTTTCTACTTCTGGCAGCATGCTGAGCTGAGCTGCATTCAGAGCATTCTACCACAGGCAGGAGCAAATTCTGGATCCAGTTTTATATAAGTCGATACTTTGGGTAGAAGTAGCTTAATTTTTGTCGCCAGCTCCTATCAAGACTGGGCATACATACATGAAATGAATACCCATGAATTCTGCATTATGCTCTGTAGGTGTTTCCAAAGACTTCTATAGGGCTACAATCCAAGTGATATTGACTATCTATTACTGAAATTCTTTTTAACAAATCTTTATAGTAGGAGAAAGGGGCTCCAAATTTGATCAGACTGGTGATATTAGGGGAGGGGTGTTCAGCCATTTCAGAGCTATGTGGATGGATTTTGATCAGTAAAATGGAAATGAAATGAACAGTCCCTCTGTTACCACTATTGCTCCAGTTAAATTCAGAGTCCCCTGTACTTGCTTAGCACTTAAAACACACACACACACACACACGTGTGCCTACCGAGAGATTTAATAATAGTTCTCTTGGATCTTATGTGGTTTGGCCCTCAGTCAGGCTTCCATTCTTGATCTACATCATTCAGGCATTCCCTTCTGTTTCAGGGTTGCATGTGGCACAGTGATATATCAGGTTTTTGAGGCTGCCAATCTAATATTTTGTCATAATTGAATAATACTTGCAATTTTGTTAAACACTCAGTTCATTCTGTTTTTGTTATGCTTTCAGAATTAATAGCCAATTCAGTTTGGGACATGATAAATGACCATGTCAAACACTAATCACTTCTAGTTTTTGTTCCAACATATTCTGGGGACAGGTGGGGGAGCATTCTCACAGTCTACACATTTTTCAAAATTCAGGAATGAAAATGGCACTTACCCAGTCCATAGAATGATATTCGTTAAAAAATTTTTTTAAAAAAATAATCACCAGTACTGTTGGTTCTCATATTACTCCACAGTTCCCACTGTTCCTCTTCATGATAAAAATTGAGACACTGGCCTCAGTTAATGAAAGTTAGTCATACTTAAATCCCAATGAGAGGTGGTAAATAACTTGCTTTAGCTGGGTTGATACATTAGAATGATTCCAGCCATTTCAATTTAGACATAATGGGCTGCATCCAAAGTTCTTTGCCCATCAACTCAAGAGCCTTTGAGCTAGTAGATTGATGAATCATAGAGTTGGAAGAGACCACAAGGGCCATTGAGTCCAACCCCCTGCCAAGCAGGAAACACCATCAGAGCACTCCTGACATATGGTTGTCAAGCCTCTGCTTAAAGACCTCCAAAGAAGGAGACTCCACCACACTCCTTGGCAGCAAATTCCACTGTCGAACAGCTCTTACTGTCAGGAAGTTCTTTCTAATCTTTAGGTGGAATCTTCTTTCTTGTAGTTTGGATCCATTGCTCCGTGTCCGCTTTTCTGGAGCAGCAGAAAACAACCTTTCTCCCTCCTCTATGTGACATCCTTTTATATATTTGAACATGGCTATCATATCACCCCTTAACCTCCTCTTCTCCAGGCTAATGAGTTTTAATGTTGCACAGAAAAAGGGTTCCAATGTAACAGTTGTAATAGCAGAAACTTATAATATTCAACAGATTGCACAGTCTACTCTATTGTTTAACAAAGTTACCAGCAGAACAAGCATACCCTGAAGTTACTTTAACGTAGTGTTACATTGAATACAGCCATATTTCTCTATATATACACTTTCTTCCTAATTCAGGAACTTCATAAAATGTGGAACTGAATGCCTGTGTTATCTCTGGAGGATTAAAAGTGTACATTTCACACCATGTTACACAAGCATGAGAAGATCCTTTTAATTTCCCCTTCATGACTATGGCCTATAACTATTCAAATAATCAATTATCTACAAATTCTAGTGCAAAATAAACTGATCCACATTTTCTGGACTACTGGGTTAATGGGAACTTCATTAGCCACTAGCTCTCACATTTCCTGCATCTTCCGGTGCAGAACTTAGTAAAAAAAAAAAAAGTATCAAAAGGCATCTACTTCAAATGCATCCACGTCAAAGGACAGAATCGGGAGTGTGCTCCTGGTTCTTCCCTTTCTTCCTTTGCAGTTGTAGATTGGAATGAGCTGTGTCCTCAAAGGAGGAGTACAAGACCCGCTTATGGAAGGGATCAGCTCCACTTAGCAGCTCCAATTGGGAGCTCCCAAATGGAGTCAACCCCGTTTGGCTTGCAGTGAATTCAGTATTTAAATCCCATGCTGAATGCAAGGGCCAGATGCAGCAGGGATTGGGAGTTATGGTTGAGAGCTCCCGAGTGGAGCTGAGCCAAGCTAAATTTAAAAGGTGCTTAATGCAAGCCCTGCTTGCAGAGGAACAATATTTTTGATCGCACTTTTGCAGCCATTACTTTACCTGTCCCACAGCTGAAATCAGTTGTGGGGCAGGTGAACATGGCTGAAGTAAAAGATCCCTGACCCAATTAGGACCCCTGGATGGCCTAAGGTGGCCCATGAATCAGAGGTTCCCCATGCCTGATCTATTATGTGACTGCCAACTGATCCTAATTAATGGGTTATTATGCAACAAACTTCTACTATTGGGTGGCGGTGGGGCATCACAATGAGTGCCTGTGCTTCAAAATGTACTGCTGCACTGCTGACTACATGAAGATTAGTTTATCAGTTTGTTTCTATGTATAGCCAAGGATATAATTCAATGGAAGTCAACTAAGCATAACTCTCAGATAATGCAAAGATTAATTCAGTTAAAAACAGGTTGAAGAAGTTGCTTTACAACCTGCCAATTACTAACTGTTTGGGTTGGTGATGTTATATTTTCTATACTTTGGTTATAGAAAATAGAACCAAACTCTATACTTATTTGGTCATTGAAACACTTATATAATGACAATATAGGTGTAACTTTTACAAACAACAACAGCCAGGTACTGGTATATTCTAGCATTCTAACTCTATACATCTCCAGCATTCTAACCCTATACTTTAGTTACTACTGACAGGTAGAGGGCAAATTTGCATAATGAACTGTTTAAATATTCAGTTTTATCAGGGCTTCAAGGCACTATTTGTCCTCAGCCTCTTCAATAGCTAGTGACCCTAATGAAATCAACATCATTGTCAAATCAAATTAGTCTTCTTGTTAATTTCAGACAGTGATGTTCATCTTTTTGATGCTTTCAAACAACTCTTTGGTAAATTCTTGCGACATCATGCTACTTAAATATGCTAAATGAGTCACTTGTTCAACGCTGCAATTGTCAGAAAAATATGAAACTTTGCTCTAAGGTAAATATTGTTGGGTCACTTGAAATATATGCAAATTTGACATTTCTTAACTGATTAGCATATCCACACATCAAAGATTCCTATATATCACATCAGATATGTTTGATTCAGGAGAGTTAAGGTCAGTGACACTTGGCATACTCTTTCTTTTCCATCAGGCAAGATAGAAAATGAAAGGCCTTTTGAAGGAAATGTGAGGAATGAAATTGTTTTGCTTAGGAGGAGAACATTTTGTTGCAAGAGGATGAAAATATGGTACGTAGCAGAGGAAGGCTCAAACATGGTTTACAGCACTTAGTCATAAAGAGGGGAAAGGAACATTGTCCACTGGGCTTTGAAAATGTTGACACACATAAAGGGAGAAATTCCAAGTGAATGCAGGCAGAGCAATCCTTTGGTCCCATTACGCTAGAGCAAATGGTGATGGAATCTAGTCACAATCTGATGAACGTCAGCATCGCAACAATAACTATAGAAACAAAATAGAACAAGCACACCAACATCATCTTTAAAAACTGCCACACATACCAGTCTTGATAGCAAGGTGATGTTTCCATCTTGGCCACAAAGAGAAGGGACTAATCAGCATGCAGCACCATGAGGACCTCATTGCCCTACCCATTCTACGCCCTCTCACACAATGCACACACAAGCAAAGACATGCAGAGCTCTTCATGCAAAGGAACACAGGAAGCTGCCTTCTACTAAGTAAGATCACTGGTCAGTTTCATCTGCTGTTGACACTGGTTGCAAACTCTGGGCTCCACTCAGGTAGGATTCAGCTATTGTGCAAGCCAACTCTTTCCTGATGACGCCACCTGCACAGGCAGTGGTTTACTTCCAGTGTTTTCCTCTCTCTTCCTGAGCCACAACCTTCACAGAAAGAAGTGATGAAAAAAACCACCTGTGCCCCAAGGCCCTTCAGCTTCCTATCCAGAGTACCATAGTCCCTCGCTATATGTTGAAGGCTGTGTGTGGCAGTATTATTTGTACCCACATGGGTAAGAAGGAAGGGGTTGTGGTCAGTGGGTTTTGGCAACTTCTCTGTCCCATCTTGAATCTTTGCACCTGGAAGACAACAAACCTCCTAGGACATCCTGTTTTCTCTGCATACTACTGCGGGACAGAGTTCAAGCAGCTGTCCCTCTCCTGCTGGGATGTCCAGCACTGTTGGGGCAGGGCTGTTTTCTGTCAGATTACTCAATCCTTTCCTAATGTCAAGTTCAACACTCTCATCCCCTCTCCCTCACCAACCCTGCCAAGAAGTCTCCATGTGCTCATGGTACCCATGGGTCATACTCTTGACCCCTGGCTTGTCCTATCCCTATGCATGGGCTAATTCAAGAACTGCAACATGGTCAAATATGAATTTTCTAAGAAATGCTTTAAATATTTAAGAAAGTAACTAACTTCAAATGTCTCCAATAGAGATTAAAAAAAAAGAATATGTCACATGACCAGTGGCTTAGGTTTATTTTAGTTTATGTCTTGCTAGATTGTCATTCTGTTCCAAAGTTGTGTCAATCTTTTTCTTCCTGAAACTAGAGTGGGTGTACTGGGTGGTGGAACAAAACTTATATAAATATATTTATTAGTTTGGGTGGGTGGGGGTATGCTGTATGCCTAAGACCCCTTCTAATGAATGGATCCAGCAAGGTTAAAATCTAAACCAGGATTCAAATTATTGAAATAGCCAGACAAGTTTCTTGGTAATGGCCCTCCAAGTATGGTTCATTAACATAACAAAGGATGTGGCTCTGTGCCAGGCAGTCAGTGCATGGGTCCTCTCCCTCAACTTGCTGGTAGTTAGAAATGCAAAAGTCAGAGTTGAGGTGTGTGCAAAGCAGAAGCTAGAACAGGGGTCAGCAACCTTTTTCAGCCGTGGGCTGGTCCACTGTCCCTCAGATGATGCAGTGGGCCAGATGGAAATACCATATTTTTTGTTCTATAAGACTCACTTTTTCCCTCCTAAAAAGTAAGGGGAAATGTGTGTGCGTCTTATGGAGCGAATGCAGGATGCGCAGCTATCCCAGAAGCCAGAACAGCAAGAGGGATCACTGCTCTCACTGCTCAGCGATCCCTCTTGTTGTTCTGGCTTCTGAGATTCAGAATATTTTTTTCCTTGTTTTCCTCCTCCAAAAACTAGGTGCGTCTTATGGTCTGGTGAGTCTTATAGAGCGAAAAATATGGTATTTTTTTGGGGGGGAAAGAATGAATTCCTATGCCCCACAAATAACCCAGAGATGCATTTTAAATAAAAGGACACATTCTACTCATGTAAAAACATGCTGATTCCCAGACAGTCCATGGGCCAGACTGAGAAGGCGATTGGGCCGCATCTGGCCCATGGACCTTAGGTTGCCTACCCCTGAGCTAGAAGCAAGGCTGGGGACCTCGGAGACAGAACCATGCCTGATTTCTGCTGGGATCCAAGGCTGTGGCTATGGAAGAAGCAAGACCTTCTTGGGGTGTTAATGCTGTGAGCCCCTCTATCGTAGGCTCAGGTTGTATTTATATGCAAATAAACCATATATCATTAAGACACCACAGTCTCTGCTGCCCCTCATTCTGAGGAAACTGAACTGGAATCCATGGAATCTTGCATTGCTCAGAGACTGAAGTGGTGGAAGAGGGGAAAGCAGGAGCAAACCATTGATTGTTTTGGAATTGATCTGATTGCTTGAAGCACAGTAGTTACACGTGCCCAACACTTCTGTACCCAAAAATGCTCCATTCGGTGGGGATGAATCCAATCAAAATGAAACTCAAAACAATGGATTTTAATCAGGTGTGAATATATTAAGGAAATTAAAGAATACAATAAATGATCTATTTAATTATCAATACTTTCAAATCCGAATTTTTATCACGGTGAAATAACTGCCACACTAGCCATTTTAGTTTGAAAGTCAGGGTGTGCGTGGACTTTACAAGATGTTCCAAATGAAAATAACATATTTTTTGTTTAAATGAAAAACATACATTTTTAGAAATTATTGGAGCAGAAAGAGTGTCAGACACCACTAACATATGTTTATTTTCCCTCTTGTAACTGAAATATAGGCAAACATTTCTCTACACGCTCTGCTCTCTCCCTGCTCCCCACAATCTACATTTTGTATAGATATATTTACTCACACCCTGTGACCTCGCATACTAAGTTCTAAGGTGAATTGAATGGTTGACTTACTAGACCCCAGAAAATTAAGGACAAGAATGCTGATGGATCCATTTTTACTGCAGGGCAAACAGAACCACTATAATAAATTAGTTGTTGATGTTTGACAATAAATCAATAACCACTTTTATCTTCCAAGTAAAATATATTTTATTTTTGCCTCCCCTCTCCCCAGACTTAGGGCATTGTATAAAATAAAGATATTGAATGCATATTCTTAAGGCAAGATTTCCAAATGGCATCGGTGCAAGATTCACATTTGCAAGCTGCCCATGCTTTCCCCATATTGGCAATGAGTTTGACAAATGAAAAAAGTCACTAATATTTTGACACCTTCACTGCCCAAGCATGATACCAGCTGGCTGCGAATTCGGGTGCTCATTGTTCTGCTGTATTTTAAAGACTGGTCTACAGCCAATGTACTGGACCAGCTCCATTCATTCATTTTGAAGAGTGGGGTTTCAGTAACGGCCATTAAAAAAAAAAAAAAGGTTTGGAAACTGCTTCAGATTTAACAGCATCCTACAGATTACTGGAACTCAAGTGTGTTTTCCGACTCAAAGCCACTTCCTCCAACGCGAAATATTATTTTTCCATCCAATATATCACTAGCTGAAGGATTTATGAATTCAGAGTTATTTAGGTTGTTTTTTGGGTTGCTTTGAAACATTCTGCTCAATAAGCACAAGAAATAAATAGTTCTTTATGTTGATTAGTTGCCTGTCATGTGAATTCAGTCCGGGGTTTTTTGTTTTGTTTTGTTTTACTTTAAAGATGGTTGGGGTGGGTTATGCAAATAAACTAAACATATATTGCACATGTGGCTTCGGGAAAGAAACTGTAAGTTTGAATGGAAGAGTTGAATTACCATCAATCCATATTGCAGTTCAGTTGGAACAAATTCTTTTTCAGAATTGTGCTTTTCTGCTTACCATGTGCTGGAGAAAGGTGAAAGCGCCTTACAGAAGGAACATTTTCTTCTTTTTTTGAATCGCTTTCCAGAATTTAAAAGAAAATTATGCTTACCTTGCAAAGTCTTCCTTTACTGTGCCTGCAAAGAGTTTTATATAACCCCCCTCCCCCAAGTCAATAACCATATTTAAACCCTCTGGCTTGCAAACTCGCTGATTAAAAAACAGATTGCCAGCAGTCATCTGCTATTGTCTGTCTTCTTAAATTCTGTTTCTGGTTTAATTTACTTGATTGTCCTATACACTATTCATGAGTTCTATAATATTCCAAACTTTAATTTCAACAGATTAATTCTTGCTAATTATTCAACATATGAACCTGCACACGAGAATTCTACTGTATGTACCATCCTGAGGCACAGGCTGCAATGTCGAATCGTTTTCTGATTTCAAGTGGAAAACAAACTAATTATGTGGAAATATGATAATATATTGTGCTGCAGGGACCAGCCCTTTGTCTGTTTAGAAATGTTTGCTTATGATCTGCTCCCTGTGTTATTTCTTCCAGGAGGAGATGCCCTTTCTTAATGCATAAACATTATTGACTGGTCCATGATTCTTTACTTCATGTAAAGCTGATTTACATAATTTTATATTACTTCCATCTGATGGAAGCAAGCAAGACATCTAAGAAATCTAATAGTTGAGCTAGCCCCAAGCACTGAAGTGCAGAGATAAGGGTGAAGCCAGTCCTCTTCTAAATCCGGTATATTTTCTCTCTTGTTTCATGTCTTTCCCCTCCTTTTACGTCAATTTGCTAAGCAGCAAATTCTAGCACCTCATCACAATACTCTGCTAAATCAAAATCAGCTATCAAAAATGAAGTAATTTGTCCCACAATGATAGCAATCACTCTAGTGAAATAAAATGCTGAGTTTGAGTCAGAGGGTCAAGGATTCCAATGTCAATTAGACTAGAAAACTGATGTTAATTGAACTTTGATGGTTTATACCATCTGAAGGTCTGAGACATTATGAGTTTGGTGCTCATACTTTGGTGCTGTAGTTCACAGATATATAACGAACTAGTTTTAGAAAGGCAGCCAATTCAGAAAAACAACAGCAACAATACTATATTGAAGTTCAGCAAAGCAGAAGAAAGCAGAATTCAGGATACAAATGTTTTAGACCATACGTACCACAGAAGGTGCTAAATCTTAAAATGGAGAGAGTAAAGGGCTTCCTCACGCAAAAAAGTTCTTAAAAATGGGTGATTAGATGATATAATAATTTTATTATTATTATTATTATCCTGCCTTTTTCTTAGAACCAGGACTCAAGTTGGCTCACAAAAATTAAAACACAAACAAAACACATATAACTAAAACCAATAGGTTATTGTTAAAAAGTAATTAAACTATCCATAAACAATGTAAAAAATGAATCTACTAAATTACAGCACACTGTGAAGAGCTCTTTCCTTAAAAGCAGTTGGTTCCCCAAAAACTACAGAATTTTTTTAAAAAAGTTTTCAACTGCCAGCAGAAAGACAAGGAGGGAGACTTTAACCCACTGAAATTTGCAGACATTATTCTAATTAAAAATGAATTTCATTATGGATTAATTTCTCTCTTCTGTGCCTATGCAGTCTAGGCAGTTGGCATGATGAACTCAGGGAAACTCAGGCAATGTTGCTACCACCTCTGACTGGGTTCCTCATGCTGATCTACTCAGTTTGTAAATAAAGCCTATCTGATAACTACATGAAGTGCAGGGATAGAAAAAGATCATCACACCAAGCACACCACATTCCCCATATGCATTTTGGTAATTTTGTCTTCAAGGAACTGGCCTTACTCATTATATTTGAATGTTACAGATGTGTGCTTGTTTTTAGTTGTAAATACACGTTTTAAGAGTTGTATCAACCAATTACTGTGCCCTTTGCTTTAGAAAACTAGTGGTTTAATTTGGTGTTTTCTCTTGCTGATTTACAACAGTGATTTATATGGCCTTAATTTAAAACCAATCAAGCTTGCTGCGAGGAAAGAAAAATATGGTTGTGCTGCATTGAGGCCCACAAACAGCAAACCACCTCATTTAATGCTAAGGAATATTACCTCCTCTCTTGAGAAGAGAAAGCTTGGTCAACCATCTTCAATCCACATACTTCTTCTTCTTCTTCTTCTTCTTTTAAAGCTAGCAGAGGAAAATCACAGAAATAACTTGCTTTTCCTTACAGTCCTTGATTCACTGTTGTAGATATAAAGGCCCAGGTCAGATGTAATAAAAAATGATGGTTCCTTGCTACAAGCATGGATTGGGACACTGCCCCTCCCCTTCATGCATGAGGGAGATCTGATTGGGGTTCAATAACTTGGTTTGTTATCTTTGGTACAGACCAATGTTTCCTCAGCTTGGACAAAACTGGAAACTTTGATTTAAAACAAACAAGGTGTTTCCCTCAAGAGAGGGTGAAATGGGGTATAGCTTAATAAGGTGGCTTGGCCTGCTAAAAGTCCTGGTGACCTGATAAATGTCTTGGAGGGCTACATTCAGCCTTGAGGCCTGATGTTCCTGACATGTTTTAGATGTGTGCGGTCTTTTTAAATGTAATTGTTCAGAAGCCAAACTCATAATGGCTGTTCCAGTGATGCTTTTCATAGCATTTAAATAATTGAAGTTTATATATCACTTCAACTTGGAAAAAAACTGTGTTTCCCCCCCTTCTCTCTGCATCGATGGTTAGCATGTTTAGAAATGCACTAAAAACGCAGAGAAAGGAAACCATGTTTGTGGTCCCAGGACACTCCACTGATTCTGCTATGGCCTAAAGCCATACTGTTCATGGCATACTGAGATGTCTGCTGATTTTAATCCACATGTAGCTAAATTAGAATCTGATCTGAATACGAGATTTCCAAGGAAAATGTGGGTGTTGCTGAAAGTGGTATTGGAAAGTGTAAGCAATGCTGTCCACTCATCTCTGGAAGAGCCCCAGATAACAGCCCTGGTGACCCCCTGCAGCTGCGTAACACTAGTGTCTATGATTTTGGTTGTTCCAAGTCCCAGAAATAATCTCAAAGGCCCAGGTGTACTGGGGAAAGTTTTTACTCAAAGCCTTGTGAAGACTCCCATTAGATTGGCCAGATATCAGAACTTGACCAAGACAATTTAGACTCTTAACACATTGCGTGCCGAAGTCCCCAAGCCATCCCCTAAATAAATCACAATTCACACAGAATTTTTGTTTAAGGTTTTTGGCATAATTTTGGCCACAACTTTATTAAAATACATAATGTGAGTGGTTGCTTAGGCAATGGTTACAACTATGTGTCCCCACCCTGGGACAGAACTGACTACCAGATTCCAGCGAAAGCCACTAAGGAAAAACAATATTGGGGAGAGAATGGGGCTGGGCACCATACCCTCCCCCCTCCCCGAATGCTTGTGCAGCCCAAGCCCCTTGCCAGGGATTCTGACAAAAGCATGGCAAACCCCTGGATTCCTTTAATGGAATTCCCTTGCAGCAGCAGCATTGGAGGGGCAGGCACAGCCAACCCTTGCCCCTCCACCAACCAAATTTTAACCAGTGCCTAACCGCAACCTTACAAGTTGTGACAGTTTGCTACGCAGTAGGCAAAAACCAAATGGCACCAGCCAATCTGCCAAATGGACAAAATTCCTACCAGGTCCCTGCCCCAAAATCAGATGACCCCATGACAGGCATAGCAATATCAAACACAACAGCCCTAAAATTAGGGTGGGCGGGTGATCCAATGCATGCAGCAAAAGAGACTGCACCAAGCTGCGTGCCAAGAATATATAACCTTCGGGCCAACCCTCTAAATGGTAACATCAAAATCTCCCCAACAACCCAAATTAACCCAATCACAGTCATGGCCATCCAAACGGTCCCGCCCAGCAACCAAGAGGGGGTGTCCTGCTGGACCCCACTGCAACACATGCGCTCCATGAAGGAGAACACGTTTTCCCAGATCATGTGAACTAAAAGCTACTGTCCTGGTTTGTGTCTAGTGACACCTAGTGAGTCTATTCTCCATTGTGATTTGCAACAAGCCATTTAGTTGTTGTTTGCACAGAACACAGCAAGGCAACGTCCAGTGTTGGGGTTTGGAAAGGGAGGGGGCATAGAGCGCAAATACATTATCCACATGCTGAAAGAATCTGAAATGAAAATACATTAAAAATTTAACAGCCTGCTGAAAATGGTCTCGTGGCAGGGGAAAGAGGTAAGGGGGGAAAGTGTATTATTTTAATATGCACCAGACAAAGGCAGCCCAATGTCACATCAGCAAAGTATGCTGCGATCTTGGCTCAGAACCATGTTTGGTTGTTGTTTTTCTCCCTCTGAACAAATATCATGGCTTTAAGTAGGCCAAGGAAGCCAAAGGAGATCTGCTTAGAGTCAGTGGGCATGTGTAATGCCAGCATGCAGTGACTGTTCGTGACCTGAGTTTATGCAGCTGCTTGAAATAAGCAAGAATAACAAGTGAGAGACCACAAACATTGATGGAAAGGTTCATTCAAAATGCGGGCCTCTTCTCATTTCTTCCCACCTACAGATGCATGTGCTCCTGTAAGACTCTTCTACAGAATTAGAAGGCGCATAGGGGCTATCAGGGTGTGAAATGAAATTTGCTACAGTGAATACTGGGTGCAATTCAGGTATAACAACCAGTGTCCCCCAAGCATCTGGAATGCTATTGGAGATGATGCTGGGATGTGTACAAGGCAGGGGAACACCAAATATCCCCTGATATAACCTATATATTTGCGTGGTTCAAAAAGCTTTGAACTGTGCATTCATTTTGTATTTTCTTTAAAGGTTTTCCCTGTAGTGCGTTGCCTTGCTTTTTCAATTCCCAGACCTCATACTCATCGTATTCTCAGGAGCAATTTACAGAAGTCTCATCATCACAGTCTCTTAGCTCCTTCTACAACTGAGAATGGGTTCAGCCAGCTGACATTCTTAATATGGCTTTCCCTGTTAACACCTGTTATGCAATCAAGTGATGTGTAATGCTAATAGATAAAAGTTGCAAGTTGATATAAATATGAAATACGTATTCAATGCTGGGATGAAAAAGCCTCTCTCACACGCACAACAAAGCCCAAGCTCATTTTCCTAATGGAAGGAATGCCAGGAAGAGAATCCCCAGTCCATCAAAGACATCGATTTGCACAGGGTTTCATGCACCTGTTTTTAAGGCAACAGCAAATGCTTCCCACAGTGGAAGCTGCATCACACAGTACATATGCTACTCCTGACATTCATAACACCTCTTTAAGGAAACACATGGCCCCATATGTCCCAGGAACTTGTTTGCATTTTGTAACGCTGGAAGAGGAAATATGTTCCATGATAAATGTTTTCCTCCTTTTTGTATGTGCAGAGAAATTGGGCTGCTTTATCCATACAGTGGCACCTCGGTTTAAGAATGATTTGTGTGCACGTGTCAATTCTTGTACAAATGTTTGCTTATTCATTCATTTTCATTTGCTCCAGTGACATCATTAAAATGTGATGAACTATACCGAACACTGATGTCATCCTGTTCTCCAAAAGGAGAAAGAAACAACCAGCACAGGAGAATGGGATTGTTACTAAAGTAGTAGCAACCACCAGGGAACCAATGATGCCAAACAAGGCAAATATTACTGTTGTTATTCTATTCTGGCCTTCCTCCCAAAGGAACCCAGTGTGTGTTATGCGTGTGTTGGTTCTCTAACTGAGTTCTGGTGTGAGAAGTTGGCTGTTGGCTTGTGAGATGTCAAAGGCAGAAAGGGAGGTGGGCTCAGGTACCCTAGCTGGATCCTGCCCAAAGATGGTGCAAAGAAAGAGGGAGGGAGCAGAGAGAAGGAAGGAGATGGGAGAGAAGCCAACCCTGTGGGGAATGTTTCCCATTCAGAGAAAATATGTCAAGTGGCAGAGGGAACTTGGTAGAGGGAAAAGGCATCTAGAAGACCCAGAGTCTGTTTTTTCAATAAATCATAGATGGAAGAGCCTAGAAGCAGGAGAAGGACTGAACTAGGGAGCAAGAAAGAGAGAACATCTGGAGACTGAAGAACTGAGAAGCAGCTGTCAGGCACCTTCCTCCTTGGACTAATACTAGCCTGCCCTGCCATAAGTTGGTCTCTGATCTCCAGAATTGTCATACACCCACCCACCCACTTATTTCTAGTTACAGGTAGGTAGCTGTGTTGGTCTGCTGTAGTTGAAACAAAATTTTTAAAATCCTTCTAGTAGCACCTTAGAGACCAACTAAGTTTGTTATTGCTATGAGCTTTTGTGTGCATGGTATCTGAAGAAGTGTGCATGCACATGAAAGCTCATACCAATAACAAACTTAGGTGGTCTCTAAGGTGCTACTGGAAGGATTTTTTTTATTTTGTTTCGACAGACTTATTTGTTACATTACAGTGGTACCTCGGGTTACAGATGCTTCAGTTACATACACTTCAGGTTACAGACTCCGCTAACCCAGAAATAGTGCCTCAAGTTAAGAACTTTGCTTCATGATGAGAACAGAAATCGTGCTCTGGCGGTGCGGCGGCAGCAGGAGGCCCCATTAGCTAAAGTGGTGCTTCAGGTTAAGAACAGTTTCAGGTTAAGAACGGACCTCCGGATCGAATTAAGTACTTAGCCCGAGGTACCACTGTACTATCTCATCTTACCACCTAAGAGCTCAAGGTGGTTTACGTGGTTCTCTGTGACCCCGATTTATCTTCTCAAGAAGCCTTCTGAGAGGCAGTGACTGGCCTAAGGTCACCCAGTGAGCTTCATGGCTGAGTGAGGATTTGGACCTGGGTCGCTCAGGTCCTAGTTCAGCGCTCTGACTATTGCACCACAGTATACTTCCCCCAAGAGAGGGAGAGGCCATCCATGAGATCCTCTAATCTTCCTGGAAATTGACGCCAGACTAGGGGCATGCTTTCTTCCATCCTGAGATCCAGAAGGGGATTTCTGCCTTAATGCTCACTGAAAGGAGGATCTCTCCTTTATGTTAAATTCATTGGTGAGTAGAATTTTTAACTGGGACTTCCCACTCCTAACACAAATATGCAATCCACTGATGGGTCCAAATCGTGGGTGCATTTTCCCTAGAACCAATGCATCTTGTAAAACAGCTAGTATCTTTCCGAAGGACCACTTCATAGATAAATGCAATTTATTTAACTTTCTTCATTTCAGTATTTTTGAGCACAATAAAGAAATGGACAAACCCAAAATGATGGGAACTAGTATCGATTGGGAAATCTCCAAAGCCATGCCTGAGAAATGTCTCACTAAGATTCTTTTTCATTGCCCAAAATGATACTCCAAGGAAGAGATTCAGTCTTAAAACATGCCAGAAATATGTTGTTGTTGTTTAGTCGTTTAGTCGTGCCCGACTCTTCGTGACCCCATGGACCAGAGCACGCCAGGCACTTCTGTCTTCCGCTGCCTCCCGCAGTTTGGTCAGACTCATGTTTGTAGCTTCGAGAACACTGTCTAACCATCTCATCCTCTGTCGTCCCCTTCTTCTTGTGCCCTTAATCTTTCCCAGCATCAGGGTCTTTTCCAGGGAGTCTTCTCTTCTCATGAGGTGGCCAAAGTATTGGAACCTCAGCTTCACGATCTGTCCTTCCAGTGAGCACTCAGGGCTGATTTCCTTAAGAATGGATAGGTTTGATCTTCTTGCAGTCCATGGGACTCTCAAGAGTCTCCTCCAGCACCATAATTCAAAAGCATCAATTCTTCGGCGATCAGCCTTCTTTATGGTCCAGCTCTCGCTTCCATACATCACTACTGCTTTTTACAATATGGACCTTTGTTGGCAAGGTGATGTCCCTGCTTTTTAAGATGTTGTCTAGGTTTGCCATCGCCTTTCTCCCAAGGAGCAGGCGTCTTTTAATTTCGTGGCTGCTGTCTCCATCTGCAGTGATCATGGAGCCCAAGAAAGTAAAATCTCTCACTGCCTCCATTTCTTCCCCTTCTATTTGCCAGGAGGTGATGGGCCCAGTGGCCATGATCTTCGTTTTTTTGATGTTGAGCTTCAGACCATATTTTGCGCTCTCCTCTTTCACCCTCATTAAAAGGTTCTTTAATTCCTCCTCACTTTCTGCCATCAAGGTTGTGTCATCTGCATATCTGAGGTTGCTTCCAGCGATCTTAATTCCGGCTTGGGATTCATCCAGCCCCGCCTTTCGCATGATGAATTCTGCATGTAAGTTAAATAAGCAGGGAGACAATATACAGCCTTGCCGTACTCCTTTCCCAATTTTGAACCAATCCGTTGTTCCATATCCAGTTCTAACTGTAGCTTCTTGTTCCACATAGAGATTTCTCAGGAGACTTCTCACAAGTGAAATATGTACATTTTCTAATAAATATTGGTTTGTAGAATTCTGGGATCCTCTCACCTTGGCAGTGTTGACATCATCCTCCCATGTTATCTAAACAATATCATTTTTAACACCATGAGATCATTTTCTTTGAGCAGAGAAAAACCATGAACATATTTCTTTTCATTAAATATCCTCTATGTTCATAAACTATCCTGATATAGGTTCTCCTTATCCCTGCCCCACCCCTATAATAGGTTTGCTTGTGTTGAAAAGACCTGGCCCTAGGGTACCATTTATTTTTAATTTAAAAAAAAAGTATGAGAAAAACACAGTTCCCACATTTCATTTGGGATTGTGATTCATGAGCAGACATCTTTTAGTTTAACCACACACTTGACATGATTGTATTATTCATTAAGGGTCCATGAATAGAGGCCTTTATGTCTTATTTTATTGTCAGTGGGACAAATATTTTATTACATAATAGGCTAGTGTATCTCATTTCCTTTGAAAACTGGGTGAAGTTTTCAGTGCCTTCAACTACAAAAGGAAAAGAAGGTGTGGGGGGTATTCCACCAGGTGCCATTTAAAATAGTATTTATCGTTACTACATCATGACTATTAAATGTGCTACTGAAAGTAAAATGAAGTCACATATTAATTTCTTCTACGAACTGTATAAACAGAACTAATGGCAAATTACTTAGCCTTTGCTTTGAACAGTGGGGTTTATGAGTGGGAGAATGGCATAATTTGAAAAGAAAAGAGCCCACCAAAACCAAGGTTTACTCTCTAAGGAAGAGGAACATTGCAACTTGGCCAGAGGAGCATACATTGTTCCTTCATTCTGTAGCCAACTTTGCTTGATTTATGCTTTTCCTAAAGGGAAAAATCAGGAACAATATGGTAAACACTTATGGAGACCTGGCACGGTATGAAGATAATCGTTTGTCCAGCAACATCTGAACAGGTCATATAACACAAATCAAATGAAAGGATTAAAAATAATAAGAAGAAAGACAGGAGTATTTTTGTTTTCCTTTTCAGGTGCTGGAAGGGATTTCTGGGAAATATTGTTTCTTCGCTGCCTTGAAGTTCTTAATACCAAAGCCAAGTAAAAATTTCAAAAATTGTTTTTGTAATGTTTACTCAGTGAGATCATTTTTTTTTGTCCTGATGAAATACAGGTGCAAAGACTAAACACAATGGTCCCAGTAGTCCTATTTCTCAACCATTTCCCTTCCCAGCAGATTTAGCAGCAATAGCAAACTCAGCCAGACAAGCATTTAAAAAAGAAAAAAGAAAAAAAAGGAGGAGGGGAGAGCTGCAAAAATAGAGAAATCTTCCTGTTCTATATAATTTAAAACAAAATAAAAACAAAACTGGTCATATTTTATTTTCAAAGTCCACTTTCAGCCACCATGCAGGCATCATCTGGGTCCTAAGTGAGGCAGCAGACTCGAAGAGCGATTGTCAGTGTATGTGCCTATGTCAGCTTGCAGACCAGATGGTAAAAATGCCTGACTTTCATAGGGCTAGGAGGAGGTTCTCTTGTGCTCAAAAGAAAGGAGGCAGCACCCTCTAGCACTGAGACTTTGCTACCACTCTGGTGTCAGCAACTGCCAAGCACAAATCAAGAGCGGCAAAAGCCCTTGCTGAGGATTTTCAGACCCTACTTCTTCCCCCACCCCTCCAGCCCTGAAAAGGAAATCTTTCCCAGTTTCTTAATTCAATCACACATCCAACTGGCAACCTGACGTATCAAAATAGGAATCCAGGGAAGCTGCTCAAGGATGCAGATCAACAGAAGCTAATTAGCATTTAGTCACAGCCATCCTTAACTGATTGGCAGAACAGCTGTGGGGACCAAACAAAACATGCTGAGTTGCATATTTCTGAGGCCACCTGCCACTTGGCAGAAGCCAAAATAGGGTAAACTACCATTTCATAGTAGCTCAGCGCCGACCCTAGTTTTGAAGCAATTCTGAACAGACGTATTTGGCTAAGTGTATAATTAGTACTTGTTTCACCTGACACACAGTTCAACAATAGACCGTACAGCCTGCCGTACCTGTTAGTTTGACATGCTGATGTCTTAATTGAGATTGACAACTTGCTAAAGTGAGCATTTTTTCCTAGCCGTACAGGCAGGATCAGCCCCTTTTGAAATAAGGCACATTTATGCTGCATTCAAAATTAAGCAAGTATATGTTAACGGGTTCCTTTTGATGCAGAGTAAAAAAACTCGTTCTCAGAAAATACTGTTGGGGGCTCATGTGGATAAATTGGGTAGAAATCAAAAAATTTAAAAGTGTGAAGAAGCAAGGACTGAAAATAAAGAACAGAGATATGGGAGGATGTATTTGGGAAAGCAGCTATAGGGGAAAAAATGCCACCATTTTGGATACTGTAGGGATATGGTGGCATAGCAAAATTTAATAATCATGATTTACAGTTCAAGAGAGAGAAAATATGTCTGCGTTCCAAATCTCTAAACCAGGGATCTGGTTCACACATGTGCATAAATTATCAGGGTGCACACCAGCCACAAGATTTGATTAATATTTGCATCTGTAGCTTTGGGATTCAATTCAGTCTGTTTTGGAACCACTCTGTATTGTTCCAATTCAGCTCATTATGTCAGACCAAATTAGCTCTGTTAAAAACTTAGCACTGTTTTCTCCCCATTAACTATGAAGAGGGAACTAAAATTGATGTATTTACCCCCCTTTTTTACAGAAGTGAATGGAATTTGCAGACATAAGAGCTTCTTCAGAATGGATTAATCCTAGAAAATTGTAGGCAGATACATTAAGGGGCTTTTCATAAAGGGCATATTTAAAATCTGAAGTCTTGGTCACTCCATCTGAGGGTTTGATGCCTGTTCAATTTCATAATGATAACTGTTGTGGCTCACCCACAAGGGCAGATGTTACTGTTTAGGTGTGGGTAGGAATCATAAGGGGGCAGGAAGTAGAGGTTGATGGGAGAGACACATGGAAAGACTGGGGTAGGGAGAAATGTCAACACCTAGCAACAATGCTGTTACACCAAGGGTCACTAATGGAAGGTGGGCTTCTTCTTCCCCCTTATATTTTGGGGGATATAATCTATACCCCCCCCCCAGGAAGAAAGACTTGCATAGAGAAATGGTTGGTAGAGGAAAAATAGTTTAGATTCCAGGAAAGACTAGGGGTAGGAAATGGACTTCCACAGATCCATGTGAGAAACAATCATATTTCAACATTGCTCCCCCAGATCAGTGTGTTTGGAGTTCATTGTAATGCCTGAGTCAATTTGGAGTTACAGCTGATTGTCCATTAAACCTCTTTATTTATTCCAACATCTGTTTTGTTCCTATACCATGAAATCTGAAATGGTGCCCCTTGGACTGAGCTTTTGCATAAGTTTTATTTACTTTCTCACATTTATACCCCACTTTAATCCAATCTGGAACCCAAGGCAGTATGCATGTGGCTCCCATATAGGCACTGATGAAATCCAGACCTGCTTAGCTTCAGCAAGGCAATGGCTTCATATGCCATCAGATCATATCCCATGAGAAAGTTTCATTTTTCGTTCAGAATGAATATAATGCAGCATTTGGTTTTAAATATCATTGCATCGACACTCATGTTCGCTTCTGTCCATGTTACAAAGTATATGCAATTGTGAGATCACAAGATACTGAAATTTACAAAGGTATGGACTTTCAGGGTGGCATGCAGTGTGCTTGTTCTGTTAGCGCAAGGATTTATGTTTGCTCAATGGAAGTTTCCCCCTCTCTCCTCCCCATTGGTGGAAGAAGAGGGGGGGCAGGGGGAGCGCACCACCCCTGGCAGCGTGATCCCGATGGGGTTCCATCGGGGCTGCCCCCCGCCTGAGCTGGGCACCCCGCCCCCGCAGGTGGCATGCCCCACCCCCAGGATGTGACCACGCCCCTGCGGGCAGTGCACCCTGCACCCGGGATGCGCGCCAGCCCCGTCCTCACCTGCTCTCTGCCCCCGGTGCCAGAGCACAAAGCTCCGCCACTGCTCCTCCCTGTGTGTGTGCCCCTTGCCTGCTCCCAATCTGCTCTGGAGGTTATGGGAGCCCCCAGATCAAATGTAGTGGGCATGTGAGGGAAGGGGAGGGGAAAGTCCCATTGCATAAGCATAAATCCTTGTGCAGACAGAATGAGTCACTTAGCGCTGCATTGGATGCAACCCATTTGGTTAACAATAACTGTGGGCTTCTCTGGCCTTAAAGATGCTTAGTTCACAAAACCAAAACAGCTCACACAGGCAGCGGATTTTCTGTTACTGGCACATATTTTCCTATTGTATAATACAGTTCAAATATGAATCCCATTATCAGCAGCTTCTTCATTATGATTCAGTCTGAGCTTTGTTGAGGCTGCGACTTGGCAGTGCAAGGGCTCCCTTGGAATGGATGGCACTCTAGCAATTAACCTAAGTGGGTCCACCATATAGAATTTTATTTAACCACTTAAAAAGCGTTGGTCTTATTATTGTAGCCTGCAAAATGAAAAGGCTAATCTTTGGAATGATCTTAATGAATGTAAACCTAGTTATTAGCAGCGGTAAACAAGAATCCATTTACTCATAACTTGTCATATCAGTGTAATAAATTAGCCAAGAACACATTACCATTTGACAGTTTAAACAATGCAGGAGAACAGAAAAACCCAACCCTCTCAGGGCCCATGTGAAGCCTGCTGGCAGTTTAACAGACATTTGGAGATGGAAAGACATAGATCAACCTTCCTCAGTACAGTCTTGATAACTCTTTTTCCAGCATGCACCAAAACACGGCTTCCCGAAGGCTAATGAGTTCCAGATTTGTTTATCTTTGGTGGCTCAGGCAGATTCACAAGCCCCCTGACCCCACTTTGCAGAGGTCATGTGATACCATTGTAAAACAGCAGAGGCAGGAATTTATCTCTTAAGTTGATGAATAAATATATGAGGTTATTTTAGAAAGTAACTAAAGGGTCTTCAACCAATATTTGCTTCTGCAAATTCCCTTTCCCCAACTACTGAATAAGTGTACTACAGGAAAGAATTTCTCTCCTTCCATGTTTGAAGTAGACGTCACCCATCTCTTCTTCTCCATTCCAGTTGCCATGGCTGTCACTGAGGATGCTGTGGTCCTGCCTTCATTCTGCTTCTACTTTGGTTTTGGCGTGTTTGCTTTCATATTCTTCCTAAGTAAGTATTGGATTACTCCTCTCTGCCTCAGTCATAAGACGTGACGTAGTGGTGGCCATTTCCCCCCAACCATAGAATCAGTCAATAGATTAGAATGTCCTTCTTTCCCACTTCAGTTTTGCCGGAAAAGAATAGACACGGGGCTGTGTTTCAAAGCTGTTTAATTTTGGTTATATCTCTTCCGTATTCCTGTCCCACACAGCACTTTTGCACAGCAGTAAAAACAACTGCCACCGCCATCTCCAATTACCACTACCCATAAACATTTAATTCCTAAACACGGCCTTGTGTTTCTTTAACAGCCCTCACTGCATCCTATGCATTTGAATGTCTTTCCTTTGCTGCCCTGACTCAATGGAGATTGATGATTTATATTCAGCGTTGCCCCAGTTCCACTACAGTGTGCCTTTCCCTCCTCATTGCTTCAACAAAGCCCCCTTTATAAAAGTTAATCACTTTCTGTATAAGCAATTCCATACTAGTTTATATTCTGTTGTTAATGGGGAGTGATGCTCTGAAAGTTGGTATCCATTGCAACAGCAGGTGTTAAGACAGAGGAGCAGGAAACAAAAGCATTTACTGCATGAAAAAGCCTAATAATAGACAATTTATTCACCTGGCTCAGGCTGCATTTGCATTTGAGATGAGTTCATTGTTATTTGGCAATCAGCTTATTGTGGGTCCCAGAGGAAGTACATGGAAAAATCCAAGTTGAGGCAATAAGGTTTTGCTGATATTAGAGTTACATTATACGGAATAGAAACGGAAAGCTCTGTTCTGGATTAAATACTTGATTTGCTGGTAAAACTTTCAATGGTTTTGAAAGAGGCTTTAGGACTCACCCATTGCCTTTTGAAAAAAGTAGAAATATTCCAAGGTGGTAGTTAGGGGAGTAATCAGGGAAGACTGAATCATATCATCATTTCTTGCAAGAGTGCGCACAAAGTACACCTGAGATCTCACTTTAGAGTTTGGGAAGCTCTCCAGTGCAGTTCTGCACTGTGCAGCAAAATATGAGTTGGTTAAGTGTGTGGTGATTAGACAAGTAAACTCCATACAAAAAAGCAAAAGAAATCAATGAATTCTAAATGGAATCATTAAGCACGGTGGTCCACACTCTTCTAAGCATCAGAACTACCAGATGAATGCAGGCACCATATTTATTTCATTTCATATTTTTATCCTTTCTTTCCAAAAGGAGAGCCAGTCTAGCTGATAAAAGCCATGAAATCAGCATACAGTTATCACAGATAACCAACATAAAGAGAGTCTGGATCAGGCCAATGACCCTTCCAAACCAGCATCCTGTTCTCATGGGGACCAACCACATGCCAGTGAGACACCCACAAGCGGGAGCCAAGCACAAGAATGCTTGTCAACCTCTCCTGCACTTTACAGCAGCTGATATTCAGGAGCATCGTGGCCTCTGATCATGGAGGCAGTGCAAAGCTAGGACCATGGATAGCCTTATCCTCCATGAATTTGTCCAATCCCCTTCCAAAGTTGGTGGCCATCGCTGTCTCCAGTGGGAGGGAGTTCCATAGCTGAGCTGTGCTAAGTGATACTAACCAGTATCAGAGCAACAAGTCATATCCTAGAACCATAAGTATCTGGGAATTTATTTATTTAATGTTTTTAATCAAGTAGGAGAGCCAACATTTATTGTTCATCATGTCTTCCATTCTGCTTTGACATCTGCACTTTGCTAACACCAACAGTGCTGCTGCCTGAATCATTGTGGTATTGAATTCAATTCAATATTTTAATACTGGAAGGTAGCTTTCTAGTCCTCTCGTGGCTATTTCAGTACATGGACTATTTAATAGAGTCTCTAGCTGCATTAGTCCTGCATTGCAGGAGGTTGCACTTGATGGCCCTTGGGGTCACTTCCAGCTTCTATAATTCTTTTTCTACCTCTAAAGTTCTGATATCAAAGAGTAGTAGATTTTTTAAAAAAGCAGTTCATTTTCTTTTTGCTTTTTTGCATATTTGTACTTCTGTTCTGGTTTGTTTTATTTACTTTAATAATAATAAAAAAACACCCCTAGTGGATTAAATGTCTACCCTTCCCTTCATAGTTGCACAAAATGTATTACATCTATGTAATCTGACCTGCTTTGGAAACACAAGTTTTATTAAACGATGCCAACTTACTTGAATATTGTCCTTATTCAATGGTTATTGCTATGATTTATGAGAGAAATTCAGCATTGCACTGTTATGATCCTTCTGTCAGTGCAAGCATTTCTGCAAGAGAGAATGATCTCCCCCCCCCCCCGGCTGTGTTGTTCTGTTCCCCCCCCAACCCTCACCTCAAGCTGACTTGGGGGGGCATGGGGGGAGGAGAAAAGGGAAGGCCCTGTTGCACTAGCAGGACTTGTTGTGCTGGCTTCTGCTAGCACAACTGTTGGAGTTTAACCCAGGCCGGGAAGCATTGATTTGTCTTTCCTTTCCAAGAAGTTCCGTTTGCGCCGCTTAAAGAAACTTTTACAAAAGTATTTTCCAGCATATATATATATATATATTCCTTCAATTCATTAAGGATCAGCCTCCAAACAATACATTCTTTAAGCCCTTTGGGTTCTTACCTTTGAAACTTGATATTGGAATTCGCACAATCCCTAACGCTCACGGCTTTCTCGCCATGTACAGAAATGCATTCCCATTAATCAAAAGAAAAGCTGAGTAAAGCGGTACAAGCGGTAGTCTCATTCAAGCAAATTAAAAGGCAGAATCATTATTAAATGGCAGTTCTGCTAAACATCTTCTGATGGAAGGAGTAATGGGGCACACTACACAGCATTGGGTGACTTTGCCAAAAATGTGACACCAAGCGACACAATAAATGAATGCATAAATAGTTATTGTTCAGAAGGGATAGTCATAAATCACCAAGCGAGCCACAGGACGTTTCCCCCCACCCTTTTTTCGGTCAGGCTTCAAATGTGATCAACCTTCAGCTATAATATTAGTAAGAGCAACACCCGCCTTTCTTGTTGCATTAAAAATGAGGCAGCCATGGAGAACATGCCATCTCCCCACAGTAGTATATGGTATGTGAAACCTGAAGCTCAGCAGTAAACTTTAGACCAGACAGCAGAATCTGCAGACAGGAGAGAATTTTTGAGGAATACAAGCAAGTATTTGGTTGTTGTAAGAGGCTATTAATCATAAAATATTTAACAACCCGTGAGATGGCAGTGTCACCATTGTGAAATTAGCTGAGCGTTATGATAAATAGGTATGTATGGACAAAATAAGTTGATCAATATAACTTTTCTGCAAACCCTTCATATCTTCAGTACATGAGCTCCTCGCAGTTGATCCTACTGATTTATATTGAAATCCTGTTCATGTATACTCAGAAATAAGCCCCATTGACCCCCCCCCCAGTAATCATGTATAGGGTTGTAGAATTAAAGAACATTCAGCCCGCATCCACTGTACCATACGTAGGAAAAGTGCTTTTTGGCAGCCCAACTCCAGGTATCTCTGGCCAAACCTGATTGCTTGCATGCTTTCTCCTTGGGTTTCTGTCCTGTTTTGGGGGCCAAGTGCCTCAGGTGTTGTGTTCATAGGTGCCAACTCTGAGGGGCCCTGGGTTCTTTGCCACCCACAAAATTTCCACTGTGGGTGCCTAAGCACGTCCACAGCTGCAGTGGGCCCCAACAGAGGCCCCACGGGGAGGGGGAGGCCCTGGCCCAGTTGCTGCCACTGGAGAGCCACCGGAGACAAGGTAGCGGGTGGGAGGCAGAACATGCATGCACATGATGGCGTGAGTGACGTCATGACATCACGTCGTGCGCGTGCGCCATTGGGCACCCACAATCTGGGGCCCAAGTCGCGCCACTGGTCCTGTTGATGGCTACAAGGCTCCCACAATGTACACGTAGCCCCTTATCATGGTCTGTTTAGGTCATGCTGGCTGGAGCTGATAGGAGTTGGAGCCCAATAAGTCTTGAAGGCCACAGGTTCCCAACTTTTGCATAAGCAGTATAGTGGGAGACAAACATGATACATTCGAGGACTGTTTGGAGCTAAAACCGAGAGGTATGGAGAGATCACTCAGCAAAGCACATTTCACAATGCACCCTAAGCTCCCACCAATACAAAAAGAAATACTTGTTTTGTAATGGTCTTGCGTGTATATGATAGTGGCTGTGGGTCGTCCAGCTTGGCTTGCCTCAGTCTGACTCCTGAATTGTTCTTAACTAATAGGATTCACACCAATTATTTTGGCAGCTGTTGCTTACTCAGAAAGCAGAGTCCCTCCTTTGTGTAGTTCTTTCGGAGAGAGGCTGTTTTTAATCCTCCAGACATGGATCCACTCCACTGCATCAACAGATGAAAGTAGCGATTCAGCTTTCACAAGAATGCCACTGCCTTGGAGTTCAAGGGACCAAAGGTGACTGGCGGTCTTTGTTTGAGAGCAATGACAGGAAGCCACCTGAAAAAATAATGGCATAGTGCTCTTTGTTCTAAGAGAGATTTTAAGGAAATGACTTTTTTCTCTCAGGATAGCGTTTATATTTTCCCCAAGTGTATATTTCTTCCTCAGTTACTCTAAACTAAAATTTAGTTATGTAGAAATTATATATGTGCTCTGCTTCATAATTTAGAATAAAAAAAGGGTGGGGGAGAATGACCTATGGATTTTGTGCATGATTCATTCAAAGTTGAGTACTTTATGTCCCCTTTGTTTTCAGTGGAAAGGTTAAGAGCATGCTTAACTTTGACTTCAAAAAAGTTTCACTTTAACTGTGATGTGCATTCTGTCTGTTTTAGGATTTGCTTTCTTCAGGGCTGCTGAAAATTTGGTATGATGATGAAACGTTCTCCTGCTTTCACTGCTGTTCTAAAGACTGCATAGCATGTTAAGGTACTCCCTGATGGAGGTTTTTCTTGTGGCACCCACTGCCTCAAATCTGCCTTTGAGATGCCCACCGCTCCTAGTTCAAATGGTAAACTTGGGACAAGCAGGTCAGTGAAGATCAGCTGGCTCAGGCCCTGAAAGCAAGTGGTACAAAACCCCCGGCTGCTTTATATCTTGCATGCAATTCTTTTTCTGGGAGAGCACTTGCGTTTTTAATAGCAGAACGACAAAAGACATTCTGCAAGTGACATTTCTATGCAATGTGGGTGCATTGATAGAAAAGCTGCCACCTGCCCGTACACATTAGAAATTGCCCAGGCTTGTGAAAGAGTGTTTTTTTTTAAAGCATGCCCTGATAATTTCAAATGCATAAATTCATATTTAAATATGTATAGGCTAAAATTCAGAACTGGAAGGCTAGGGCAAAATGTCTTACTCATCTACTACATGGAACATTTGAAGCATGGAGTTTTAAAAAAATTGACTAAGAGTGCTTTGTTGTTTATTTCCATGTTTAATGGTTTTAAAAATGCACGTTAAGCTCAGTTACTAAGTTGCCGCTGCACTTCTTCAGGTAGTTAGCCTGAAACTAGGTAGTTTAGCTTGGATCATTCTCCGTGATACAGCTGGTCCCCCACCTCAGCTGCCTTGCGTGCTCCCTCAGGCAAAGTTAATTCTTTATCTGCCATGGGAATTGTCTGTGGTAGGGGGAGTGTCAGCCTTACTGAAGTTTTTTATGATGAGTCATGACATGCTGACACTCCAGTTCAGTACACAACAGTCAGAGAAGTGTATAAATTAGCTGTTGCCTTCTGGAGAGTAGCTTCTGGTACACAATTCTTTGAAGACTGTTCACTTCATCCTTTAATATTAACTCTCTCTATGTAAGTATCATGATTAGCTCGCTGGTGTATTATGTGTATCATGCCACCTATTTACACATTGGTTGATAACTATTGTACATATTTTTGGAGCGTCATTCAGTCACATGGGTTGTTCTGTTTTATCAAGTTCCACCACTTTGCTTCTGATAAGGTTTCTGATAAGGACTCATCCCATTGGTCCCTCTATGTCTATGACCTAGAGGTAGCTCTTTTTGACAAACTGGTTTTTTTTAAAAATGGACCAAGAAATTAGCAGAATTGCACCTCGTCCAAGCTGGGTGCATTTTTAAAAACAGGTATAAAGTTCTAAAAATAAACAATCCTAGCGAAATTCTACATGTGTGTTTAGAGAGACATTGCATTGTACTACTGCCTGTGAAAATACTGGTTGAGTGTGCAAAGCCGCTAGGTGTGAACAGGCATTTCATAAGTCAGCAGACAAGAATATTATTGGATGCTTTGTATAACTTGTTCTGAGCTCTTTATTGCACTGCAATGTAACTTTCTGCACTCGTTATGAACTAATTATTAAACACATATCCAGTGTGTTCCTAGTGAACTTTTTTCTCCAAATGTGAAATCCTATGTGACCAAAATGGCAATATCTACACACAAGAGGGAGGGATCAACAGGCTTGGGAAAATCTCAAGTTTGATAAAGTAGGAAAAGTTTTTAGGGAGAGAAAACCACCACCACCACCACCACCAGAGGGGGGAAAAGTCATCTCTCCAAACATCCCAAGGAAGAGTGATCATACTCAAGAGTGTAAAGAATGTCAACTGACCATGGTGGAGGGGAGAACATAAAACGTGGGAGACAGTAGAATGGAATATTCTAAGAAAGGCTTTGGGTGGTTGGTTGGAGACCTGAACCAGAGCTCCTCACATTTTGTTGCAGATCTCCCTCCCGCCCTCTCATCTATAATAGCCTGGTGCTGTTTGGACTGATAGTGACTAGTCCTCCTTGCAGCAGTGGGGGATCAATTACAACGTTCAGCCCTTGAGGAAATGTGGAACCTGAATGAATTCTGACACCTGTGATGGGGCAATCAGCCTGCTCAATTGTTTGGGCCACCAGAAGCAAAATGGCTAAGTTGTGCTAGGCAGGGAACAAAGAGAGGCAGGAGTGCAGCGATAGAAACCACCTACCAAAATGTCAGCACGCAAGCAAACAAGCACTTACGACTTGTAGTGATGGTTAGGTGTTTTTGAATGGATTTTCCAGAGTGAGGTGATTAAATGCTTTTAAAAGTACAGGATGGAATTCTGAAAACATCCTTGTCGAGTAGATGCTGTGAAAAACCTGTGTGTGAGAGCAGCACTGATTCCACAACAAGCTCCCACATGGAAGCAACCTTGCAGAATTAGGCTCAGATCCAGAGTGACTTCAGTGGACCCAGCAGTGCTTTCAGAAGTAGGCTCTCCTCTCATGGCTTGACATTCTGCTTCCAAAAGGAACTTCAGAATTGGCTTCTAATACAGCTAAAGTTGCTGCCAAATGGGTAAAAAAAAAATACCATTAGTATTCTCAAACAGGGAGTGGACTTTGGATACATAAAGATTCCTTAAATTGGGTCTCAATAAACTATCCTGGTAAGTTTAAGATCTGCTACAAAATTACAACGGAGGCAGGGGAAAGAGAACAGGAAGGCAATTTAATAATATCACACTGTTTCCCTCCATGTTGGCCTTGTTTTCTTAATGGCTCAAGCCCCATTAAGCCCTCAAAAACATTTTGAAATACTTCTAACAAATTCTAGAAGTTAGAATTTGTGCTGCGTGGCTCTTAAGCATATTTACTCAGAAGTTGGCCCCCCCTGAGGTTAAGGTGGCTTCATGACTAGTAGGCAGGTTTTGGATTTCAGCCTTCACTTCTTGTATCTTTTCTGCAAAAGAGGTCAGCTGAATCCCTATTTGTCACGATTCCTTAATTATCATGGAGCCTCTAATCCAGGCCACAAATTCCTCACTGCCCATTCTCCCTGAGTCTGTCTGTCTCTCTCTCTTTTCCCCCCTTCAGAATGCGTATCTAATAGCAACCAATGACTTTTCCTATTTTCTCACTTGGAATCTGTTTTGGAGCTTGGAATTGCTATCTCACTTGAATCAGTAACATCTGTGAGTAGTGGGCCAGCTTGACTTAGACAGATTTCCTGCATTTTAAGGTTTTGTTTTTTTTCTTCCTCCTCTGAGGAGATTGCTCTGGGACAATTACATTTAATGCCTCTTATTTCTTTCCCTTGCTCTGGGTTAGCTTGACTTGAAGGATTTGAAAGTGACTTTGAGGAACATTACCACCATTTTGAAAAAAAGTTCCACTTTCAAAGCACTTGAAAAGAAAAAGTTTGAGGGGGATTCCTAAAGCTGTATTGCAGCTTGCAGGTATGGCTTTGATTTTTCCTTTTCTTGGCAGGCTTGCTAGCTTTCCATTCCCTTTCAGAAACATTATTGGGTGACTAGAGGACAGGCATTTTAAAAAGGAAGAAAGAAAAACTGTTATATTAGACAAGAGCAGACAGAAAAGGTGCTGCAATTTCACGCTCAGAATTAAGTAGGCACTTTGACTTAAAATGCCCGTTAGAAAATATGCTTTTCAGTACAAATAGCATGACTGTGTATTTTTAAAATATATACTGTATCTGGTGTTTACAAAAGACAGAAGAGTATTATTTTATTAAATTCAAAATATGTTGAGATGTCTCCTCTCTCTGCCATAGGAATATACTCTAGCAAGGTACTGTTTTTTTCACCAAATTAAATGATTGTGCCTTGGCAGACTAAAGAAGGATGTGTTTGCTGCTATCCAAACTGCAGCTTTTCTGTTTTGAAGACTTCTTTGTCGTGGCAAGTGATCTTCTTGTTGCTGGTTCAGCAGACAACAAAGGTGTCACTCTCCCTTTCTAGATGGCTGTTAATAAATTATTCATGCAACTAGCTAGGAATCTGGATTTTCATGTGAATTGCAGTGGCATTTTTTTCTTCTTCTCCTGCAGACTCCCACCATTTAAATAGACTTTTTTTTTTACACACCTGCATGCTTCAGGCAATCAGGTGTTTAAAATCACAGATGGGCTGTTCTGCTCTGTCTCTCTCCCCCTCCCCTCCAGTGAGTTGCTTATCAAAGGAGTCCTGTGGATACTTTTGTCTTTTTATCCATTCTTGTGTGGGAATTCTACCCACCCCCCTAAACTAATTAGCATGAGGGGAAAGGGGACTCTAACGGGACTCTGCTAATTAGCATTGGGGATCCCGTAACTTGGCTTATTAATTTTAAACTTAAAAGATGCAGGTGCATTTTCAGCCTTGCTCTGTAGGAGAGGGAAGCTTTAGAACTCCTGTATTGCCCCTTGCAATTGAGAATAACTGGTGTGTGTGTGTGTGTAAAGTCTGTCAGCAAATTGTCTAACTGCGACTGGAACTGAGAACTGTGTACAATGAAAGGACTGATTATGTTCATACTACTCTGTTTTCCCATGGCAAAAAAAGAGTGAGCCCTGCAGCTAACAACAAAAGGTGGGTTACTAGCTGCCTCGGTGTCTCGAGGAAACAGATATTTTGCATAAGAGGATTTTTTAAAATCCAGATTTGTGAAAGACCTGTGCTACGGTTTGAGTTGTTGTTTGAAGTTGTTGTTGGAAGGTGAAAAGTGAACATTAGAAAGCATAACCAGTTTCCTAGATGTGGTAATGAAGTAAAATAACTGTATGATAAAGGTGGATAAGATGTTATGTTGTTTTACAGCAGCAACAATGTACAGCAATTAGAGATGTCCATATCAGCAGGGAGCCGCAGTGCACCTCATAAACGAGCAAGGGTTCTCTGACCCCTTTTGTACTGTAACAGGAATCATCAGTGTGTTGTACTTCCTGTTTTGGTGCTTCATTTGTAACATTCAAAAATGGAAAGTTGCCACCTCGTTCCCCCATACGAAGATACATGTAAAGTCTTAATGGAGGAGACTCATTGACTCTGTTTTTGAACTTTACAGAAGCAAAGGTATGCTTCCTGCTTCCTGTTTTTAGCACTTAATGGAATGTGTGCAATCACCAGCCACACTCAGTTGATTTCCTGAAGGCACAAAGGCTTGAAGAGGTGGTGGGAATACACATGCAACTATTACCCACAACCTTCCCTTGTCTGGTGGACTGCTTTTCACACCTTCACATGTTCAGCATGAAGATCTGCAGCAGGTTTAAAAATATGTTCAGTTCAGAAGCATCCTTGCAGTTGAGAACTTTGCCTTATCAGAGTTCCCAAATGTGGGGAGGTTTCTGCACGTGTTCTGCTGAACACATGTGGAAACTCCCTTTGGGTGTGTGGAGGTCTGAACAGTCGGCTGTATGTGGGGATGTTGGAATGACTACAGTTTTACTTCAACTCAAACACAGCAGGGGCCTACCCATTCCTGACATCAGGCTTGGGAAAAGGTAGACTTGGTTTGCCAGAAATGGCCTGGGCAGGCAAATCTCCAAGCCCTCTTGGGCCTAATTTGGCTCCTCACCACTGACTTAGGCAATCTATAATTGTCATAGATGACAACCTGTGTGTTCTTTGCCTTTAAATGAACTTATGTGTTTTATATTTGGTCACTTTAAAAAATTGTGATACTTGGAGTTTATGCATTTGTATGTACATAATTGTGTTTTGGAGTCAAGATGCATTCATGCCAAACTCGGAGACTTATCTTCTGAAAACTAGGGGGATGGCCTAAAGGCCTGAAGGAAACATATACATATATACACCAAAATTGTTTTCTCAAAATGTATTCTCAAACTCTCCCTGAAAGCCGAACAATGGGGGAAATAATTGACAAGGGATAAGTGCAAGATAGTAGGAACTCCCCACACTTATTTCTTTTAAGAAAAGATTGGGATTGGGGAGGATTTCAATTTGCTCCATAATTTGGAGTGAACTCCGCTGATATACATCTGACAGGCCATTCTTGGATCATAATATAGACATGTGCAGTGCTTTTTTTCTAAAAAAAATGTTTAGGGGTATTCTCATTTTGACTCAAGAAAGTCACCCTTTTATAGTTCAAATTGGGAAAAATAAATACAGTAAATGGACAAAAGTACAAAGATTCACAAAATGTTTAGGGGTATGCATACCTCTGCGTCTCCCCAGAAAAAGAGCACTGGACATGTGTATTGGATCACACCTAGCATGGTCAGCTCCTACACAGAATTAATTTTCTCAACACTCCTAGTCCATAAAGAATAGGAGAGCAATTAAATGGTTTTCATTTTTTGGGGTCTTGGTAGCATGTAAATTAGTTCTCAGAGTGGGAGGAAATGGGAGGATTCTACAAATTAATTATACTATAAAGTAGTTACAATTTAATACTCTCTTTTACCATTAAATCTTATGGAATTGTAACAACCTGTCTGCATATTATTTATTGTGGCAGTAAAATAAATGTTGGACAAAATAATCTCTTATATTGTCTCATAAATGGTAAAAGGAGGAAGTATTTTAAAATATTACACCAATGTGTCTTGTCATTTATTTATGATAGTTGGGGAAGAATGGCTTGAGGAGCACACTACAGTGAAAACACCTCAGAAGGAGAAGGGCCTGCTGGGCTTGTCTTCATTCCTGCTCTTGTTATCAAATGGTGTGATAATGGAAAGAGGAAGAAATAAAGTCACCACCTATACAGGCACATCCTGGGCTTCCAGAAATAGTTGACAATATTTAAGCACAATCAAATAAAAATAGTCAATTGATGGGTCAGTTTAGTTCGGCCTCTCATTTTTCTCACCCTTTGCTAGGACCAGATAAGCGCAAGCTATAGCCTGGGTGGAATATAGCGAGGAACTGTGTCAGAGACAAACTGTGGTTCTAGTTGACTCCCAAGCAATGGGCACCAGCAGACTGGGATTGTTGCCAGCCTTGCTGAATGTGGAGTAATATTTGAAAGGCATTTGGCTGTTTGTTTTTTACCGATAAGCAAGTGTTAAAACTGATGCAATAATAAAGCTGAAGGACATAATGGAGCTCATGTTGTCAAATAGCTTTAAACATGTTGTGAATTGCAGACACTGGGCTAGCTCTAAATTAAGTCGGTTGACCTTGGGTCCCATTGATTTCAAGTTGATCATGACTTAATTTTAATGGGAACTGAAAGTAGTTAGTTTAGTCTGGATTATATGAGTTCTTCCCTCTTCCATTGTATTTTAATAAAGCTTTCCTATGCGGATTGGCCACTTTGAAAGGGGAAGAGTTTCCTCTGCTATTTGTCTGTTTTTGCTTTTGCCTTCTTTTTGGAGGGCCTTTTACAGTGGCCTAGGAATATCCATGTTGCATCTGCCTTCCAAACCTATTTCCCTCAGTATGTTCTTTCATGAAAAGAGGCAATGACATTTCCCACTAGGTGGAGTGAGGGAAAACATTGCAAGTATAATGGAAACCAACTTTCTCTGCCTTCTTGAGTGTGATTGCATCCTCATTGTAACTGAGTATTCGTTTCATTATTATTATTTAAACATCCTTAATAAGATTACCTTGCTGTTCACCCCACCGCAAGTGAAATTGTGTGTCTGCTGCATTCTGTGAGTTTTAGGGCACCATCTCAACCCACAACCCAGCAGAAGCAGGCGGGTAGAGCTGCTGTGCCCCAGAGACTTGAAGCTTTCTTCTGTGCCTCCTCTGTCCAAAGTCTATGAGAAATAAAATCCTCATTTCCCAAGTCGATAGGGAACAACAGCACAGGCAGAAGTCTTAAAAAAGGAATGATGTTGGCAGAGTGGAAGCAGAGAAACATTGCATGGAAATTGGACCCAACTCATAGTAAACTTTCTCGTCGCGTGTCTTCTAAGCTACTGTTCTGCATTTGCGTTACCTCTTCTTGTTCAAGTAGAGTAACTCTGATTTCTTTGAATAACAGGGGAGCGTTTGCTGTCCGCTGAACACTGTCAATTGGCACATGTGAATCACTCCATTGTAACATCCTAGCTCCTGAGCTGCCTTAGAGAAAAGCATTACTACTAAGTAACTTCGTTTTATTTCTTGAAGATAAAATGAGCCAAAGCACATTTAATCAAAGGGATAGCGGAAGTTCTATTTCTTGAGCAAAAGAGAACAGTAGTCCCAAAATACTATTGTAGCAATTGTTGCTTTGAATGACTTAAAGGAAGGAGCAGCACCGAGAAGATGGAAATTATGAATGCTTTCGTAGCATTGACTATTTTTATTGTCCTTGAGAATCTTGAACCTCTAAGAGGAGCCAAGCTGGTCCTGGTGAATAAAGAAATCCACGTTGAAAGAGGACGCGCTGCGTACATAACTGAAAATGAACTACAGTTCAATATTTCTAACGAGAGAGATTCTTGCAAGGTGGAGGTGGTTTTAAATGAACCTGTGACACAAAGAGTTGGGAAACTTACACCTCAGGTAAGTATCATTAGTCCAGTTTCTTATTGGCTTAATTTCTAATTAGATATGAAATGCAAGTCAGTTTGAATGGAACAGCCATGTTAGCTTAGCCGTTCTCATGTTTATGGCTCCATTGTCTCAGTTCGAATCAAGTCATGTCACGAATCTCAGTTTGAATCAAGTCACGTCCTTGCCCAACATTTACACACCATAAAATTACCTCCTGAATATGAGCAAATTGTGAATGCAAATGTGTGGGCATGGAAAAACAGCTTGCACATGAGTTGTCTTATCCTGTTCTCCTTGGGTTGGCTCAGAAACGAGCAGAACTCCCCCCCCCCAACATCATAAATAACCCATCTCCAGTTCACAAGCCAATCCAACCTTTGCAAATAACCTAGATGTTCACCCAATCTCCTTCTCTCACAACCCACCTATTCCTTTCAACACAACTTTCCCATCTTGGACAGCAGAAGTGGTGCTCCAGGAACAGCAGAAGGTAACTCTATACCCTCCCTCCCCCTCTTCTGCTCAGCATCTTGTTTATGACCTCGGGCGGGGGGGGGGGGAGGGAAGCCCCTGTTGCACTTAGGAAACCTATTACTCAAGAGTAATAGGGTTTTGTAGGGTTTGAGGAATTGAGAAGCTGGAGCCTAGGGGCACTAAGAGTAAGGGGTTTAAGGGATCTGGCAGCTTCTGTTTCAGTGTATCTGAAGAAGTGTGCATGCACACGAAAGCTCATACCAAGAACTAACTTAGTTGGTCTTTAAGGTGCTACTGGAAGGAAAAAATTTTTTTTGTTTTGTCTCTGCCTTGGGTTTTCATTTGTGGTCCTGTACAGCTTGCCTTGCTTTTGAACTGGGCTTTTACAAGCTTCATTCACTGGGCCTGAGTACTGAATTTTTGTGGAACAAGTCCATTTTGCTCATTATTTGTTTCTGTTTCTCCTGTTAGGTATTTGATTGCCATTTCTTACCCAGTGAAGTGAAATACATCCACAATGGTTGTCCACTGCTAAATGAAGACCGTGTGATGTTGAGAGTATACAGGTTTTGCCTCGTTTTCCTTGAATGCAGTTCTGCATATATAATTATTTTAGGAGGATACATATATTTGTTAGCATTCCAGGCTCTTAAACAAGGGGGTGCATATTGGCTTGCTATAGATAGCCCCCCCAGAGGGCAAAAAGCAGCTTCAGGGGGCCATTCTAGTGGAATAATTGCATTAAAGCAAAGGGTTAAGGGCAGTCTCTTGTACTAGTTTTCTGCTTTAGATTGTAACCTCCAAAGCTTCATTCTGACACACAAACAAACAAACAAAAACAAAAAACACACCACTATTACAAAGGAATGAACCTTTGACTATTTTTGTTGTTCTAAATTTTTGTCTGCAGTTCTATGTCATTTATCCATCCATAGTATTTTCTTCTGCCATTTCAGGAGTGGCTGCTGAGCCTATAAATAATTCTGTCAAAGGGGGGGGGGAGTTATTCCTCATAACAGTAATGGAGCTTTGCTTTTCCAGATTGGAATTTGGACCCAAACCAAATAAGGCAACCTCCAAAGCCAGGCATCCCCAAACTTGGCCCTCCAGCTGTTTTGGGACTACAACTCCCATCATCCCTGATCACGGGTCCTGTTAGCTAGGGATGATGGGAATTGTAGTCCCCAAACAGCTGGAGGGCTGAGTTTGGGGGTGCCTGTCCAAAGCACTTCAAGATCAAATCAGACTTGTTTCCAAAGTGCTGAACTGGGATCCGGACTGCAGCTTGTGGCCAATGCACCACCCCTACGATCAATGGCTACTAGCTGTGTTGGCTATGTGCTGTCTCTAGTACCAGAGGCTGTTATGATCCAGCAGAGCTCTTTCTACATCATTATGTTTGTAATTCATTAACTGTTGGAAACATCAAAGTGTATATATTCTCTGTGCGGAACAATAAAAACAGCAGTCAAAAAGCTGATTCCTAGAATCAAGCAACCCTTAAAACTTTGTATATGGTGCCCCTAAAATGTTAGGAGGGAATGTTTTGTACTTACAGTCTTCTAAATTTCCATGCAAAGATTGTCATTGCTCACCAGGAAGTATTTGCCGTCTCCCTTTTACAGGTTTACAGAACTAGAGACCGCTGTAGAGATGTTTACTCTTCATATAACAATAAGAAGCCCCAAACTGAGTCTTGTTCAGTTTGGACAAGTGTCTCTAGAAGTTCCAGAATTCTTTGGGATTTCTCAGCCAATTGACAGAAACATTTTGACTTTCAAGTACAACGGTTTAGGTAAAGCCTGCACAGTGAGGATCTTGTCGTCTGAATTACTGTTTCCTGCTGTTGGGCAAGTAGTTGTTGAGGACTCTAAAATACAGAAAAGTGAAGATGTGTCAACATACACCAAACAAAAAAAAGGTGATTTTTAATCTTGTTTAACTTTCCCCTCCCCAGCTGTAAGCTCTTTCCCAAGAATTGCCTCCCTCTTTCTCACACTCAAAAATGTATTTCATCTTGAAACAGCTTAGCGTTGGCTCAGATGGAAGGCTTCTTTCAAGCATCTGAGGGGACAGAGTGGTAGGATGGGGTTCTATAGGCACCCTGTTGGCATATGTGTGCTTGTAGTCACTGAACTGGCATCACATGGCCTGCGCTATATACAGCAGATCTAGGGGGATCCCTGTTCCCTCACCATTGTCCAGCATGCACGATTCAATCCTTTAGACCAACTGTCTAGTTAAAAGGGGACAGTAAGATGCTGGGAGACAATATTAATTGGGTTCTCTTTCAGTTGGAAGGAGAATGAAGAAGAATGCATTCCCACTGTCCTGGTGGGAATATATACCCATGAATTATGAAATGTGTTTCCAGTTTTGATACAGATTAAAGCAAGGGTGTATTAAATAGATAGTGTTTTGTTTTATCTAGAGATCTTCTGTTAACCCAGTCATTTAGATAAAAGAGGTTCTGCTGAATATGCAAATACTGTAGGTCATCACTACTGAGCTAGAAGTTAAGTCTTGTGGCACTTCAGGGCATCAGAATTGCCACTGGATTGGACATGGTTCTCTGGCATGCAGATCTGTGTCTTTAGTGTGCACAACCCCCTGTTTCAAAGATTGTGTAGCTTAAATTAGAGGATTGTGTAGATTAAATTACAAGGTCATCCAAAGTCTTCATTCAATATTCAGAATATGTAAATCCCTTAAAGGTTGCTTGTGTTATTACATAAAAGAAAGATCATTTAGAAGGTTAGAAATAGTTTGTTCTAAAGTTGTGTTTCCCCCTCAGCTGGACAATCCAAACCGCCTTGTCCCAGCAATGGTGCCTGCCATTCAGGATTAAAAGAAATACACCTTCTAAAGATGAGCTGTGAAGACTTTCTGGAGATGAGACTTAGGTACCAACACCTCAGTCCCCCATCACCTGATAAGGATTATATATCCATACAAGTAGAAATCAGAGACAAAAAGAGCAGATTTCAGCTACAGGTAAGGACAAAGCAGCGAATCAAATTTTCCACAAAACTTTCTGTTGTTTTTCCATACTCCCAACCTCCCTCCCAAAAACTCTAGGAAAAAATTACTTGCATGTTAATTTCCCTGGCTATGTATCAGATTCAGTACATGCTGATTGTGTGGCAAGATGGACACTTTATTGAACCCAGGAGGAGGAGGAACTAAATATAGCATCTCTCTCTCAGCGGAGCTGATGGAGTGGCCCTGCTCCCATTCTGCCCCCTACCTCACCCACAGCTGCACCTTAATGGAATGGAATATTACTATTACAATAGTATTTGGAAATTCAGTATAGTTCATGGATTCATTGCATTAGTTATGTATCCGTCACAAAATTTGTACTGAGAAGTGCAAATTTCAAAGGATGTCTGTTTTTTTCAGTTTGCATATTGTGAATTGGGTATTTTTGCCTTTTAATGCCAAGCTGAATTCAATTTCTCCCTAGTCCTACTTGGAGCACATTATTCCAGACAAATGACTACCAGATACCACAAAATATATGTCTTAGTACTTGCTCCAAATGTTCTAAAACAGACCCTATTGATCATTTCCTCCTCCTCTGAAAACCAGCCTTTTGAATCTGATAACTAATAGTTGTTTTCAGTAATTATCTTTTTTTGTAATAATACCCAGTTGAACCCAAATAAAGTTCCTTGAACTACATTTAAAAGCAATATATTAATGCCCCTCTTCTGCACTGACTGTGAAGAGACTTTGGTTTCCTTGTTTGTAGGCAGAAAATGTGTGGATTCCTGTAAGGATAAAAGGGGCCATTCCAAACAGACAACCTCAAGCTGCATTCATGTCCATGTTCATCTTGGAGATAGATGAGTTCATTCTTACTCCTCTCACGACAGTGACTTTGGATGCCGAAGATGAAGAAACCCCGAGGGAAAGATTGCTATTCAACATTACTAAACCTCCTCCTCAGGGATATGTTACCCACCTGGATGACCACTCCAAGGCCATTACGTCTTTCACTTGGCAGGATTTGTATGATACAAAAGTTGCTTTCCAGCCATCTAATATCTCTCATTCTGAGAGACAGAACTATGAGGTGAGAGATGGGATGTAACTGCTCCCCTCCCCTGGTGCTCACAAGCTAGTCTATGCCTACAGCTCAACAGTCACAAAGGGACTGAATTAATCTTTTCTCTCTCGCTTGCTAGGTTGAGTTTCAAGCAATTGATAGCCTCTTCATGAACAGCTTCCCTATCATGGTCCATTTTTCAATTCGAAGTGCAGTAACAAATGCTCCTAGAGTTGCACGGAACACAGGTAAGGAAAATCCCCTTGAAGATTTTCTTCACAGATGTGGTTTTGCAGCGGATTCCCCTTCCATGTGCTGTGATAACGCAGACGTAGGATGGTTCAAATAAATTTGATTTCAAAGAGAAAAGGATTCTACAGTGGTAACTGGGCATATTTATCATCCATATGAAAGATGTGCTTTATATTTACAATATAGTGGTCCCATCTGAACTATACATCTGAACTATACAACAACTTTAGTTCATTCGGGTTGCTGAGAGTTGTTTGGCCATCCCCTGTTCCCTTCAAACAGCTACAATTCCGACAGTGAACAACCAATTCCCCTACCTAAGGAACTGTGGGAATCTTAGCTCTCGGGAGGGAGAAAATGTGAGTTCCCAGGAATATTTGGGTGAAGCCATGACTGTTCAAAGTGGTATGCTACTGCTTGAATTGTGATGGGGCCAGTGACAGGATTACAGTAACAACCCTATTTTCCAAATATGACAAACCCATGTTACTATCAGTACTTCCAGATGGGTCTTTAGTGCGGAATTGGTGTTACTCATGCATGCAAGTTTTTCCAATGCGCGCACAAAATGCCAGCCCATATTTCCCTCCCAATTTATGCTGGATTTACCTTTTCCAGGGAATATCCGACATATAAAAAAAGAGAACCCACAAACCTATTGGCAGTGACCCATTTGCAATATCTCAACGACCTGCTTGCAAATTAAACATCCCTGAATAGAATCCTGCCTCTTGCTTTTGTATCACCATGTTCTTTTAAAGACTCTCCTCCCTGGAAGAGAGGGGAGTGGTTGTGGGCGGGAGCCCGAGCACCGCCCCTAGCAGGGGGCATCAGCCCCCTGCCTCCACCTCACCTGGCTGGCGCCCACGCCCCTCGGCAGGCACCCAACCAGGTGCCTCAGAGGGGGCGTGTTCAGCAGCCTTTTGCTGCAGCGCCAGCCTTTCCCCGGCCTCATTCTTCGCCGTCGTCCACTCCCTTTGAGTTAGGGCTTAGGTCATTGGCCTTGCTATGGACCTTAGGTTGGTCGCCCTGGTTGTCCAGGGGGCCTGGTAGGAGTTTTTCCATTTGGCATTAGGCTTTTTGGTTTTTTCGCCTAACTCGTAGCAATCATCACAACTTTTGTGGTATTGGTGGGTAGGTTAGGCATTGGAATAATGTGTTGTGGTGTGTCGAAGGGCTAGGTGTGGCCATCGCCTATGCCTTCAATTTTTGGGTATTCCGTTAAAGGAATCTGGCGGTCGTGTATTCTGTCCGATGCCTGCTTGGCGGGAGGCCATGGCACGACCCTCGGTGACATCAGGGGAGAGCCTATAGTTGGATTAGCATCAACAGGCTCCACCTACTGGTGAATAAACCCACTTGTTTTAGAGATCCAATGCCTAAGCCAATACCTTTTCACTGCTGTAATCAATAAAGTTGTGGCCTTTCCTTGCCCATTAACCTTACATCACGTGTCCATGTGTATTCATTTCACACTGCGGGGGTCGGGTCCTCGAACCACAGCTGTACTCCTAAGTATCAAACCAGTTAACTTTGCTGAATTTCCCCCACAATTGCATTACTTTCCCACCTAGTGCAATTGCTTACGCTGAAAGCAAAGCTCATGGCGCCTTTAATGCTGAATTGCTCTATGAGCTCATTCAGAGCCATATGACTTCATTGTGTTTGAAATACCTGCTTATATAGGGCTTGACTTGTTGGAAGGACAGTCTCGTCCAATTACCTGGGAGTCTCTTCAGATTGTAGATAATGATAACCTTGATGCTGTTCAGCTTCTTGTGGTGGAAGGCTTATATCATGGCTGGCTCACAATCAGAGGTATGTAGCTTCTTGGTCTCAAATTTGTGGAATTTAAAATTGAAAGTTCCCATGTGTGTCTCCACCCCCCCCCCCCCCCAGTAATTAGAGTACAAAATAAAAATTAGAACTTTTCCACCAGACCTTTGCTTGAAGCAAAATAGATGGTTTTATTGTGGTGGAAAGTGCATCCTTTTTTTGGATGTGGAGGAAAACATTATGAAGATACTGCTAGAAACCGAGTTGAGCTTTAACTTGCCTAAGTGGCAAGACAGATGGCAATATTTTCATCTGTAATAATGTTCAGTTATTGATCTATTTCCTTCATTTGTAAAGGCACTCAACGGTGTCAGTATTTTGCAGAAAGCATTTAAGAACATACCAGGAAATTTAGGTTTGTGCAATTAAAGTGCTTTGTTATTCTAGCACAAAAAAAACCACTTTAAAAAGGGAACAGACTTTTTGAGTTTAGGAAAGTGACAGAGAAATGCATTGAAAAGTGTGGAGTGAGTTAATGATTCATGCAAAGATGTATAGACATCCTGCAAACAAACCAGAACAAATGCTCAATAAAGACAAGATACAAACTAACCTCTGTGTAACCTTTGTGCAAGTAAGTCAGGGCTCCTACATGTAAGTAAATGTGACCTGGATTCAATGGGTTGTCAAATCAAATTATCCCACTACTTTTTCAACATGGATATTAATATTATGTCAGCTAATATATCCATGCTACAAGCATGTTATCCCAGGGTTATCAGATGTCCCCGTCCCCAGATTTGCAAATCTGTCCCTGGACAAACTCCATCCCTGGAATGTCCCCAGATTTGAAAATCTGTCCTTGGGAAATGCGGCAGCCTCAGCAGCCCGGTGCCAGCCTGGTAGCGCAGTTGGCTCTGGCTGGCTTCAGGAGTTGCTCACTGCCTGCTGCCGTGGCGCCCACCATTTTTTCTTGCTGGAACTTCCGGCAAGGAAAAATGGCCGGTGTCACGGCAGCTAGCAGCTCCTGAAGCCAGCCAGAGCCAACTGTGCTACCAGGTTGACTCCGGGCTGCTGACTGCCGCTGCTGCCGCCACTGCTGAAAGGGAACCGGGGACGTCTGGTGGTACAGATATCCTGTCCCCTTCCCCCTTTGTTTTGACTGATCAGGGGAGGCTCGGGAGTTGCAGGTGGGCGGCTGTTGCCCAGTTTTTTAAAAACTCTGTGCATTTATGTTTCACAGGGTGCAAAAGAAGGGCTTTGCACCTTTATACAACATGCATGTGTGCTTGGGCCCAGGGTCTTTGGCCTCACCATCCCCACTACTGACTCCCTGTTGCTACTCAGCTTAAAAAAAAATAATTAAAAAAATGTGTCCCCGGATTCATTGAAAAAAATCTGGTAAGCATATGCTATCCAATCCATCCAGTTTTGCTGCATAAAGACAGCATAGTACCAGGCTCCCATTCACTGGAGAATATGTGCATAGGCATCAAATTATATGTAACCAATCTATTAAATTGACTAGTCTTTAGGGAAAGAAACTATATCTAAACATAGGTAACTACAGCCATGCTGCTCCACTGTATTAAATAGTCAAAACAAAAAAATTTTTTTCCTTCCAGTAGCACCTTAAAGACCAACTAAGTTAGTTCTTGGTATGAGCTTTCGTGTGCATGCACACTTCTTCAGATACACAGATACTCAGATACTGTGTATCTGAAGAAGTGTGCATGCACACGAAAGCTCATACCAAGAACTAACTTAGTTGGTCTTTAAGGTGCTACTGGAAGGAAAAAAATTTTTTTGTTTTGACTATGACAGACCAACACGGCTACCTATCTGTAACTGTATTAAATAGATGCATGTTAACCAGTAGTGAGAAGAACTGCTGTTTTTCTTCTTTCGTCTTGTGTAGGTAACAAAGGCTTCAGGTTTGCAGTGAAAGATCTCAGGAATGGAGTTGTCCGTTACCATCATGATGACAGTGATACAACCAAGGATGACATAGTCTTCAGAATTTTTGATGAAAAGCACAGTGCTAGACACAGATTTCCTATTAACATTCTTCCAAAAGACGACACCCCACCATTCCTAGTGAACAATCTTGTCTTTGAGTTGGAAGAAGGCAGCACAGTTCTTATTGAAAACCATATGCTTATGGCTACTGATTTTGATTCGAGTGATGATTATATCCTCTACAGAATATCCAAGCCACCCAGTGCTGGAGAACTTATTAAGCAACACTTCCCAGATGGACCAGGTAGTGCTGGGGTTGGGAACCTCAGACCTGGGATCAAATGTTTCTCTTTTCAGCCCTTGAGCCCCTGACCAGGCCATATCCTCTCCCAAGACCACACCCCTCACTAGTCTTGCTCTATGCTCTCCTTGATTGCTTTTGTATGGCTGAAAATGCACTTGGACTATAATAAGACCTTTTCCTTAGATGGATGGAGGATGAGAATATGTGGGTGGGAATCTGTAGAAATCTGTCTTTTGATTGGCTGGAATATACCCTAATATATATAGGTAAGAGTCTCATCCATTGCTCTGCCTTGAAAGTTACTGGGAATGTGACCCTCATTCTGAAAAAAGGTATAGAGTAACTATGTCTATTAAAATGAAGATGCCATTATTAATCAGAACAATAGCTGTTAATATATTAATCCAGATAGCTGGTTGTTGAACCAGTCATGCAATATTTCTAGGGTGAGATTAGAAGGCATGGAAGGAGGAGACGCAGCTGTTTATATTCAAAAGATGATTTTAAAAGGACAGAACATGCCTCAAACATAGAAGAGCTGCTGATAATCAGTATAGATGGCATTAGGGATACAAGAGCCAATGGTCTGGTTCCAATATGAAACCTTAATGTGAAGGAGAAAAATGAAATGGAGTATTTTCTGAAATTGGTTTTTGTGCTTTGTTGGATTCTCAAGGTATCCCTGTGTTTAGCTTTTACCAAAGAGATCTCTTCCACGGGCTTATTTACTACCGTCATTTTGGAGGGGAAATTTTTCAAGACTCGTTTGAGTTTAAATTAGCTGACAGCCAGGAACCACCAAATCTCTCAGATCCTCAGGTAATTTGTTTTACAATTTCTCGTGAAAAACCAAGTAGCAGCAGAGGAGAATCCTAGAGGAAAGATCTAAATAACTTGATTTGAGCTCCATGGGAACATCTCCATGGATGTTTCTTCTAATTCTCATCTTGTTCCTTAACTTAGATGAGAAGTCAGCTCCCCACCCTGGGTCCAATTAAAAATATGGATGATGCTCTCATATTATAGTGCATACATGACTATGCATAAAGTATCAATATGCATACTATTTATTTTATTTTAAAAAGAAATTTATATACTGTCCTTTGTCAAGCAAGATAATGTAAATACATATACAAAAATTAAGAAGCAGCGCTGTATAAGGTCAGAACCCAAAAAATCTCCATCCTTAGCATTGGACAAAAGTTTAGGGTTCTATGATAAATGTGTGCATCCTTTCACTACAAGAAGAGGTCCAGCCTGAAACATACACGAACTTGTGATCTTTACACCTCTAGCAGGAATAATGAGTGCCTACCTTTTTAGATATTTGACATTTCTTCCATTCAGCTATTTACCTGCCGGAAAACAGAAGGAATTGTATCTTTCTCTCCTTGCCCTCTCCAAAATCTCCAGAGCTCTGCAGGCAATGTGGCCAACAGCAAAAGCTCTGGTTCTGTTGCCTCTGCTTAATTCAGATACCATCTATGTCAGGGGTCAGCAATCTTTTTCAGCCGTAGGCCGGTCTACCGTCCCTCAGACCATGTGGACGGCCAGACTATATTTTTTGGGGGAAATGAACGAATTCCTATGCCCCACAAATAACTCAGAGATGCATTTTAAATAAAAGCACACATTCTACTCATGTAAAAACACGCTGATTCCCAGACCATCTGCGGGCTGGATTGAGAAGGCGATTGGGCCGCATCTGGCCCCCGGGCCTTAGGTTGCCTACCCCTGATCTATGTTATGCACAGTCTTCCTGGTACTCCTCAGCTTGTATATCTGACACTACCCAAGAAGAAGGTTTGAACAAAGATGTCGCCTCTTTACAGGGCCTTGTGTGTGTGTGTGTTATGGTGCAAACACTGTGAAGCTTATGACACACAAAGTGAAGCTTGCAGAGAAGATGATTTCTATGAGAACCATCTTTGCTCAAAGAAATGTTATAATTCATACCCTTTCTTCTCTTTTTATATTACTAACTGCAGTAGCACTGTTGGCTTCCTGAATTATTAATCAAAACAATTTGGAACTGACACTAAAGACTAAAGGTTATTTGGTTATTCTTCACGTTGGATAGACCACAAAAACAAACTATATGAGTACCTGATGCTACACTTAGGCAATCTTTGTGATTTATATGGTGGTGCAAGATGTTGTCAGGCAGTAAATGCTGTTTTTAAGGCATATATCCATGTTCTCCCAAGCCATTTAATTACAATCTAAGTGCTTCAGGTTTTTGCACTAAGCTCCCCTTGCTGGGTTTCATGCTGCTTTTGTTTTAATTATGTTTTGTGCTTTTTTTCCTGACTGAGCTTTCTGCTTTGAGACATTTGTTTGTTTTACGGATTTTTATTGCAAATTATATTTTCCATTACGTTGTCTACGCAAACATCCCATTATTGAATGGGTGGTATACAAGTGAAACAGATCAATAAACAGGGTTTTGCGATTGTCTTATAGATTGTGATGATTCACATCATGCCAGTGAAAGACCATTTGCCAGAAGAAGTCCCTGGGACAATAAGGCACCTTGTGGTCAAAGAAACAGAGATAGCACACATCACAAAGGACCACCTCCATTTTACAGATGCTGAATCCCCAGACAGCCAACTTATGTATACAGTTACAAAGCCATGTTTCTCTCCCGCTTCCCCTGGGTATGTAAGTCTCTATGCATCAACGAAGGAAGAAACTCTCAAAGGATGTATCTAAGCGAAAAGGCATTTGTGTGTACATTAACACAATACAGGTGTTGCTATCCTCAGGTGAATGCTAATTGTAAAACAAGTAGTCTCAGTCTCCATCAGGACGGATACCTACGCTGGGTAAATTTCACCTCTCCTTTCACTTAACTAACCCATTTTGTAGTAAAAGCTCACCCACTCCCAGGGAGTGGAAATAATTCTTCCGTGGAACTGCTCCTGCCTGCAGCCACTGTTGAGGGAACTCTTGAGTACTCTGCTCTGTAAAGGAAGAATGACAAATATAGTCAATTTCGCTTCCTTTCTTCTCTCCCCCACCCCCCGCCCCCTAGGCCTCACCCCTAAATCATAGCAGAACTGATTTCAGAAGTGAATTGGGGGTGGGGGCAATATCAACTTTTCCCATCGAAAGCAGTGTCTCTCTGTGTGACATGGTGCATACTAAATGTTGTTTCTTTAGGAGAGATTTATGAACTTCCCACTTCTTAATCTCTGGAGGCTAGTTCAAGGCAAGTGACACTGACAAAACGTGTTGTCAATGTCACTTCAGTTTGGCCTGAAGCTGTAGCAAGACTCGCTATCCTTTGTACTTAGTGCAGGGCTAGCTTTTTAGGTAAGGTAATAGTAGAGGGTCCTCAGGAAAGGGAAACTGTATTCCACCAGGCTACACCTCCAAACCAACTGGGACAGGGGGACTACATCATGCACCTGGAAAGGCTGGCTGAACTAAAATGAGGACAGAAGCTTCAAAAATCGCTACATACATATTCTTCTTTCAAAAAAAGAAAAAAAGAGGAGACCTGGAAGATAAAAAATGCAATGGTTTAGGAGGAACAAAATTTGGATTCTGAGAAGTAAATGGGTGTCATAGGGGTTTCCATACTAGAGAAAAAGTCTAGTGTGCAAATGTCCAAGAAGTCTTGCAACATGAACTTCCATGAGATGTGAAGCCCACTTTATTAGTTACATGGTAGAATTTTAACACTTTCTGGCCCATATATTATATCTCTAGCAATTCATTTCAATTTGCTCTGAAAAAACTGCTTTTCCTCTATTGTATTTAATATGCTTGCCCCAACTGTTGAGACTAATTCATACAGATGCGTCAATTGTCTTAGCCTAAAAGCTCATGTGCCAATAAGTGTGTTTTAAGATACTGTTGCAGTCCGTGTCAATTTTAGACATGTCTACTCTTTTAAATATATATTAAAAATTGTAATTCTCCCCCTTCCCTCCTGTTCTATAGGGTGTATGATGCAGGAAAGCTTATTTTCACAGACAGCATGAAAAATTTTGTGAAAAATTCTTCCATTCCTTTCCTGTCATCTTTCACACAGGTAAGTGGACCTAACAATAACTGTTGTCTTGCTTCAAGTCCCTTGTGATCTGTCATTCTCAGAGACCCCAATAGCCACAGTTATACAGAGCGTGCTTGACGAAGTGTCCTGGGTGCAATGATTCTTCAGAATTGTAATGAGGATCCAGACTTTCTTGGGAACTACGATGCAGCTGTAGGTTACAGAAGCCCCCTCCCCTTTTAGGAAGCAGGACAGGATAGCTATGAAAGGGCTGGGCCCAAGGCCAAACCAATGAGCTAAGTCCAAACTTCAGAGAGGTTTAGCCTAGAAGTTTCAGGTTGGACTTTGAACTCATCATGTCCCAACTTTGCTTAGATCATTGATCATCACCACTACAGGGAAAATTAAAGAATTCTACTTCCCAAACCTAGAACATGATAAGACTACTCACCTCACAGTGGGTCTGTGTAATTAAGTAGAAGGGGAGTATCTGGAGGTGTTGCTGGACTCCAAATCCTATCAGCCCTGGAAAACAACTGAAAATCACAAGGGCAATCTGGTTTTGATACGCTATGGAACCTAATTTACTGCTGCATTGTTTAACATGCTGTTGATGACATCTCTCAGCTTATGCACTAAGGGAGTGATATATGATTAAAAGACAAAATGAATTGGGTGGTTGCAGTAGCTGCAAAGTGGAGAATTAAATTTATGAGACTCACGCAATGCAATCACTTCCATTTCCTACAACCAGCATGCCATAACGCATATGAAAGTGGCATACATGCCCCCATTGATGGAGATGGGCCCTGACCCATTGTTTGTACAGTTTGAATTCTCTGTCAGTGACCAGCAGGAAGGAGTGATGACTGGTCTCCTCTTTAACATCACAGTGATGCCTGTGGATGATGAAGCACCTGAGGTATTTATCAAGAATCTTAATTAACTGCTTGCCTGTGATGCCGTCTTAATGATCGTTAAGCTTGTAAAGCAGAGGTGGGGAACCTGTGACTCTCCTCAGTTTGTTATACTCCAACTGCCATCAGCATCAGCCAGCAGGACTAATGGTCAGGGATAATGGGAGTTGTAATCCCGGGAATATCTTGAGGAACACAGATTCCCCATCCATGCTGTAGAGCAGGGATGTCCAACAGGTCCATCACGATCTACTGGTCGATCCCTGTGAGGTTTTGGTCAATTGCGGTTGATCGCTGGCCCCCTTGTGGCCCCGGCCCCTCGCCCTGCCCTCCATTGTTGGAGAATGGAAGACAGAGTTTACAAACCGAGGCTGTCCCGCCCGCCCCCCCCCCAGTGATCTTTCGGTGAGTTGCTGTTTCTCTTTGACCCCAAAATAATGCAAAAATGGGGTTTTCCCCCTCCCTAAAAAAAGCTGAACAACTTTGACCTGAACCCTAATAAAATGGGGCCTTTCCCTTCCCTTTAAAAAACTCCTTTCATAGAACTACTGAAATGGTGTTAAAAGAATAAACACTTGAATAAACAAGAGGCTTCTCTGTTCTGGATCCTTCAGATTATTTTGAGCTAAAACCCTGTTTGGATGGCGGATTTCAATTTTCCTAATGATCGTGGTATTAGAAACTTTGCAGATCTGCTACAAGGGTACACTTAAACTCTTTAAAAAAGCAACAACAATCTATTATTTCTGATAACTGGGAGACCAAAGATTGCCATCCATGCAGAAGCCAATGTAATTCCAAGTTCAAATTGTTAAAAGCAACAACAACAAACAATCATACACAGATTGTGCAGAGTACTTGCCCCACGCTCATTCCTTGGTCACCCTGCTCTCCTGGTACTATCACTGCATTATTTGCTTTCCCTATTCACAAATATTTCATTTGGAAATACATAAACAGAGCAAGAGGCTGAGTTCATTGGGTTATGTGTTGTGATTTCTTCAGGCAGCTGTAGGAAGTGGAAAGATTTACAGTGTTAAATTATTTACTCTATTCCCCGAATAATACTTAAGGGTTCGTTCAAATGGAAAACGGTGTGTTCAGCTTTCCTCCTTTTCTCCTTCCCCTTCCCCCTGTTCCTTTATATATATATAAAAAAAACCCACCACCACAACAAACCCTATAAAATGCTTTAAGTACCTCTGGAGCCATTCTGTGAGCTGGTTTTCTCAAAGTCATCCTTCTAACTGTGCCCTTTTCGGCTTCAGTCACAATAATTGCTCGTTATGTAGGTTAGCTTATTTCCACAAATCCATAAGCTTCTAGACTTTAAAAACCACCACACGGGAAGAGAGCATTTCATATGAAATAGAAAAGCTTCTTTGCTGGAGTTTTAGGACAGAGCTTAAAGCAGCTTCAGTTCTGAATTCAAGATAACTGGACCTACGTATCTAGTGTTTCTGCTTATTTTCTTTTTTTTCTTAATTCCTGGGAGGTATCAATCTTTCCCCTTTTTAAAGAGAAAGCACCTTTCCACACAGTCTCCCTTGAGCATCACTGGGTAGCCCATGGCTTTCTTTTGCCTTCTAGTTGCCTCGGTACCTGTTAGGAGACAATAATATCAGGACTGAAAGATACCAAATCTTCTGTAACGAGTAAAACAAACTAGGAAAGTGTTCTATCCTTCTGAGTTGGAGGCCAAGAGGAAGACGGGCAGCCCTGTATTTTAAATTATCAGTATATGAGATTGCTCTGTAAGAACAGCATTCCATGAGCAGCACGACGAAAACAAGTGCATCTTAAATGGTTTTCTCCTACCTGCTGTTTGATTAATGACTCAAGGTCAGACATATTATGGCTCACCTGCCAGTGTTAAATGCCTTTCCTAAAAGGATTGTCCTCCTGAGAGAGCTAGCGTCCTTTTTAGCACAGGTTTTCCAGCTACATGCTGAAGGTAATGGTTAGGCTTGCCAGCTGGCTTTTGGGAAATGCTGTAAAGTTCCAAGAAATGGACTCATAGCTTTTTGGACACAAACTATAAGCCAGCTTGAAGAATACTCCAGTTACTCAATCCTTCCTAAGTTTTCTAGAAGCCTGAGAAGTGGGTTTGGTGTAAGGTAAGGCTTATGGAGGGGAGAGAAATTCACGTTGGTTCACATTTTAATGTGAACCTAGCTAATTTCCACTTCCTAAGGCAATACATGAACCCAAACACAGCTATCTTTTGAAATGTACACATTTCTGAATTTTGCAATCCAGTTCTTCAACTGAAAAATGTGTAGAAAGTGCCCTTAAAAATACGTATCAGTTAATATAACATGCAAAAATGTAGTATATTAGGAAAATTGCCTGCAATGTGTATATTAGGCAAAAGAGCATACAAGTCTTGCTATTCACTCACAATGTGTTCTTAAGAAATCATCTGTCAGGCAAGTGTTCATAAAACGAATCAACACTTTCTATTGATTCCTATGGGAGAATTTATAATGCATTCCCAAACATGGAATTTTGACCCCAAACGATGATAAAACAAGGGGAAACCCAGTAAAACCCTCTGAAACCTCACAAAAGGCAAACAAAGGAGGAGATAATGCCTCCCTCCATGGTTTCTGGCAAAATGGCTGCTATGGACCAGTAACACTGAAACAAGTAAGGCTTGTTTAATACTGCTTATTTACAGTACTACATGCAGGTCTATCTGAATCTGTGGTGCAAGGTTTGGGTACTACTTCCTCTTGTTTGGATAAGTGAATTTTCATATAACAAACATTTGGATAGTGGGAACTGTGTGTATATTATGAGAAATGCACTCTAAAATGTTGACTTTTAGAGGACTAAAAAAAAAAAGCGCACTCATGCAGAAGTACAGTGAAATGAGCTTACAGTTGGAAAAATGGAGACAAACCAAATCGACAGTTCCATCCATCCCTAGTAAGGATTGAATTCAGGATGAAATCAGTAATCTTGAGTTCTTCACCATGAATCCCAGCTAAAGGCCGACCACACAGCAGTTTTTGGGTGGCTTCGTTTACCATTTCCCCAGCTATAGTTGCCTTTACATTGCTATGCACACCTCAGTCTTTTGGGAAGGCTCATTAGTGGAACATAGGGTTTCATGTGTAAGAGATGAAGTCCAGAACCCAGCATGATTTATAAAAGGATTTATAATATAACGACTAGAAATAACTCAGAAGTCCTTGAAGTCTCTGGAGAGGCTGCCAGCTGTAGTAGGCTGTAGCAGCACCAGGTTAGATGGTCCAGTAGTCTGACTTGATATTACAGACTCCAGATTCTCATTGTTCTATAGTTGTATTGTGATTTTATCCCATGTATATTGGCATGCTGTGTCTTGAAGTACTTGAGTGCATTTTGTGAGCTTATGACTGTTTTAGATTTTCACCAATCATCTGAAAATAGAGGAAGGTACTAGCGCATTCATCACTGGAGAGCATCTAATGGTAACAGACGTGGACACTAAGAATAGTGATATCCAAATTGAATTGAAGAAATTGCCTTTACATGGACACGTTGAGCTACATGGACTTGTTATGTCAGAAGGGGATAAATTTACCCTTTGGGATTTACACTCTTCCAAAGTTCGGTAATTTTAATCTTTTTATGTATTGTATATAATGGCTCGAGCCAGTAACATGATCCACTCTTTTAGCTATTGTTTTTTTAAGGATTGCAACAGAGATGGGAAAATTATGGTCCATGGGCCAAATTAGGCCCACCAGGCCTCCCCATTTGATCTACAAGGCCATTTTGGGCAAGCCACACACACCAACCTACACATGATGTCATACATGATGTCATCTGTGAGGCAGGTAAGGGTGTAGTTTCAGAGGAACAATTGGGAGATTAAAGTGATCTCACAATGGCTCCTTTGCTCCTGGAGGGAAGAGTATTTTCAATAGAAATCTTTTTTAAATGAAGGAAAATCTCCATTTTAGCAGCAATTTCAGTGGAAACCTCTCCTCCCTCCCAATGCTGCTCCTTGAAGCTCTGAAGTTTATAGTGCAGGGGAGCTTTCAAACTGCCCCACATTGCTTACAGTGCAGTGCTGCTCTCTGATGTTCTGTCAGTCGGGGCTTCAAAGCACGGCAGAGAAGCAGCACCAGCATTGGCACCAATTTCCAGTGAGATCTCAATGGAATCTGCTGCCATCCTTGCCAAGTCATGCCACCACAGTGCAACCTAGGTAAGGGATGCTTCAGCAGGGGCAGGGCAGGGTGGCATTTCCTGTTTTGCCTCAAGCGACAAAATGGGACGTGCCGCCACGATCTAACACATCGGTCAGAAAAGGAATGCAGCATTTTGGTTTTAGAACTTAGCTTAAATGTAGAGGGTTTTTAAAGGGATGCTTACCTGCCATGACTGATCTTCCCACCGAGGAAGGAATCTCAAGGCTGCCCAGAATATAGTTTGAACACTGCCACTCTGGTCTTCAGTAATCAAATTAAAGAAGGCAAAGTCCTCTAACTCGGTGGCAGAACATCTGCTTAGCATGCCAAAAGTCCAAAATTCAATCCCCAGAATCTCCAGGTAAGGCTAGAAATGTCTGAAATCCTGGAAAGCCCTTGTCAGCCAGAGCATACCAGGCATAAGAAACCTTTTCAAGAAAAGGTTTTCTTTTCTAGCCCCATTCCCTTCTGGGCAACCTCTGGGGTGGGGTGGTGATGGTCACATGCCAGGGGAGGGGGGCAGATGTAAAACTTAATAGAGTAATGCATGTCAACTCTGTGCAGTAGGTTGGCTTCTGCACACTCTTGTGATCTGAGTTGAAAGGCAAATGCCAGCCAGGTGCAAAAGCAGAGCTGGGGGGAGATGTGGCCTGGGGGTGGGGGTGGGATATCTGTGGGGGTAATCTGGGGAGAAATTCACACCCCTGTTGTAGACAATGGACCAATGGTCTGGCTCAGTATAGAGCAGATTCCCATGTTCCAAATCTTTCCTGTTACCTGAGTTTGTTTATATAGCTCCCATGTAGATGCATGTCAGAGTAAGGCAACAGCTGTTCCTTATCTCTGACTTCTCTCCAAGAAAGAAAAAAATGCATTGTGGTCATTGCCATATTCCCATATCACCAGCTGATGTAACTCATTTAGCATCACTGAATCCTGCTAGAGCCGAGCAGATTCTCTCAAGTGGAGATGTGGCCAAGACCCAAGTGTGTCAAGGCTATGAGCTGTAAATATGGAAGTTGATGGCCCTTGTTCTTTCCCAGCTTGCTTGTTCCAGCCTCTAATGAATGAATGCCCAACTCCTCTGTAATTGTGTTTAAAAGGTATCAGCATGACAGTTCAGAAACCCTTGAAGACAGAATAATATTTTCAGCAACAGATGGATTTAACACTGCAGATGGAACACTGAGAGTACAGGTAATAACCAACTCAGCAATGAACTTTACCAGCGTATAATTGAAAGGTATTAATCACGTACTGGCTTATTCAGCTTCACCAAGTAGGTTTTTAACTTTCATTAATATTCCCTTTAGATTCACACCAAGTTCTCTATTTAGATTAGGTTTTATGCCTGGATTAAATAGGTTCATGATGCCTCCAGATTACCAAGTCAAGGCCAATTTAGTTGTCGTTGCAGTAGACCTACATATTTAAAACCAGGACTGTTGCCAGATATATAAAGGGGGGAGAAAGGAGAGGACAGGAAATGACTGAAGTTGCATTGCAATGAGGAGTCATGAGCTGAACGCTTCTCTAATGCATGCTACCCCACCCTATGCTGAATCCTAGATCTTTGGGGTTTTTGTCTCAGTGGGGCTCCATATCATGCACAATGCGGATGCATTTTCTTGAAATTGGCATCCATACTTTCAGACATGAGTACACTTATGTGTGTAGGGAGGCAATTTTAATATAATTTGGGTCAATTATTTGTGGAATTCTGGTCCCTAAAAATCACACACATGTTTACATGGTAGATAGACAGTTCCAGGGCCAGCATGAGCTATGCTATGCGTTAACCATGTGGATTTATTTATTTAACAAATTTGTATACTGTTTGATTGTGAAGAAGAAGAAGAAGAAGAACCGCCTGTAAGCGGTTTACATTCATATAAATAAAACACGTTGTCAGGGACTTGACTGAACAGGAGGAATGGGAAATCTGCCCTCAGTCTGATTGGCTCCTCTCAGAAGAGGAGGGGGGTGGGAAGTTTCTCCCTGCTTGTCTCCAGCAGTTTCAGGAGGAGAGGGAGACAGGGATGATGTACAGCTGAATGAGGAAATGCCTAGTTACGAGATAGTTGAGGAAGAGAGAGAAGTGAGAGAACAGCCAGCAGAGACCTCCCTGGAGAGTATGGGAGACCCTCCTAGTCCAAGGGCTTGCGGGTCCCTCCGCATTCAAGAACAGAATGCAGAGGGATGTGCCTCCTGTCACTTTCCGTAGGGTTTCAGGATGTTGCTGGGGATGGAAGAAGAGGGACTCAGAGTAGCCAACGTCTCCTATGCGTGGAGACATGGATCTTTTGTCTTGCAACCAGATGACTGAATAAAAAACCATGAAATACAAACTGTTTGTTCTTCTTGCCTCTGAGGCTACTGGGGGAGGAGAGGATACTCAACGCCTGACACATGTACACTGAAAGTTGAAAACGGTTAAAAAGATGGTTCAAGTAAACAGTAGCACTGAAGCGTAAGCTGAAGGTGTCAGTAGGCAGGGAGTTCCAAAGTGTAGGTGCTGCCATAGTAAAAGATGGATTTCTTAAATGTGTGGAATGAGTGTTAGGTAGCACCTGTAGCAGTGCCGGTTCCGCAGATCAAAGAGCAAATAGGCAACCAGTCTAGGTCTCTGAGGAGGGTTGTTATATGTGACAGGGTCTCACTCCTGTCAGTGGCCGTGCTGCAGCATTTTGCACCAATTCCATCTTCTGGATCAAGTGCAAGGGAAGCCCTGTATCGAGTGCATTGCAGTAATTCCTCCTTGAAGTCAACCATGCCTGAACTACGATGGTCAAATTCTCCTGATTGCAGCTGGTCAAAGGTGTTTCTAGCCATTGAGGTAACCTGGACCTCCAGTGACAGGGCTGGATCCAGAAGCACTTCTAAGCTACATACCTGCAACCTCATCCAGCCGGCAAGAGGCCAGTTTCTTAGGCACGAGAACCACTCGCCCAGAGTGCCTGCATCTAGTCAGGATTCAAGCTCAGTTTATTTTCCTTCTTCCTCAACTTTTGGTTTAAGACAAACTTCAGTTCCCTGCTAGGTACAAATATGGGGAATTGTGCCCCCTGCCTGTGACTACTGTGACAAACAGCGGCCAATAAAATGCTTGTTGGGGATCCATGCTACCACTGGCCTGGAAGAGACTTGACTCTTCAGAATAAAATATTGATGTTGATCAAAGAACTAGCGCAGTTGTAGATCAGCTGGCCAACATGAATGATGTACCAATCTAGCAAAAGCAAGCACTTGACAGATTGCAGTTTTTGCAAGACACAACTGTGGAATTTTTGGATATGCCATCCTAATTGAGGGCACTGGTTTAAGACATTCAGACAGTCTCTTGGCCTTCCTTCCAGCCATGTGTTATGTCTCCTCTTTCTCCCTCATCCAAGATCATACCTGTAAATGATGAGCCACCAGAGCTGCAACCTGGTTTAAGATCAAGTCTGGAATGCCTGGAAGGAAAGCGAGTCTTCATCACGGCTGAATACCTCTATGCAACAGATGCTGACAGTGAAGACTCCAGACTCATCTATATGATTGCCAGGGCTCCAAAGCATGGGGTTATTCAAAAGGATGGCTTTGTGGTGGAGAAGTTCTCTCAACATGACATCACTCAAGGATCCATCTCCTATGTGCACACAGGTAATTAGCAGTAGTAGCAGCAGCAGCAGCAGCAGCAGCAGCAGCAGCAGCAGCAGCAGCAGCTGTGTTTACTTTCAACAGTCTCTTCCAGGTGTCCATGCACTTTACTAGGTATACCCTCTTATATTCCTTAATGAGTGCCTTTTGCAGACTAATCTTTGCTTTAAGCTTTATTATTTTGTACAGAGAGGTTTTCCACATTGTGTTTTCATTCATGATCAATAATTTTGTTTCCCACGAAAACATGCCATACTAGAAAACTCGGGCTGCTGCTTCTGCTCCCAAGTCTCTCATGCGGCTCAGCCTTCCACTTAATCACAGTGGTATACAGAATACAAAGACTAGAAAGGAGCTAAAACTATAAAATCAGAATTCATTGAGAAAATCTGCTGGAATAATAAAAATAATGTATTCAGTAGGCTCTGGAAGTTCAACAGGGTGGAGGCTTGTCTGACTTCAACTCGAAGGCAGTTTCATAAAATTGGGCCCACAATACTGAATGAAGGGGTCCTTGTGGATACATGCCATAAAACCAGTCATTGTGGATAGAAGCTGGGCATCTGAGTCACTAACAGTTATTCCCCTGAAGATATCAGTGTTTGTGCAGGAATATAAGGGATCCCTGAGGTATCCTTGACCCAAGCTGTTAAGCGACCTGTAAATTAATGCCAGAACCTTGGACCTGGCCTACTACGCAACTCCCCAAACACTAGCCTTATGTTTAGTGTGATGAATTTACTTATCTCTCAACTGTCTTTTATTCACTCTTCTATTTTGAGATTTTACATATTTGAGCATTTCCCCCCTAGTGGCGACAAGGTCTTTTTTTTAATAGGTGCAAACCACAAGCAACTTTAAAGGAACCTGCTTATGAAAATGCCACCTTGGTTTTTTAAAATATCTTTTTCTTGAAAATCATCTGGTCAGCATATTTAGTTACTGATTAACTTTTTATTAAAATATTATGTGCGCAATTTAGCCAGAGGTAAGCATTTTAAATCTCATTAATTTTAGTTTCAAGAATTAAGTATGCCTTTAAATCTTTCTCAGGAAAATTAGTGGGCCATTGGAGCTCCTTCAGAATGGATGGGATTCCTTCTTAAGTCTGCCAGCACTCCGTAATGTATGGAGTGTATTGTGACCATAAAGATGGGTTATAGCTGAGTGGCTCAGTTTCCTTTCTTTGTTGTCTTTACCCCACCTTTCTGCCTCCTCCTCTCTTGACCTTCTTCCCCTCTTCTGCCTAGTCCTGTTGAATTTGTAGCTTGTCCCTCTGGCAAGTAGCAAGATAATCGCCACATGGTGGTTTCATATATGGAAATGCAGGCTTGAGGTGGGATATCTATGCATAATTAGCAGAATTTGTTTTTGTTTTTCATTTGTCTCTCTGCAGTCAGCACAGACGTTGTGTGTGTGCTTCCCCGAGTCTTGCACTACCCTGCATTTCTATTTACAGATGCTGCATTTGTATATCATGCTGAGCCAGACCACGGCTTACAGTTGCCACACAAATGTGCTGACTCCCAGGGTGGAGCTTTCACCTTCTTAGCTCCTCCTTGATCCTCGTAGCTCAGTGTGGTGCAGGTATTGTTACGAAAAGGAGCAATGCTGGCTGAGTGCTCCAGATGGCTGGAAAGCCAAACAGGATGTTGATGTTTTGGGACTGTACCGTGGGAACAAGGGACAGTCTATTCTGTGCACTGAGCACCGGAAGTTAGCTCAGAGTGTCACATGACCCTGTACTGGAAGTACATGGGAGGAGTTATTCTCTCTCTGCTGTTGGTGTTAAGAGAGTGCAGACACGTTTTCTCTGTACTGCGGGAAAGACAGAAATAAAGGCATGTAAATACATTTCTGTCTGTCTCTCTCCCCTCCCTGGGGATGGAAGGGGAGGAGTGGTTGTGTTCTTCTCACGTTTGAGGAGGATCGCCGATAGAGATCTGGCCTTGTCTTGCCGGGAGTCGAGACGGGGGAGATCAACAAGAAATCCAAGCCGGGCACCTGGAGAGTGGCCAATTCCTCTGACTAAGGCTTGAATTCCGACAGGTATTGCTAAACCATGTATTGACTTAACCAAGATTCCAGGTTAGGCTGATATGCTGATTTCTGCCCTCGTCAACCATGACCTGTAGCCAAGGTTTGCTCTTGGATACAGAATGCGCTTAAGGAGGAGACTGCTTAACTCTAGCTATGGCTTAGCTGCCACGCTGTGCTGAGCTAAAAGGGCCAGGGAAGAGGAATGTGAGTGCTAGAATCCAGTATGTTTGTGCAGTCATGGTAAACCATAGTTTGGCTTAATGTGATGTGCAAAGCAGGTCAGAGAATAGTTGTGCTGAAAATACGTACATGGATTTGTCCCTCTCCCCTCAAGCCAGCAGGGGGAGGGATAGCCAGCAGGACTGGGATTTCTCTGCCCCCTTGTTTACTCATCTATACTTTTGATTTTTACATAAATAACTTTTGATTTTTACATAAATATTCAGCCTGGTGATTTCTTTCTTTTCTTTTCAAGCTGTTGTAAAATAATGTATGTCTATCCTGAAAGCCACAGCCTACTGCTACAGATGACTACAAGGTCCTTAGGTTGCTCTTGTGCGTTCTGAAACTGTACTGTACAAGATGCCTAGTGGTGGTGTCATTTTCTAGACTTGTTTTGTTTTTCTTAAGCAGAAACCTGTGTGAGAAGGTGGGGCATGTCTGACCACTGGTTTTTTTGTGTGTGTGTGTTTTAAAGAAATGAGAGAAAAAAGAAAACTCCTTAAATTATAAAATCTAGCACTCTGTGGAACATAATTTATAGTGAATTAGATTTTGGTTTTCTGCTTGTATTGTAATGTATGCGCTATGCATGTTAAACAAAGTGATAAGTCTCATTGTTCATCTCCTGATGCGCTGTCTGCCATAAATATGATTTATTTAAAATTGTGCATTACAAGAGAGAGCTTGCTAAATTCAACTAGGCTTTATTTACTTTGTGCTGTGTGCTGTGCAGACTCTCCACCTATTATTATAGGGTAACCTTCTGACAAGATGGGCATCTGTGTGATGTTAACCAGTGGTTGTTTTAACATAAATGGTGGCAACACATTTTATTACATATGTGAACCACTAGTTGAGGCTGCTTAAGGCAATGACTCCATTTCCTGTGTGCAAATGTCTTAAACCCAAACCCATCCCCTTACTGCTCTCTTACTGTCCGCCATGGGGTGGGGTGGGGGAAAGTTACTACCTCATGCTTATTTTAAAGCCTGGTAGCTTATTTAAAGCACCTTAATTTGTGTGTATGTGTTTTCCAGGAGGAGAAATAGGTCATAGTTATCTGACGGACAGCGTAACTTTGATAATCTCAGATGGAGAAGCTGGAACAGTGAATGGTTGTTGTGGTGACACAAATTTCCCGCCACCTGTACCCCTTCATCCCAGTTTACCAGTGTATGATCTAAACATCTCTGTGGTGCCCATTAACAACCAGAAGCCAACCATTCAAACTGGTATGTATTTACTAAACTGCTTCTTCTCTTCAAAGCACTGAGGTTCAAATCTTGACTTTATCCTTTTGGGGTTCAGATTGCACAGTTTGCTCTTCACTGAGTAATCTAGAACTGTTGAAATCAGCGGGAAGGTTGCTTTATGAGTTCTGTGGAATGTGGATTGCAAGCCGAGCCCTTCCTGCGCACAGCTGCATAAGTTAAACAGAACTAGTAGCTATCTGCTATGTGTGACCTGAACCTAGGTTCAAGCATGAGATTTTACAAGCCTCCTCAGCTTGTAGAATCAGTTTCCAATTGGTTTATTTTTTAATAGAAAAGCACACACAGAGACAGACAGAAATGTTAGGTATTGCTTGCCATCACCTCAAACAGAGCCTGAAGGTAACAGCATTCCTTCATTCCATGCCCCTAAAATGTGGTATTTGGGGAGACACTGGCTCCAAGCAGTGGTTCCTTATTCTATCATCATTACAGCTATTGACAGATTAATCTTTGGATTTGACTTTTGAAGGGGCACCTTATGGCATTAAATTGAATAAACTAATTTTAATGCCCATGGGTTGTTCACTTGTAGGGTTTTACTCATGCAAGGCGATAATCTGGTGGTGTGGGTATAGCCCCTATGTGTGAGCAGGAGCTCGTGTGTTGGACTTCTACTTCAGACAAATGTGGGAGATGCATGGTTCTTTGAGGAAGTAGATGTGGCATTGAGGATGGGGCTAAGGGCATGTGACCATGTTGGTATAAATTTTTGGAGGGCCTCCCCAAATACCCCACACACAATATTCCAACTTCATCTTCATCACAGATGAATGTCATTCCTGCTACACACTAAGCCAGTGATTTCAGCTTGCTGGTCTATTATGACCCTAGATTTCTTTCCCGAGTAGTTTCAATAAATTCTGAGTCATTTTAAGTATTTACAAAGTTAGAATTTTTGCCTTACTTTGCATTTAACACTTGATCTGATTTGCTTCTTTTTATTCTCTCTTTGCTCATTCACCCAATTTGCAGTTTGTTTATTTGTTTTAGATATTTCTAGGCTGCCTTTCAAGTCGATGGCCTTCCCAATGCGGCTTACATTAATAACAAATACACAGTTCCAATAAAAACAGACAGTAAAACATGCAATTTAATTTGCAATAAAACAGTCAGTTAATAAAATTAAAGGCCCACAGAAACCTCACAGCAGTTTACACAATCAAACCTTTCAATTAAAAGCCAAGGAAAACAGTTTGAGGTGTGTGTGTAACTCACTCTCAAAACCTAAACTGAAGAAATCAGCTGTACCTTTCTTAAAGGTAAATGTATAGGGAAGAAGCCACTGAGGACGCTGTTTGGAGTTTAACCAGCCAAAAGAAAGAACACAAAAGAGGTCTTGGGCACACCTATCTAAAAGTAAAATAAAAATGGAAACCCCTCAGGATTTCCCACCTACTCCTGGTGATGTGGACCAATCAATAATGTACAAGAGCAAGAGGCAGGCTTTGTGTAAAAGCCAGTCAGGAAGTATAAGAGGTTCCATTTCTCATGCTATGCTAATGAAGGGTTATTGGTTTCTACACAGTAACAAACTTTTAAGCAGCCCCCACAACATTCCCCATGAAGGGACTGGGCACCCACAATTTTTTGCGCCGGGGCCGTGCATACCCCGCAGGGGCATGTCAGCACACCCGCCAGCATGCATGGCCCTGGGCACCCACAGTCCCAGGACCAAGCTGACGGGCCTATTGAGCACTTTCCAAAACAATACGCAAACTGAAACACACACAAATTTCAAAATTCAGGCTTCTCCAAATTTTGCAATGCAGTTCTGCAGTCAAGTAATGTGTATAAATATACATTTATTAGACAAAATGCATATATTAGTGAAAGCAACATATATATATATATACTTTGCAAAAATTGTATATTGAGCAAAACCTGCATACAAAATTGCATATTGGGAGAAATTCACTATACAATGCTGGTGAATTTCCTGGATGACATCTTTTCCCCCAATGCAAATGGATATGGAATTGTGGATAACGGAAGATTAGGAAAAAGGGACATTAAGAGTACCGTATTTTTCGCCCCATAGGACGCACCGGCCCATAGGACGCACCAAGTTTTTTTGGGGGGAAATAAAGAAAAAACAATTTATTTACCCCCCCAGGCGCTTGTGAGGCCGGCAGCGGGGAGAAGCGCTCTTCTCCCCGCCGCCCGCCTTCAGATCAGGTCCAGAGACAGCGGGAAGACGCGCTGCGCCTCCCAGCTGTCCCCGGAGCTTGTGGGGCTGGCGGCGGGGTTTCCCCACCGCCAGCCTCCAAACCATTTCGGGAGACAGCGGGATGGTGGCGTTCCGCCTCCCTCTGTCCCCCGACCTTGTGGGGCTGGCCCTGGGGCTCTCCTGAAGCCTGCATTCGCCCCATAGGACGCACACACATTTCCCCTTCATTTTTGGAGGGGGAAAAGTGCGTCCTATAGGGCGAAAAATACGGTAACTGAAAGTGACAGATTTACCTATCTCTGTTCCCTGGTGTGTAGAACACATCCTTGGGGGCTGACTAGTTTTTCTGCTTTCTGTCTCGGTGGCAATGGAATCCACAAAACGCTTGGGACTGGATGCAATGTTGCCTGCCAAAGTGGGGTTTTGCCACGTTGGCTAAACCTTAGAAAATCAGGGTAAATGCAGCCCAAGATCATCATAGTGAGAATGACTCTGGGATGGTCTTAATGCAGTCTGAATATAATACTAAGCGAAATTAATTTTCACAATTAATTTATGCCCCATGTAATATGAATGCACATTTTTTCCAGTGCAGGCTGCTGTGGGATTTTTGTACTTTGAATCCTAATCCATAACTAGATCTCCATCTGGATCCATTGCTAAACACAGATGTACAAAAACAAATGTTTGGCATTGGGTTTGCCTCTGAAAATCCAAGTACAAAATATTAGGGTCAGCATTTTACTGCCAAAGATGGATTTGGAGCACCCAAGTCTCTTTTGGACTACCAAAATGAAGTGTCACTGAAATGTCAGTATTTTAACCATCCGTTTGAAGCTTCAGAAATCGAAAAATAAAGCTGGCTAATAAATTAGCAGAAAAAGATTCTTGTTTGCAGACAGTACTGTTTTGCTGTGACTTCATTTGTTGCTCAACATCTTGGGTGGTTTAGTTCCTAGTATTTGAAAACAGACAGCATCTAAACCAAGTTTTTCCAGTTAGTAGTGGATGTATTATTCACAGATAAAAAACAATATTTCATTCAACTAAGTATTTTGACTTGCATTAAATTTAGCTTGATGTCTATAATATTTAAGTTCTTTGGGGTTGGGGAGGGAAGGAAGGCGCAGTCTGTTTCTGCTCCATTTCTCTTCTACATTCTCCCATTACATTTTTGCATTATTCTGTGAATTTTTAGAAATCTGGAAAAATGCAGTTAAATGCATTTAGCTGCGCTATGATTGTGGCAGGTCTCCGGTGATGGTGTTTCTGAGAAAAGTCAGTGACTTCAGCTCTGAACTAACTCATGATTTTATGTTGCTTTGGCCACCTATGTCAAATGGACAATGATCGTTAGCACAGTATCCTGGAAAACGGGTCTCAAACTCAGCTCACAAGAATCTTGATCAGAAGCTTTCCCACCTGAGATCTCTAACTAGATCAAGCTAGGGTCTTGCATGTTTGTACATTCGTACCTACACAGTATGATATCTAGGAGTTAAAAAAAGAAAGAAGAAAAGGCATTTCTAGGTTACGATATAGTAATGTTGTTTTTTCCTGAGCTTCACACTGGTAAGGCACAATACAACTGAGATTGGAAATTCCATAGTCCCAATAGAAGGCTAGAACTTGGAAAAATTCAACTGGTGCGGAAGAGTGAGCAAGGTCACTGGTGACACAGCTCCATTCCATCTGTGCAGGCTCCCTCTTAGCAGAAGGAATTCAGAAACATGATATTTGTAGCTTTATTCATTGGCTCATTGCTTCCCCGTTTTGTAGTTCTGGGTTGTTACTAGCATTATTTTAAAAAGCAGGTTATTTACACATGCTTAGCAATGAAATAAAGCTGTTCTTTCTTAACTAATTAAGCGCAACAGTCATTTAACAGAGAAATTAAATGCGATCCTGCCTCTATGACAGCAAGGCACGTAGCTATCATGCCTGTCTCCAGGGCAAGGTATTGTTTATTGCTTATAGCAGAAGCTACTAGTGCTTGGCATGTGTCAAAAAAATAGGTATCCCAAAAGTGGGCATGCAACTATAACTATTTATTTATTTATTGGTAAATGAGCAAACTGAGGTGAGGTTGGTGTTAGTTGACAGCACTGAGGTCACATTGGTTCGTTGAATGAAATCTTGAAATGAAACCTTGCTACAATATATATAGGCAAATCCAGAGTTATGGTGTATATGGTTCACTGTGTGTATGTTGGTGCCAGGGCAGGAGTCTGGTGCAGATCATCAATAACTCAAAAGGCATCAATGAACTTAACTCCTTATTCAAAGGAATAAAAGCAGATCATGCGCAATAAGCACAGCAACTCTGTTCCCAGGAGGTCTTGCCCCAATGAGGAAGTTGCAAGAACTGAAGGTTCTTGCCTTCCCACAGTTCCCAAAGTCTCCTCCTCTCCTGGGTCCTTCCCAAGCAACCTGAGGCTTCTTTGCATGGTCTGTCTTTGCTCTATCCTCTTCATACCTCTGCAAGTTCTGGGAGACCAGGGCGGAGGGGAGCTGGTCAAAGCAGGAGGGGGAGACTCCCTGGCTTCTTCAGCAGTGTGCCTCATCTCTGCCTCTTGGCCCCACTCCTCTCCAGCCTCTGCTTCCGCCTCTGCCACAGCCTCTTCCTGCTCACTAAACCATGTTATCTCTTCAGCTTCCCGCACCTCTTTCTCCCAGTCTGCTCCCTCTTCTCTCTGACCATGCATCATCATCCCACCACCAATCCCCTGGATTTGAGCCTTCTTCCCCTGGGGGTTCCCATGTTTTCCACAAGCAACTAACTTGCCTATGGACAGTGTTGGAGAATTTGGTTCAGTTGCTAGCCCTAGAATGTACATACAAGCTGCCGTCTTTAAATGTCAATTCAATCTCTGTTAAATAGGTTTGATGCTTCCCTTTCTGACAGGGTGGTTGAGAGGGTGAATGATCTAAGAAAGTGTTATTCATCCCAAGACTATCAGGGACTGGACAGAGGAGGAATGGTGGAGGCCGCCTCCCCAGCCTGACCATTCCAGAGAAGAGGAAGACAGTATAGATTTACAACAGTGCTTTGTGGGAGGTCACAGTTCAGAGGCAAAAGAGGGGGAAAGCTGGGAAATTATGGGAGAGGAGCAAGAAGAAGAAGAAGCACCAGGGGAGAGACAGCTGACAGACTCAGTGTCTTTATAAAGCCTTCTCCCAGAACCTGCTGGGCATTGAAAGTAGGAGAGCAGAGAGCTCAGAGGCAGAAGGCACAGATCAACCACTGTAGGGATGACGTATAATGGGAGAGACGGAGGAGGTGGGGTGTCACTTGGAGCAACACCATTACTCTAGGAGGCTGAATTTCCAAGCATCTCTCTGTGAATATTGAATAAACAACATTGGTAAGAACTTCCTTGTCTTATCCATTCCTGGCAACCTGCTGTGGGTGGGTGGGGTGGATTCTTTGAAGCCTTACAGAGTCTTACAAATACTTTGCACATTACTTTATAATGTGCATTACTTTGCACATTATGAAACCAATATGAATTTGTAAGAAATATTATGCTTCAAAAGGATTTATTTTGCGTATCATTAATTCTTAAATTACAAAATGTTGCTAACCTCCAACTTGACATTCCCTACTCATGGCTCTTCACAACATCTTGACCCCTCACTGCATTCCAATATTCTATTTGCTGTTGTTCATTTTGTGCAAATTGTTTCTGTGACTTGTCCAAGACTTTTACCACTGTCTTTTCTGCACTCCGGTGCATTCCTTATGAGAAGCATTGTATCTTCCTTGTGCAGAAAGCCTGGACAGATGACTTGTCAGATTCTGTTCTGCCTGTGGAGCTGTGTGTGGGGTGAGGTCATGGAAATTATAACATTGCCCCATACCTCCAACCCTGTGGGATAGTCAAATTTTACAAAGGGGAGTTTAAAGCAATTTAGCTACATCATTGATTGCATCTATTTTGAACACCAAGCTATATAAACATCATAGAAATTAATTAGAGGAGAATAGTTTGGATTATGCAAATATCAATTGAACCCATGCTTTATAGCTTTCCACACCTGTCAGGCACTGTGAGAAGAATGACTGCTTAATGTTTGCTACCATCTAGAGATACACAGCAGCCCAATACTGCTGAGTAAGTTATCTTGAGCTGAAACTAGTGCTTTTCTCAGCAGCTACTGACCGGATCAATAGCCGATTATGTTGAGGTGCTAGACAGGCAGGCTGTGATGACTTAGCAGCCTCTTAGTTATGAACAAAGTAGAGTTGGGATTATTGTGAATAACATTCTTCTTCTGCCCTTTTCTCAAGGGGAGATGTTTGTGGTGGAAGAGGGGTCGTCAGCATGCATCAGTTTAAAATATCTGGATGCCTCAGATGAAGACACAACTCCAGAGGAGCTAACTTTCTTCTTGGAAACCAGTCCTCAGTATGGATACTTGGAGAACATTCTTCCTACACCTGGACATGAGAAAAGCAATGCTGGAGTTAATATAAGTGAGTTACAGACTTGTTGCTCTACTTCTGCCCCCCCCCCACTCACGGGCAACAATTATGAAGGAGAAACTGATAAGTACAAGGTTAGACTCTCCCCCAGGCCCAAACACTAATATTGGGCCAAAATATTGTTTTGGTATTTTTCATCATCCCTGTAGATACATTCCAAAGAACTAAGGTTGCTTTGAAATGATTTCTAGGCTGTCATTGCCTTTCTCTACATTTTCTTAAGCTTTTTTAGGGGGTGGGGGGGAGTATATATTTTAAGTGACTCTGGATCTAAGGAAGGAAAAAGCTTACGTGACTCTGGATCTGAAGGAGCCTTTCAAGAAACACACCCCACTCCCTGCCACAATAGATTTATATTCAAATGCTTCCCACCCCCATCTGTGCTACACTGATTCAGAAAGTAGACCCATACTTAACTTATGAGCACAAAATGCTCATATACAGGGTTAGGTAATGTATCAGAGAACTTGCCACTTCCCTAGAATCTCCTACGTTTCCACAGAAAGTTGGACAACGGATTTCCCCTGGAGTCTCCCGCTTCCATGTATACGTTCCAAGTGTAAGCAGAGCAAGACTGTGTGTTTGGTTCCACCTTCCCCTCTCCTCTCTCTATACTTTAGGGAAGATGGAGAGGGCAGTAGGTGGCAGAAGACTGCTACAGTGGCAGACTTGGGTGCTATGGTGCCCTGTGTGAAGCCAAAATGTGGTGCCTTCCCAAAGTATGGGTAAGGAGGGAGCCTGCTTTGGGAAGGGGGAGTGAGGGCTCTGGTAGGGTCCTAGAGCCCCACTCACCTCCTTCCCAAAGCTGGTAAAGCTCCAACTAGGCTAACTTATGCTTTGAGAAAACATCCCCTCAGCTCAGTGCCCAATGCACAGCCCTAAATCTGCCCCTCACTGCAATCAGCACAGCGGAACCTTTCTGCAGGGACATTTCCTGCCCACGAGTTTGGGTTTTGATTAGCAGAAGGAAATCATGCTCTGTGCACCGTTTTCAGTTTTCACAAAACCCTTTGCTGCCTGTTTCTCATTTCTGCAAAGTAAGGCATTTTATTTATTTGCTTATTTATAAATGCATTTATATACTGTTAAATCACAACACATTTTAAAGCAGTTTGCAACATTAAGAAGATAAAAATCATATAATAAAAGCATAAGAAGTTAGAAACAATTTAAAAAACTAATTTTAAAAATAAGCATCAATATTCTATTGTGGAGGGTGGACTCTTAATTACCTGCATAGGCCTGGCAGAATAAAAAAACCTTTCAGCAGGCTTTTAAAAACGGGAATGGAAGGAGCCTGCTGGGAAAGGCAAGGAACTGGCAAGAACAGCTGCTGTGTGAACCCCAATTTGAGTTGGGCTTTGCCTGAAGGAGATTTGTATCCAAATCAAATTTGGCATATTGTATTATTTGTTTGTTACATTTATACCCAGCTTGCCTCCAAGGACCTGAAGTTGATGTGCATAGTTCTCTGCCTCCTCTCCATATTTTCCTCATAACAACCCTGTGAGGTAGGTTAGGCTAAGAGGGAAGTGAGTGGCCCAAGGCCCAGGCTTCATGAGCTAGTGGGTATTTGAACACTGGTCTCCCAGGTCCTGGTCTGACACCCTAACCACCACACTGCAGAAGAAACTTGAGAAGCCCCTTTCAAAATCCACTCCATCTGCACATGTCTCTTCAGATGCTTCTGGGTTGTTAATATTTTGTGGGAGCAATTCAGTCGCATACCAAAATGTTAGGTTTGTGTGCGTTTGAAGTAGATTGAAGTGCTCTTTTACCCAACAAATCCACTTAGAAAACAAAAACAAAACTGGACTGAATAAACAGGTTGTCCAACGGAGCCCTCCCTTCCTCCCAGTCTTAATGGACAGAAAGATTAGATATGGCAATAGCTGTTTTCTTATGGACACTGGCTATATGCAGTAGAGTTCTTCGCTGTATATGCAAGATGATTTACGTGTATACTTAAAATATGAAATACGAGTTTGACAAGGAGTCAAGACTGGCCTTCACTTCTATTGCATACACTCTCAGCAGTAAATGTTAAAAACAATAGAATGGATTTAATTCTCTGCTTTTAACACTTTGACTCTCTCCAAAAGGTGTGTTCACTTTTCAGAGTCTCCAGGCTGGTTATATCAATTACGTTCAGTCAAAGCACGAGCATTTAGAACCCTCCTCTGATCACTTCATGGTGTCTGTTAGTGATGGCTTTCATAAATCTTTGGCAATGCCTTTCTACATCATCATTGATCCGGTAAATGATGAAATCCCAAGCCTGCAACTTAGGAACTTAACAGTAAGTCTGAGAACTTCTTCCACGGCAGTTCTTTGCTTTCTGTAATCTATTTGCACAAAATGAAAGCCAGGTATAAAAACACGAGAGATATTGGACAATGTTATAATAGGCGGACCATGGTAGACAGCAATTCATTGGATATGCCAGGTATATCACCTCTGTGCAGATGTATTCTGCCATCTGTCTTAAATGTATGTTTCATGAAAGCTATAGGAAGCAATGTAGAAAATACCATAGAATATGCCAAAAGGCTTCCAATGTATTTGTCATTACTGGGGAAGGGGCTCTGCTCTCCAACCCCTCCACAATACACTTTACTTGGGGAATTGTCTGTCCAGTCAAAAAAACTCCCAGTTTCTCCCATTTATTTTGTAGCCTCATTTTGCACCTGGTTTCACATTCACTCCCATGTCTGTGCCTTCTTCCTCCCTCCTTTTCTGCAACCCTCCTTTTGCACAGACCATCTCTTGTATCCTCCTCTTCTGATACATTGTAACTGCTAAGCACTCTTTTTACCTTCCACCCAATTATGTGTGGAATGTAATCCACTGAGAGCAGTTAAGTACAACATTCCTTGTTTTCCTAGAGTGGACATGCAAGGGAATGTTTGGTCCACCAGTCGAAACTTCCTGTTCCTCCTGGCCTGGAGCATTCTTCCTTCTGACTAGTGGGTGGGCGTGACCTTTCCAGACCTGGTAAAAGGACAAGGCATGTTGCTACTCTCTCCTTTTCCACCTTCTTTTCGTCCTGCAAACTTCCTGGAATGAACTGCTGGCTGCCAGCCAATCAGTCCCCCAGGTCATCTTCCTTATGGGACAAACCTGTTAGTATAAGTTTGTAACTTTAAGCCTAAAGCCTGCCTTCAGGGATCACACTGTGCTCTGCCTGAACATGAGTAAACTTTCTTTTTATTGCTTATGAATAAGACTGTGGTGTCTTTATTCTTTTAGGAGGGATTCAAGGGGTCTTACCAGGAAAATATTAGAACACATTTCAAGCTGGACAAGCCAGATTAAATTGCGTATTGTCTTAAGAAACTCACACGACTTTGCAACTAGTTTTCTGCTGTGTAAAGGGGAATGTAAACTCTGCTAAGTAAAGGAACTTGCTAGTGCAAGTTAGGAAGGATATTAATAAACAATATATCCTCTCCTGCCACCCTGAACATTCCCAGATTATGAAACCTCCATCCCCTCCTATTCTGCAACCCCTTCCATACCCTTGCTTTCATCTTCACCCCACTCCTTCCTGGTTTACAACCCCCCTTTGCACTCCCCCATTTTCACCTTCATTCCCTTTTCCCTTCTTCCTTTCCCCAACTACTCCTTGCATGCAGGCTACACCCTCCACTCCGTTTCTTTCACTCTCCTATTCTCTCTCTTTTTTTTAAAGTAATATTTATTAAGAGTTTAAAGATTACAAAAAAAGAAAAAGAGTTAAACAAAGCAAAACAATACAATACAATACATAAAAAACAAAAAAACACTACTTATCTTAACAAAACAAAAACAAAAACAGAAACAATTAAAAACACATCCAGTATTTCCATATCTTATCTTTCATTTACTTGTTTCGACGGCCTCCTCACACCTCCCTTTTTTGTATTCTAGTTCAGTTAGCTATTTCAGCAAATCCTTTCCATCTTTCTCAGTTTTTGTCCTATAATTTATCTTAACACAATCTAACCTTATTTTTTCCCCTTTGGCCCATTTACAGTATATTTTTACTTAATTCTTTATAACATTTCTGCTAAAGCCATATAACTTCATTCCAACACCCTTCTAACATTCATTAATTTTACAGTGTTTCTGTAAATAATCTTTAAATTTTTTCCAATCTTCTTCCACCGACTCTTCTCCCTGGTCTCGGATTCTGCCAGTCATTTCCGCCAGTTCCATATAGTCCATCAACTTCATCTGCCATTCTTCCCGGGTGGGTAAATCTTGTGTCTTCCAATACTTTGCGATAAGTATTCTTGCTGCTGTTGTAGCATACATAATGAAAGTTCTATCCTTCTTTGTCACCAATTGGCTGACCATGCCCAGGAGAAAGGCCTCTGGTTTCTTCAGGAAGGTATATTTAAATACCTTTTTCATTTCATTATAGATCATCTCCCAGAATGTCTTAATCCTTGGGCACGTCCACCAAAGGTGAAAGAATGTACATTCAGTCTCATTACATTTCCAACATTTATTATTGGGCAGATGGTAAATTTTTGCAAGCTTGACTGGTGTCACGTACCACCTGTAAATCATTTTCATTAAATTCTCTCTTAAGGCATTACATGCCGTAAACGTCATACCTGTGGTCTTTCACTCTCCTATTCTCAGCCCGCTTTGCACACTCCCTCCCTTTTCCTTTCTTCCATCCATCTATCCTCCTTTTTTCAGATCCCCTTTGCACAGAGACTGCCTCAACCTCCTGGCCTCCCCCCCCTCCTCTGTGTCTTCCTTCTGCAGATATATGTTACTCATCTTTAAGAAAAATAGGATCTTAAGAGTAATCCTGTACATATATTGGTGTTTGCTTGTTAATAAAATAACTTCTTGAAATTACTACATTGGGAAGAATTCTGCACCATGCTCTGCTGAAGGTGGGTGAATCTACACGCGGGGGGGGGGGGGGATGCTATAAATCAGAAATTACATTGTTACAACAAAAGAATGAAAAACACGCTATGTAAAAATTGCAAAGAAATTTCTTTTGCTCTCTGGCCCCATCTGGTGTTGCATATTTACAATGCATTCAAACATGTTTTTTGACTAATGTAGCTGAGTCCGGTCTCATCAGCTTGCCAGACAGAGTGACCCCACTGCTCTTGCCCCTGGGGCATGCTGTTTCTCACCTGGTCATCATGGTTTTTTAAATGAGGAGGCGGCCATGGGAGGGGTGGGAGGGAGGGAAGTATTGCACTCGAACTGGGAACTTGTTTAACTACCAGTGTCCAATAGGGGTACATGCAACTCAGACTTGAATAGGAAACGGAAAGGAAAGGAATAATTAAATGATTAATGACAAATTAGACAGGAAACATGCGGGGTGAGGGGAAGAATTAGGATAATGAAATCCTTGAAACGAAGCAGATTTATTTTTGATAGTGCAGCTGCAGATGCGATTTCTTAATCCTCTGTCTCCAGTAAGCATGGACACCACTATAAACACTCCATATTTGCAGTGTGTGTGTTTCTTGTCGACTTCCATGGCACAAAATAAAAGCTCAGTAAATATGGGCCTCCATATGTGGTTCTCAGCTGGTGTAAGTCCCTGAATGAGAAACATGTGAAGGGAGGAATTAATGCTGCACACATGGTGGCTGAACTTGAAAGCAATAGAAATTGCACCTGAGAATATTTTACACTGGGTTATGGAACGTTTGAAGATGAATGGGAGCTTGAACCCTCCTTAATGTATTGCATCATTGGTGTTTCCAGGGGGGCAAGGGATTATAAATGTGTGAGCTTGACACATGAGAGAGATAGCACTTCCTTCAAGTGAACAGCAAACTGCATCAGGCTTAAATAAAACCACTCACAGGAAGATGAAAAGAATTTGAAGAGAATGTATCTGGACAAACTCCTCCTGTCTCAGTGGTTGGACTGTTGTTTGGCTTTGACCTGGATCCAAAAAGAGCTTAGTACCTGCTACCTTGCAGCCTTTGTAAAACTCAAAAGAGACCTACCTCACAGTTTATTGTAAGGATGATTGGGGACAAAATTATTTTTTAAAAAACCAGTTAATTTATTGTAATTGAAAACTGATTTATGTATAGCATAAACATTACAGTATATCATATTGTAATAATGGGGAAAAATGACCCTGAGCATCATTCTAAAATTGTTCGAAACATCTCATTTATCCGCAAACCTTTGTTGGGTTTTTTTTTTGGGGGGGTTAATTTTAGTATTAGTATTTCATTTTATAATGTATATAAAACAGAGAGAACAATTATGACAACGGACAAACATTAAAAGATGAAAAGCAAAACTATGAAATAGGCATGTAGAATGAGTAGTTGCTCATGAGTTAAAATAAAACGCAAAGACTATCAGCTTGAGGGTCTGATAAAGATAGTTCCAGATTCTCCAGACTTTTTATGAGGGTTGTCTTGGAACGGATGGTTCTACTATATATGTCATAATGGAATGCCAAATCATATAAAAAGTATATGGAGGTTCTAGTCATTACTGAAATCTCAAATTAGGTGCGGTTTTCTTCATTATACTCCACAAACCTTAGTTGCATTCGTAATTCATGGTTGGCTCAAACAACCCACATCATTTTTTTTTTCTTTTCAGAAAAGCAAGTGTGTCCCAGAGTTTTATCATCCCTCATATTTTGGATTTGTTTAAACTTCCTGTATTTATTGTATACAATTGTAGGTTCAATCTTCAAGTGGAAAAGTAACACTCTTTAGCCTTCTTCATGTTCTAAACCAATTTTCTTTCCTGGAATATTTATTTATTGCTTTCAGGATCTGTTTTTGACATTTCTTTACTTCAAGAAAGGGGAATTTGTAGCCATCTATATGTTGAAGGGCTCCAACTTCCATCAGCCTCAGCCAGCTTGGCCAATGGTCAGGGGTGATGGAAGCCCTATACCCTCGGGAGGCCCACAGATTTCCCAGCCTGTTTTTCTTCTTCACAATCCTAGCAACAAAGGGAAAAGACTCCCCCTTGCTTTAGAACATTTCTAAATCTGGGATCAATCTGGTTGGCTCATTATAGACAACTTCATTGGGGTCCTATACCAATGAGCCGTCATTTTAACATGATTTAACATCATTTTAAGAGAGTGATAGCAGTGTGAGTCTGTTGCAACAAAACCAGCGAAGAGTCCAGTAGCATCTTAAAGATTAAGGTAGCAGCATCCAGTCATGTTCTCTCTGCCAATGGAAGGCACCTGCCAATGCAGCAGTGAGATTGGAAAAAATTGTGACTCATCCTCCTTTCTGCAGTTGTCTATACACCCCAAATTTATTCCAGAGGGACCTAAAACTTTCCCGATCAGTTTTAGTGGTGAGAGGACTGTGGGGAGGATTGCTAAAAATGGCCTCCCTACCCACTTTCCTAAGGGTAATAATAATAATAATAATAATAATAATAATAATAATAATAATAACAACAACAATAATTTATTCTTTGTACCCCGCCCATCTGGATGGGTTTCCCCAGCCACTCTGGGTGGCTTCCAACAAAGATTAAAAATACTTCAAAATGTCACACATTAAAAACTTCCCTGAACAGGGCTGCTTTCAGATGTTTTCTAAATGGTTGTTTTCCAGGGAACAGAACTGAACACAGCCTAATGGATATATTATGGCATAAACCTTTGATCCAGGTATTATTATTTTTTAAAATCAAAGCAGACATGTATTTGTCTAAATGGCTCCCAGTACATTTCCGAGCACAATTCAAAGTGTTGGTGCTGACATTTAAAGACCTAAACGGCCTCGGTCCAGTATACCTGAAGGAGCATCTCCACCCCCATCGTTCTGCCCGGACACTGAGGTCCAGCGCCGAGGGCCTTCTGGCAGTTCCCTCGCTGCGAGAAGCCAAGTTACAGAGAACCAGGCAGAGGGCCTTCTCGGTAGTGGCACCCACCCTGTGGAACCAGATGTCAAAGAGAAAAAAACTTTTCTCTCTCCCCCCCAAAGACTTTTAGAAGACGTCTGAAGGCGGCCCTTTTTATGGAAGCTTTTAATGTTGAATAGATTATTGTATTTTAATATTCTGTTGAAAGCCGCCCAGAGTGGCTGGGGAAACCCAGCCAGATGGGCGGGGTATAAATAATAAATTATTATTATTGTTGTTATTATTATAAATTGTTCCACATATAATGCCATGCATGTACATTGAACTGTAAACCTGAGCTCCATGTTCAGTCATACTTCAGAAAAACCTTCAGCTGTGTGTGCACATGTAGATTTCTAGGATTCTAACCCCAATGAACACCAGGCCAATGCTTGCAATCTATAGTGTAAATTAAAGTCCTAGTAAAAGAATTTGTTTTCTTTGGCTAGGTTTTTAGAAAAGCAAACTAGTTTGGGATCACCCGTACGTGCTGCTCTTCCCAATTAGAGTTGCTGAAAGAAGGGAAGAAAAGATCTACTTTCTAATGGAATTGAACCAACATACCAGATGAGCCATGTAACTAGGTATCTGAATTGTTTAGACACATTGGTTTGCTTCTTCATGACATGAAAGTAAACAATCTACAAATAGAGAAAAGAGACAGCTCCACACTCTGTATTATATGTTAGTTGAAGTGCAAAAAAACTGTGGTGGGACATATGCAGTATGGCTTCTTTTTAAACAAATATGTGTGCATATGTTGGGGAGCAGGCAAGGTAATGCTTTGCCAGAAGTTTTCTTGTTTATCCTACAACTCTTAGGCGAAAGCAGAACTGGTGCAAACTAATTGGGGGTATTCCATTGGAGCCGTCCATTTGCAGAGTGAAAACGTTAGAACTGAAATGAATGTGGTGTGGCGATGATGAGATTCTAAGTAATTTTCCCTTACTTGAATTTCCTTGGATATATTCAAAACTGATACTGTTATGCATGCACTGTAGTGTTGTTTTTGAGGCAGGTGGAACTACAGAGCCCTAGTATTGAACTTGGATAGCTGATACCTTAGCATCCATCAAGAGAACTTCATTTAAGCAAATTCAAGATAAATCTCAAATGTGGACATTCGGTTGACAATTCATTTTCACATGGAACTGGAATGTTGGTTGTCCGTTCAGTTTCAGGTGTTGTATGATACTTTCCTTTCATCTTTAAAACAGAGCCTCCTTATTTGTGATGCAAGCAATCTGCCAATGGGCAGGACTGCCAGTTAGCAAGTCTGGATGAAACAGTTCCTCTTCGGGTCCTTCTGTCTGCATGCAGACATTCACTAAAGCCACTATATTAACAGGGTTATTGCAGGGCAATAAGCCTAAAAGATATATGTCCAGATAAAAGAAATAACCAATCTAGAAGCTAACTTCTTCTGGGGCACATTGACTGTTCTACATCTGAATACTAGTTGCTGCTTGCTCCCTGTGATATATTTGGTGTTGTATTAGAACTGAAATGCTTTAAAAAGTAGGTTCGCTTAGAAAAGATTCTCTTGTTTCTTAATTCTGTAATTTTCAATTCTTTTTTCTTTTTTGAAATTCATGTTTTCCTCTAGGTAATGGAAGGTGACATTAAGGCAATGGGTCCTGGCACCATCAATGTTGAAGATTTTGACGTCCCTCAAGATGTGCTGAGATTCTACATTGCTACTCCACCTCGCCATGGTGTCATACTAAATGGAATTTACGGCAGAGATACTGGACGTTACAAACAACTAAGCCCAGCAGTACTCCATAAAGATTTAGAAATCCGCAGCTTTACACTGGAGGAACTTAAACAAGGTTGGGGCATCATTTTATTGCCTGTCTTTGGAGAATATGAAATGCACTTTCATAGTTTATACAGGGATGTGTGTGTGTGTTGTACAGCTTGAAACTGACCTTGAGAGGGACAATGTATCTTTGTGAACTGTGAACAAGAGAACAAATAATATTCGCATATGGAAACAGCCTGTAGAAATATGTTATAGGTCTACAGTTATAGGGCAGTATCTGAGCAAGGTAATATCTAAACATAGTTTGCTCCATCATAAGGCAAAGTCCGTGATTGCCTGCCCCTGCCCCTCTCCACTCCCAGTTTAAAAAGCACTTACAGTCCTCCTCAAACAAAACCCAAATGTAGACTTTTTATTGGGTAATAAAAATAGCACATAATATGTGTTTCTTGTTTGCAGTCCACACCACAGGTCTCACCCCTAACTGGCACTGGTCAACTCCAACTGTCCATCAACCAGCAGGCAGGCTGATTGAATTCTGGGTACATGCCCAATGCTTATGCCAAACCTGCTTCACCTGTAATCATTATAGTTGTGGCCTAGCTTGATTCCAATACTTGTCTCCTATACTGTATGTACTATTTTGCACACACATCCCACAACCTTCACAGTGCCTATGGTTCGCAACCGTGAGATGAAGATGGTGGGTGCTCCAAACGTCGCAATGGGGTGCTCCGAGCCCAGCAGCAGACAGAACAGTTCTTCCAAGATAATGAACTGTTTCAATGATAACAAACTGTTTCAATGATAACATGTAGTAATGAACTGTTTCAATGATAACATGTAGTAAGAGAAAGGCTTTATAATACAGCATCTTTGTCTCTTCGCTTATTGTTGCTTCCTATTATTTTCCTTGGGGAATAGGGTCATAGCTTGGCGGCAGAGGATCTGCTTTGCTTGCAGAAGACCCCAGGTTCAGTCCCCAGCATATCTAGGCAGGGCTGGAGAGTCCCCTGCCTGAAATCCTTCATAATCAATTCCAGTAAGAGCAAATCATGCTAAACTAGGATAAACCAATGGTCTGACTCAGTATAAGACCCATGTATTGCAGGGATAACTGGAACTTTCTCAGTGGGTAAGTCTAGCTAAAATTGGAAGAACTGTAATAGAACTGTGGTTGCAGATAATACAAGTAGATGAAAAATTAAAAGGCAAAAGTAAATTTCTTATAAGTGAATATGGAACAGATGCAGTTGCAAAAACATCAGTATGACATATTCCGGTATGCTACTTATCACATGATGAATGGGGGCTCACATGGCTATTTGCCTAGAACAGCAAAAAAATAAAATTTTGAGTGGGGAACAAGGACGAATAATTTATCAGGTGTTATGTAAGCATGGATGAGACTTGTAAATCTTTGAAGGAGAAAGAAATGAAATTATTTGTTTTGAATGCCTCACAATGATCAATTATAAGCTTCTCAGTTTGCTTTAGCAAGAAACTAGATTTATGTTGTATGAGCAACGGATGGCCTCTACTGGAAACCACAGTTCATTGCAGCATGTTGCTCTGAAAGAAAGAGATATAAAAATACTTGCACCACCTAGTCCTCTGTGATACTTAAAAACCAAAACCAAAATGCAGAAGGCTCTTCCAGATGACCTGTTCAATGAGCATACATCCTCATTTGCTTATGGGTTTAGACTATGCCCAGTCTGCATTGCTCATTTGTTCTGATTTATTTGCAATGAGGTTATACAGTGAACGTACATCCTGATTTGCTCGTGGGGTCTTTATAAATATTCAGGTTAATCATTTGTTCATTCTACACTTTTCAATGCATTTCCCTGTCACTTCCCTAACTGCAAAAGGCTTTAAAAAAGAAGAAGTGGATTTGTTGTAGGGCAACAGAATGCTTCAATCCTCTTTAGTTATGCAAACCTAAATTTCTGGTACATGCTTGAAACACTCCAGCAAAACCCCGACAGTCTAGAGGTGACCACAGAGAAATGTTTGTCCTTCACTGTAACACTGACCTAAGTTCTTGCCATGGCAAAAATTATATAAGACTTGAACCTTGATTTCCCCAGCACTAATATTCTATTTTCCTCCTTGCTTACTTTAAGTTCTACAAACATTTCTGTGTAGATTGCACAGTATAATAATAATAATAATAATAATAATAATAATAATAATAATAATACAATGCCTTTTTCCCTAGCAGGGACTCAGCTTACAGATAAAAATAATGACAGCTAAAAACATGGGGGGGGGATAATTAAACATTAAAACTCAATCAAAGATAAATATAATAACTTACAGTACCTCTTAAAATGTAATGTTTTATGCAACATATTGTTTAATATGAAAACAAATGAGAAGACTTCCGGGTTAGCGCCATCGACGAATGGCGGAGTTCCTCCGACTGGAGGAACGGGCTCCGTGGAAATTGGGTCTTCCCGTCGCGGCGAAGGCGGGGACCCGCTAGAAATCCCAGACGGAGAAGCCTGGGAACGTGGGGTTCAGCAGAGCACCAAGAGCGCCTCCCCTACTCGCGAGGAAACCCCTTTTCGGGGCTCCGGAGTGAAGTGGGGTGAGCAGCGCGGTGCTGCGAACCGATTGCTACTTTCACGGAGGGAAGCCGCACAGCCATCGCCGGAGAGCGCTGACTTTTTCCTGATGACAATTGGACTCTAAATCAAGTACCCGTGAGTAAAAACGGAAAATTGGATCAAGAAATCTGTAAAATTTGGGAATTAGGCAACGAAGCGGGAAGGTTTAAACAGGAAGTCCGCCTTCCGCTTTTTGTATATAGACTGAAGCAAAGACCTTGCAATCTAATAGCCTGGAAAATTGTTTTAAAGTTGGAAATTTCCTGCATCTACAACCAATAAAACCCCCTTGGAAGCAGGAGAAAAGGGGGGGGGGATTTGACTGCTTAATCCTGCAGGAGGAGAGTAAAGGAATTTAAGTTTCCATCGTCCCAAACCTGGGGACGGGGTGTCTGGACAGAAATTGTTTGAGACGTCCATTGATTGAAAGTGAGCACTTTGACAGATAGTCAAAAAAAAGAGAAACAAATTAACTTCAACGCTGCTTTATGCATTTCTGCATTTTAAAGAAACAAAGTATTTGAAAACCGAAAGTAACCTTCTTTGTTGGATACATTTTAAAGATGGATACAAATAGAAATTGTGTCCCCTAGAGGGAGCCTGTCAGTTTGTTGTTGCAGCTTACTTGGAGACCTTACAGCTGCGAGATTGGGATCGTGGGATCAGCCGTTTGACCTTGAACAGAAATGTGTTGGAAGGAAGGTTTGGTGTCTGCCCTTAGCATGACAAATGCATGCTGCATGACAAAATGAACTTGATGAATGAAAAGTTGGACATGATGAATGCTGTAGCCAGTGAATATGATTTAACAGGAAATAAGGATAAATAAGCTATACAGCGACCAATTCAGGAATCTGGTTTGACAGGGCAAGTCCAAGGGCAGACGAAGAAGGAAGAGGCTGCGACTACACCTCAAACAACACAAATGGAGAGATCCAAAGTCCTGCAGGAGCAAAAGCCACTGCACTGGAAGATTGAACTTGGAGTGTGTCTGGAAGTGTTTGGAGTCAAGGAAGCTCTTAACTCTAGTGGGACTATGAAACAGGTGGACAACTATCTTTTGGATAACTATTTTTTGGATTACAAAGATGATGACGGGGAGTGGGACTGTGGGGAATGGGCTAGTCTGACGAAGGAAAATGGAAATTATTACCGGTTGGAATCCTCCGGAGACCACTCCCCAAGGAGAAAGGGGAGAAACTACGAAAGAAACCAACAAAAGACAAAGAAGTGCGTAAGCACAAACAAGAACAAGAAAATCTGCAGAAGGGGCCTAGAAGAGACTTAAGGGTCTCGGACATAAGATCACCAGATTGATGGACTGGATGTAATGGTCAGAAAGGACTGACATAACCCAAGACCAGGAAGAAGGGACGTTGGATAAAAATTAGAGATATCAAGAAAAATTTCTTTTTATTTTTTGAATTGGTGTAAAATTAATGAATTATCAGGGAATATGTTGGAAAGGAACTAAATTGGCTTTAGTAGAAAAGATTTAAGGAGATATGTATGAATATGGTTTAAATTTTGAAATTTTAAGATTTTTAAGGTAAGATAAGGTTAAAGAAATTAAGGTAAATTGAATAATAGAATATACTAAAAGATGGAAAGGATATGTTGATTTAATAAATAAGATAGATTGTTAAGATAAATTATTTAAATTAAAATTGAGAAATATGGGAAGAATTTGCTGGAATAATGAATTAAATTAGAATACAAAAAGGGAGGTGTGAGGAGGTCCAAGAAATAAGCAAATGAAAAGATGCAATTTGAGATATGTATTTTTCTTTCTTTCTTTTTTTTTTTTTTTTTGGTTGTTTGGTTTTTTCTTTTTCTTTTTTTTTTGCTGTATTTTTCTGTTTTTTCCTTTTTTCATACTTTGTATTCATGAAACTTTGAATAAATATCATTATTTTTTTTAAAAAAAGAAAACAAATGAGAAATCCCAACACATTGTATGTTCCCATAATATTTCATCTTGAGCTGCGTCACACTGGCCAGTGACCAAAGCAAGTTGTGGCTCAAGTTTTCCCCAACCAAGAGAGCTTTCTGAATGAAAGAAAGTTCATAGAATATTTGCTTGTCCTTTTGTGGTTAAAGATATCATCCTTTCTCTTGAAAAACAACAACAGAAAAGCACGTGAGCAAGAGATTCTAGCAGAGAGCTGGCAGTTGAATGTTGTACTCAGTGGCACCTCTGCTGCTAACACAACTGCTCACAGAATCAGCTTAGGAACTGTAAACAGCAGATCACATATCTCCTCAAGGTTGGCATCTGTGCCATGAGCTTACCAAGTATAGCAACGAAGCAGTGCAGAGTGGATGGGCAGGACAGAGCTAGAGGCAATCTGGCATTCCAGAAAATCCAGCATTGTGGTTTTACATTGATATCATGTAGAAGGCCTAGGCTAGGCTTTAAAGAAGTTCAGTTAAGCATTAGCATTTGAACCAACGGTTATATAGAGATGGCACCTGAAATGGTATGCAGCATGGTAAAAACAATATTGAAAACATCCCTTCTAGCAATATAAAAAATTAAAGCCTTAGCTTAACAGGTGCTCTGTCTGAGAACATCAGTAAAAAATAAATCCAGGTCTAGTTGTCTTCAGCCAGCCTCAAAGACCTTCTGATAAAGCCAAGTTCTAGGCAGCTAACAGAATCCCTATCAATACTGTGATAGCTAAGTATGTGCTTGCAGTTAGAGTGCATTCAACAGTTATGGGGTCACCAAACCCTGCCCTGAACTGTTTTTTCATGAGCCCAGAAAATCTATCTCATCCCAGAATCCTGAGAGTCTCACTGCTACCTGCTCTATGTGCTTGTCAAAAGAAGAGGGGAAAGTTTTAAACTGATCTATGGTGGATAAAAGCTACCATGTCAAGTGAGTGTCTCTTCAAAAGCTAAGAAAACATCACTCTTTCAGAATCTTGAAAAAGCAGGCTGTCCCCCAATGATCTATATACCACAGCTTCTATTTCTTAGTGTACAAAAACATACAAACTTACAAGTGGAGATCCAGAGTGTATGGGGAGTACAGTCTAGAAATAAAAACCATTAAAACAAAAATACAACATGGAAGTCTTCACAAGTGCAGGAAACAATCATGCAAGCTCTCCCCACCTCATGGGTTTACTTTAGCCCTATTCAGAATACTTGTATAGGGCTTACACACCCTCCCTCTTCCCCACTATATCACACTGGCTCTAATATTGAGCCATAGGAATAAGCAGGATATGAATTGTCCCAGGCACTCATAGTATGGCTTCATGGTATCTGTATTTCAAATGCCCATGCATTTGATAAATGACAGCATTTAAACCAACATTTTCCCTTTCTTTCTTGGCAGTGCTTTGACAGTCTTCTGTGATGGAAGGAATGAAAGCACTTAAAACATTTTAGTTCTGCATCAAGGAAAAACATTAGTTATTCAGCTGACCTGATTGCTCCTAAAATATCTATATTTTAATACTCTTCCTTCAAATTCCACCTTATTTGCATTTTCTGAACATCTGTTCATACATTCAAGCTGCTTTGAAGTCATCCAGGATGCTCTGCAATTCTGTGACTCTCTTAATCGAAATGATGTCCTTTTCCATAAAAAGTCTGGTTTTGTTTTCTATATGAGCCCAAGTGGGAAAGTTGAGTTGAATAGACCTTTTCAAAGAAACAAATGAGCCTCAAATGTTCATTTCACTTCCCACTGGTTGAGAACCTTGACCAACTCTGAGTGATTCACAGCTTTGCAGTACATAATTCATCCATTCATAACTTGGCAATTCATTATATTGATGTTTACAGAACTAACTAGCTATGTAAACAGTGCCCAGTACCTTAGACACTTAAATATTCAATTTAAATAAAATAAAAATTGCAAACTGCAAATTTTGAATTAAGTGACCATATGTAAGCAGACTGATAGCTGAATGCTGGAAATTTGGCAGACAGGACAGGCTCATAAATGCATGCTAGCAGCATTCTAAATAATTTAATACAAGAAATATTTTGACATATTCATAACTGTATGGCATTTATTAAAAATATGCCAACTTCTCTTTTGTATGATGCACTAATATTGCTAGGAGGATATAGTGAGTGTCCTGAAATAACAATTAGAACTGTGTGTGGCTGAGCTGGTCTAGACGTGCATCAGAATGAGATGGTAGAATACTGAAAGTAGTAGAACGGGCTATTGGCTGCAGGTGGGGAGTGCTGTTTTCCCCTCTAATATAGTAAGTTCTTTTTGTTTTGGACTAGCATCTAGAGTTAAGCAAGAGGGAGACTTTTTATTTTAATTTTTTTTAAAAAATACAACTGTGTTTTATACTCTGCATTTTCACCCCCCCCCCCAAAATGCAGTTGTATCTCCTGATGTTGGAATAGAGTAACATATTGTTTTAACTCTATTAAACACAAATAACTTTTCACATTTAGGACTGTAGCCCAAGCACATTTTCCAGATACGTTCTGTTATTGTTTTTGGACTCAGTAGGCTTTCATTGTTCATCTGTAAAATCATTCATGCTACATACTCTGTACAAGGGGCCGAATTTAACCAGGTTCTTGCACTAGCAGAAGCCAGCACAACTCATCCCACTAGTGCAATGGGGCATCCCCTCCTCCTAACCCCCATGAGCCCTCCATGCCCTCCCCGGTCTTCTTTGGGAGGGGCAGGAGAACTCCTAGAATAGGTGGAGGAGGTAGGAGATGGGTTCCACCTGGCAAGCAGAAATCCTTGGGCTGATGGAATGATCTCCTTACTGCAACATTGAATTCCACCCAAGAACTGTACAAGAAAATGTTAAAACTTGGTTAAAGGAGGGAGCTGGGAAGCTGTCATAGCTTGCTGTAAGTATTTAGCTGAAAGACCTTTGTATCCAAACTTGCACTAAAATGTAGACACTTGCGTCCATCAGAGTTTTCCTAAACCAGTCCCTAACTAAAAATTTAAAAGCCATGTGAGTTAGTTTTTGCATTTTCAAGAAGTCTTCGCTCAATGACCTCAGTGTTTAAAAGGACAGGAGGGAGCAGGATTTGTTATCAATAGAGGGAATGAGGTAACATTAACTCAAGAAGTCCCATCTTCAAGTGGTGATTAAGGGTCGCTTTACAGACTTAAGGGGGGGGGGGGCGAAAATGCACCCCATGGTTTACATACATCAAAATGTATTGGTCAACTGCCCGATTAATTCTGGGTTCTGTCCACTTCAAATTCTGAAAATCCCAGCTGGCTAGCAATTCAGGGATTAAATGGGAAATAAATGATCTTAATGCCTCAAAATGGCCATTTGGTGATATCAAGTTGTTCTTGGCAGTTCTGAAGTACCTTAATGGTATCCTGCTATGATTGTTTTGTTGGAAACGAAAGAACACGTGCAAGCTGCAGGATAACTTAATCAGTTCCTTCGAGTTTATGTAGCTTTGATACCCTAAATTCCATTTGGATGTTGCTTGTCTTTAGAATGTGGCTCTTGACTGTTGTGTTCAAAATACTCCGTTGTCTCTGGTACTTTCCCCGATAGGACTGATGCTTATGTACATGCATGATGACACAGAAAGCCTAGAGGATAGTTTCACCATTCAGCTGACAGATGGCAAGCACACAGTCCAAGGGACACTTTACATCTTCATCCTGCCAGTCAACGATGAAATCCCTCATCTTTCCAGGTTAGCTGTTGAAGTGACATTCTATGCAAAGTGACTTTAGGAGAGACAGGGGGAAAACATTTTATTTCTCTTTAATTGTTAACATGTTTGATGAATTGTTTATTGGCAAGAAGATGGATGCGTTGCTTGTCTCTTGGCAATTGTTAATTCTTTTCATTCTCGTTTCTTATGAAATTATGATCTTTTAATATAAATATTAAGGTCAGGATGCTGGCATTAATTAATCCTCAACAAGTAGAACAAATAGGAAATATCAAAGCTGTGTTTCACGGATAGTAGGCTGGCTAGACACAACTACAGAGTGGAATTACGATGTCAGAATGGTTTGGAAGGAAGAGGCCCGTTACGATTTCTAAAAATCACTTTATGCTATGGCAGGTGAATCTCTGTGATGTAATGTGTAAGGGCAATGCATGTACAAAACAGATATGGACCCCTAGGGAGGACATTGAGTGTTGTGGCTAGAGTGTCACACCAGGACCTGGGAGACCAGGGTTCAAATCGCACTTGGCCGTGAAGCTCACTAGGTAACTCTCAGCCTAAGCTACCTCACAGGGTTGTTGTAGGGATTAAATGAGCAAGGAAAGAACCATGTGTGCCACCTTGAGCTCCTTGGAGAAAAAGGTGGGATATAAATGCAATAAAATATATTTAAGTAAATTAATAAATCAAACATTTCAAAGAAAGCTGCCTTTACATCAGATCCAGCATATTATTTGTAGTGATTTAGTACTGGCACATTTTGTTCATTTAAAAATGGCTAGGTATTTCAATGTCAGTTCCGTAACAAAAGTGTGTTGTTGTAAAAGTAAGTCTGGGGTGTTTTTTTTGTTACCCAGAGTGAATTAACCACACCTGCCAACCCTATGGAGTAGGTGAAAAGGACCAAAGGCTGATTAAGTTGTCCTTCAGGAATGACTAATTAAACCCCAAACTGACAGTAGGAACAGGTGGGGTGGGGATGGGGGTGCAGTGCCAAAGAGAGGAAGCAGTGGGTGCCGCTGCCACCACCTTTCTCACTTGAAGAGAGCATGTTGTCACCTAACCAATGAGACACTCACCCAGTGGAGGAGGCAGCAGCTCTGCTATATTAGGTGGGTCCTTATTTTTGGCTTTACAAATGCCTCTACCCTGCTGAATGAGGTGGAGAGGACTTCCTGTTTTTAATAGTAGGGGACATCTGAAATGGAGTGTACCAGGGATCTGCCAGACTTCCATTTGTCTCAAGTAAGGGCAGTGTTATACGTGAGGCAGAAATTACATTTGTACTGCGTTTGAAAGATGATGTTGGATTCTGAATCTGTGTGTCTCCTCCCCTGCCCCATGCAATATTTATTTCTCGCCCCTCAGGAACACAGGCTTGGAAGTTGAAGTTCACGAGAACAAAGTTATTTCCAGTGTGTCATTAGAAGTTGAAGACAAAGATTCTTTGAGGAATCAGCTGCATTATGTCATAAACAACAAGCCAAGATATGGACACCTGAAATTAAAGGTAATAATGATTCTCAGCATTTTCTTCACACACTGCCCTGTCAATATGTGGTTGTGAAGCATAGGCACAGTGAAGGTTGTGGCATGTGTGTGCAAAATAGTACATACAATATAGGAGACAAGTACTGGAATCAAGCTAGGCCGCAACTATAATGATTACAGATGAAGCAGGTTTGGCATAGGCATTGGGGCATGTACCCAAAATTCAATCAGCCCGCCTGCTGGTTGATGGACAGTTGGAGTTGACCAGTGTCGGTTAGGGGTGAGCCCTGTGGCTGGACTGCAAACAAGAAAAAAGTGACCATTTGACACACAATATCATGTGCTATTTTTATTAATTTTATTTCCATGCAAAACATCTTATATGTACTCATATGTGACACATGTGCATTTCTCTGTGCTGAGGAGCCAAACTTGTCAGTGCTTCTGTGTCGAATATACATTATGGTGATAAATACTCTTGCTGCTATGTTGAAGATGCTTAAACTAAAGATAGACATGGCAGAACAGGATGGAAGTGTAGAAGTGTGAGACTTCCTCTCCTCTTCCTTTCTTAGTATGAAAGGCAAAAAGAAACTGTACGCACATGGCGTCTTTTAAGTTAACATATAATAATAGTGTCTGATAGCATAAAAGCAGTTAGCCTTGTCTCTTTCTCTCCTTCCCATTTGTTTTCTGTCCTCAAAAAGGTTCTATATATTAATGTCCTGTTCCGTTGGTCTTTGAGCCAACACTCTGCAGCTATAGCAAAACGTTTTAACTGGCTTGTATATTGGCGTGCTAAACCACTAGGCTATAGTCTTCCTTTTATAATTAAGTAACTTGAGAAATCTGTTGGGATCAATAAATTTTGAGAATGCTTACATAAAACAGAATATAAAGTGGATAGTCTTGCCATCAGAAGCCCATAAAAGTCAGTCCCTTTATGTGACACCTCTACAAATGGCATTATGTCATTGCATAATATTAGTAGGAAACTAAGATTTTTGTGCAAAACCATAAAATGTAATGAGTTTCACATAATCTACTCATATAAATGGAAAAAGAGTGAGAGCGGGGCTTTTTTGAAAGTGGACTTCCAGCTTTTTGGCATCCTGAAAACATAAGGAAATTTGGAAACTAGCTCAAAATAGAGATATGTTTCAGTAGTGGGCGGTTGATGTGATCTTTTGGCTTGGTGGGAACATGCACCTTGGCTGTTTTAACTGCTCAACTAGTGGTCTTAACTGGGGAAAGGGAATACCAAAAAGATCTGAAAATGGAAAATGGAAATAGTGCCAAAAGGGTTTTATTCCTAACTGAGCTAAAGTACTGTGTGTTGGCTTTTTGTGATCTCTAATAATGGAAGCTAGAAAATCCTTGCAGATTCCTGCCCCCACCCCCACTTTGGCATGAAGACTTGCAACCAGGAATGGGAGATAAATTCAATTTGGCTCCTTTCGTAATGCGAACCTGCGTAATTTGCAGTCCCCGAATCACGCATACATCATTTTATATGTACGCTGCCTTTCCACAACCAAAACATGCACAAGGTAGCTTACAACATAAAGAATTACATGATTACAAACATAGAAAGTAGTATAAACCACAAATAAAACAAAAAAGTACATGGCTGAATTGAACTACGTATTTCCACATAAATCATAAGATACAAAACAAAGATACAAGAAGTTAACATATTAATAGCAAAAACCCACCAACAAAACCCCCTAAACAATACCCCAACCCAAGATTCTGCTCAGCAGCCTCAGCTTTTGTAGCTGGAGTCAGTCAGAGCCCCACTTTCCCAGGTCAGGTGGGAAAAGGCCTGCAAGGCAGGGAGCAGTTCTTCCGGCACTCAAAGCAATACATAAACCGAAATGTAGCTAACTTTTGAAATTTACATTTCTCCAAATTTAGCGATGCAGTTCTCCAGCCAACTATTGTGTACAAAAAGTGCACATATTAGGAGAAAATGTGCTTAAAATGCATGTATTAGTGAAAGTAACATTTTTTAAATGAAAACTTTCTTTTAAAAAAATTGCAAACTGATGCAGGAATGTGGAGAACTAGACTTAAAACTAGAAAAATGAAAGAAATGTAAATTGGCATTTTTGTGTATTCCCGCTCAGGTTATGTCATATGCATTTAGTGTAAAGGTAAGAACTTTGTTAAAGATGCTAAAAGTTTTGTAGCAAGACATAGCCATTAACTGTGGGCTTGGAATGTGCTCAGAGCATAAAGTTCATGCAAATGCACTTATGTCTGGTCTTGGACAACAGCACTCAGCTTGAACTCTACACTTGTAGAGGGCCCCCTGTTTCCCCTCCTCCTCCTCCTCCTTCTTTATTTTTACCCTACCCATCTGGCGGGGTTTTCCCAGCCACTCTGGGCGGCTCCCAACAGATTAAAAACAGAATAAAGCACCAAACATTAAAAACTTCCCTAAACAGGGCTGCCTTCAGATGTTTTCTAAAAGTCAGATAGTTGTTTATTTCCTTGACATCTGATGAGAGGGCGTTTCCACCGGGCAGGCGCCACCACCGAGAAGGCCCTCTGCCTGGTTCTCTGCAACCTCACATCTTCCAGTGAGGGAACCGGCAGAAGGCCCTCGGAGCTGGACCTCAGTGCCCGGGCAGAACGATGGGGGTGGAGACATTCCTTCACCCACTGCCCAGTGTTTAGAAGGGTGGTTCCTTCAGGTCCCAAGAACATCTGACTAGGCAGCTCCTCAATCTGCACAGCAATGTTAGGTAGTTAGTCAGATACCGTTCACTCAAGGGTGACTCAGGGAGCATAAAAAAGGTGCCCAGTACAATGAGCCACCTTGAGCTTGGCTAGGTGGCCTCCTATCATCTCCCAATCACAAGGTCAAATAAACCTTACTGCCGATCCTACAACAAAATGTCTGACCTATCAGTAGACCAACTGGACACCATCATCCCTAAACAGATACAGGAAAGAAATACAGATAAGACAAAGAAGCCACACCAGAAGCCATCTCTTGACCTCATGGCCAATGCACCATCTGGTCCTGTCAATCCAGCATCTCTGATCACATCAAGACATCCAGTCCACCATCTTCTCCAGGTCCTGCCCAATGGGCATGAATCAAAGATGATGAATAAATAGGATGCAGGGGATGGGGGATAGTGGACACAAGGTGACATAGGGTGCACAGCAATTTGCCCCCATACCATTCCCCCTTTCTCCACCCAGCAGACAGAAGCCCATCTGTTCAATTGAAGCTGGGTTTCAGACCTGCCAAAGAAGAAGAAAATACTTAAACACTAAACTTAGCAACAGCTAACCTCAAAGAAGTGAGAAATTATCAATGCCCACCGGGGCTGCAGCTGTTGCTGTTCCAATGTAGAATGAATCTATGCCATTCCCAGAAGGATCGTGCTCAGAGTCCAAGGCACTGTGAACAATAACCCCAAATTGGAATTGTGTAAAAGGAGCACCATTAGCATAACAAAATAAACGTCTCAGATTTTTAGAGCACATTGCACAGTCAGTTTTAGACCTCCTGGTGCCCCTATCAAAGAACACTACATCCTCAATGGTGAGGGCCTAACCTGATGTATTATTTGTTGGATGTGCCAGAGACTCAGTAGTGTTCAGGGCTCTGGAAAATGCCACCCAGGCAACTGCTGCAAATAAAGAAACCTCAAAAGGTGAGAAATGCCACCAAAAGGACCTGAAAATGGAAAAGAGTAATAGTGCCAAAGGAGGTTTATGCTTGACTGAGCTAAAGTACTGCATGCTGCTTGTTATATTTTTGTTGATCCCAAATAAAGGAAGCTAGAATATCCTTGTAAATTCTTTAGCAATGATGAACGTGTTTTGCAGTACTTGTTTTTTTGCTTCTTTTAAACATATAAACTTTTAATGTGTCCAATCGGAAGAAATCCTGTTGGGTTTAGTGTTGAAATGTCACTAATTTAGCAAGAGGAAGGAAATGGTCATCACAGTGAGGTGTGTTTACACTTCTGAATACCTTGGATAGGTGTCAGAATTAAATATGGTCTGTGAAGTGGAGGGAAATGAGTTCACAGCTTCTCCATCATTTCAGTTCACCTACATAAACTTGTTTAATTCATGCAGTCAGTGAAAGGGTAATCCAAGTAAACATTTCCATGAGCTGGGACGGCATCACAAGAGCACTTGGTGAATGGCTGCATGTGTCTGTTCACAGTAGCACAGTTCTGCAGTAATAGAAAGCTGTGTGTTGCCCCTCTGTCAAGTAGCCTAGAGGAGTCTAAGGTTCCTGAGGTTCCTTCCCCTGCTTAAGTAATTGGGCTCTTCTGCAACTCTCCCCACACCTCATTCCTCCACTGGCAGCGATACTCAGCTTTGAGACTGTAAATGAGCACAAATGACAGTCCCCACCAATCATTGCTGGACTGGCAGCTTATATAAGAGCTGGAGATTCCACCCTCTGCTCTCAACCAGGTCCTGATTCTGGCAGGTTCTTCTTAGTTTCTTCCCTTCCCAACTAGCCTCACATACAGCTAGCTAGAAGGTAGCTCTTGAGCTTATGTCTGGCTCACCAGCTCCTCTCCTGTGGCCTCTGGGGGCAGATGAGGGTGGGGCAGTCTGAGAGCCAGCCAGGATCCCTGGCATCTGGTGTGATGACCTGCAGACCTGGGGCAGGAATGTCTGGACAATACTCCTTTCATGGTGGGGAGACACCATTTTGTGGTTCACCTCAGGTGCCAAAATGTGCTGGGCTGGCCCTAGCACAGACTGAAGAAGATCTCTTTGTTTTTGTATGAAAAAGCCCTTCAGTTCTCCACAGGGATTATATTTAGTCATAAACCTTAAATCTGTCTGATATTACAAGGCTGATAAATCTTTTTGGGTCTATAATGAATCCCACTAGGAAGAGATGGAGACACTATATGAATATAGGGCCACTACATTAGAGTGAAGAAAATGAATGTTTATGCATTCTGAAAGTCTTTCAAAAATTGCTTGCTTTTGGATAGAGAAACTAACAGCCATTAAAAAAAAAACACAACTGAGCTAGTGACATAGCTTCAAGGGATAGACTTACTGTGGGACAACCATGTTGGGTTGCTTTGTTGCATGTATTATTTCCATGTTTTGTTGCTTTCAGTTTTGGAATACAGTAATTGCAATGATGCACAACTCTAGTCCTGATTCATATGATTAGTCAGATCATAGATGCTGCATTGAAATGAAATATTTGTGATATACTTAACCACTTGGAAATCAACCTTGCCCAGCGTGTTATATATGAAGATGTGTTTTCTTTTTTTACATAAATGTATTATTAAGTAACAAACTCTATATAAAAATGAACCTAAACAAACAGGGAGGTAGAAGTCCTGAGTATTCTATTTTCAAGTGGCAACCACACTACTACTAAATGTGTGAATTGGGCCTTTGCTTTGTAGTCATTGAATGGGCAGCAGATTAGGTGGCCTTGATACAAAGTGAGCAGGTTTTTACATCACACCTACTCTGCTCAGAAATGACTGAGGCATAAAGCTCGTTAGCCTTATGGTACCTGGCTCATGCCTCATGTAGATGGTTGACTGCAATGTCTGGACAACATGCGATGTGTATGCAGATTGCACGTAGAACCCCTACATCAATGCCTGTTGTTGGAGAGAGTCTTTTATCTGCTTTCTAAGTGCTGCATTAATAGAAACCCTCTGGCTTATACTATGATGGCATATAATTGTCTTGAACCTTCTCTTGGAATAAAACCAGCTTCTAGCTAGGTAGTAGCTTCTAGCTAGGTAGCAAGCACAAGTTGAAACACCTGGGCATCAGCTATGGACATCAGGGTGTGCTACAATGGATCCATCTGCATCTCTTGGCATGCACCAGGGCTCCCCCCTCCCCCGTGTGACAGGTTGGAAAGCAGGATCCAAGAAGAGACAGGTTGATGATGCTTCTCTAAATGGCACACAGAAAAACACTGTTTTTTGGCACACATGCTAATGGGTTAGGCAGGTCTGTGTGTATTTTCACAAATGTTAATGGTCAATAAATAACTAATGGCTAATCACCCGAATAATTTTGAGCAAAAGGGGTATAATGAAGTGTCTGTTTTATAGTAGTGTGGCAAGTCTTCAAAAGACTCAATGAGCCCACACTGTGATGGGCTTGGAGAGGGAAGTTCTGGGTTCAAATCCCTACTCAACCATGAAGCTTCTTAGGCTACCATGGTTTTATGAGGATAAACAAACCCACACAAACCACCAAATGTTATTTCTCTCAAATAAAGTCAATCTGAAATGACTTGCAACACTTGTAGATGGTTTAAGGATATGCAACAGGGTCAGTCACAAGTAACTAAATGCCATGCTAAAGGGTGGCTTCTTTTAGAAGGGTCAAAAAGTAGCTCAACACCCTTTTCCACCAGTGAAGGACCATAGCTCAGTGGTAGAGCATTGGCTTTGTACACAGAAGGTTCTGTGTTCAATCTCCGGTATATTCACGTAGGACTGGGAATGTCCCCTGTCTGAAGTCCAGGAGAGCTCCTGCCAGCCAGAACTAGATTGACCAATGGTCCAGTTCCATGTAAAGCAGCTTCTACACTGTATTCCTCACACTGACTCCTGCCACAGACTTCAGACTTCTGTCTAGGCCCATGTTGTGGTAGCTAATGATGGACCGGTAGCTCCATCCCATTGGCTTCAGGCTTTGCTGTCGGTGAGTGAGACCTTAGACGGTACCACCTGCTGCTGCTTTTTCTGTCTTTTACCATTCTAGGTTCCAAGTGTATGTAGGGGCATTAAACCTTGGTCAGCCCCAGCTGTTCAGTAGCTCTTAAAAGTTAGCCATTTTCACAGCTGTTCAATATGTATATCTCTATAGCATGTGCAGCTTATGTGTGTGTGTTTCACCCACCCATTCCATGATGTTTTTCAGACTGCATCAGCTTGGAGCACTCTGCATCCTGGAATGAATTTCACTCAAGACGACGTGGACATGAACCGCCTCTGGTATTTCCATACGAACGTACTGAGTCCAGAAAGTCACGACAGCTTCCGATTTTTTGTGACAGATGGGAAGAACAGATCTCCACCAGAAAGCTTCTATATTTTCGTTAAAAGTGTGGCTAAAGGTAGGAAATGAGGGCTGGAGAGTTTGGGGTTTTCACTTTCAGTGTATTATTAGTTCTTTTGGGGGACCAAGCTGTGTTGCATAACTACAGGGGAGCGGTAACTACAGAGGGGAGCGGTAGAAGGCCCTGTGTCTCCTTATGTGACACTGATGTGCTTTTAAATGCATGGGTGAAGTTTGTACGCCAGCAATCTCTAAAGGATGCCATCTCTTTCCAGGATTCTGATGAACCAGCTAATTAGAATCCAATCCATTATGCGCATAACTAATGGCACAAGTTTACAGATCTGTCGACTATTATGACTGCATTCCCTGGTGTCTGTTCGTGACTAGTGACCAAAAGGAAGAGTTCAGTTCTGAAACCTCTGACTGTGCAGAGAGCCAGGATTATATCCCAGTTGAATTTCAAAGCTATCAGGAGTCTAGGCAGTTCAAGGCTCAACGTTCTGAGGAGGTGTCCTTAAGAGATCTTGGAATCTTTTGCAGATGGGAGGAGGGATATGTTACAAGCCAAGCTGACTCCTCTCACTATTTTGTCTTGAGGTGGGAGGGTGAAAGCCCACAGAATCGCATGAGGCCTGTTCCAACTATTGTTGCCGAGGCTTTTGGAAGTGAATAGAAATCACGTGGAGACACACAGGAGTCCTCTGAGTGTTAAATATTTCTAAATTTGTGCCAGGTGGCTTTAATTTATTGAACATAGGTTTTTGTGAAGTAGTGCTCCTGTCAGGAAGAAGATTGGCATAAGAGAAATGGAAGCAGCAAAATCTCAGGGGGTCTTCTTTGGCGAAAAACCTCTTTTGAGTCCTCCTGTGACTTGTGCTCATAACTGCTGAAGAAAACAGGGATGCCATCTGTAAACTGTGATTCATAAACACTCTGTCAATCTGCCACGTTACCCTGACATCATAAAATAACAAGGAGCAGTATTGTAATAAAGAGGGGAGGTTTGCAATCAACCAATTAAATACATCTAATTTATTTTGGTTACAGCTGAGGCTTTATTTATTAGTAAACAGCTGCATTTATTATAGAGATTTTTATTTTTATTTAATCCGGACAAGTCAGTGCCAACTGGCACTTTTGATAATCTATTAATCCTAAATAATCTTCTGGGCTTTTCATGTATTTTTTAGGGGGTAGGAGGAAATAAAAATAATTCAAAATTAGACTACAGTATTTTAGCATTTCTTTTCAAGTGTTTCCATCAAAGCTGCTAGAATCAGTCAATGAGTTGTTGACATTTTATTAATTCATATTTACAAGGAAAGTGGGGTTTGAATCTATAAATGCTGTTCCTCCTTCCAACCCATGCCAATAGGATCCTTAATCGAGCTCCAGTTTTGTTGATGAGAGATCTATATGCGGGCTTAACAGAGCAATCCTGTAGTCACATTATGCCTGGCTAGCAGATCCAGTCCTTCTGCACTAGTGGAATGGCCGCTATAGCCAGTTCAAGGAACAAAGAAAATGTACAACCCAAAGAAAATACAAAAATGGCATTAAAAAATGACAAGACATCCAAGCTTCCCTGGAAGCACTGTGAAAGCCTACCATCCAGGGATTGTGCCGCAAGCATTAAGCTGCAACACTGCTAGAGATGGTGTCTGTGTTTTCTTTCAGTGATGTGAATCCCTGGTGACTTCTCACTCCTATGAAAGTTTCCCCAAGGGGCATTTTGAACAGTACTTTAAAGCTATAGTTTATAAACACTGCACAGCAGTGCTCTCTGGGCAAACTCATCCACAAAATGGTGCGTCGCTCCCAAGAAGACCTCCTTTCCCAGAGTGAAGCTGGAAGAACCTGCCCCACAGTCACTGAAAGTGGGTGGGTGGGTGGGTGGGCACGCAGGCAGGCAAGGTAGGAGGTATGGCAGCCTTGGGAGGCGCAGGAAGGAGCAGAATGGCAGACAGGCAGGCAGTGGGATCACTGTAAAATTAAATCTGGATCTCACATGCCAATCAAGTTCGAAATATAAAGTTATAAATATGACAAGCCCAGCTCTACCTAGCACAGAGTCAAATAAAGGAAATGCAAACTGAAATCCAGGAATCTTCCTGCAAACAGTGGATTTAAGATCGCAAACATTTGCATTTCACTATTAATCTAATTTTTCTTGCCATTAGGTCTTTTTTTATGGTGCTGTGTGTCAAAGGCAACAGGAAGCAAGGAGTGCAATTCATTCTGAAGTTGTCCCACTGAATTCTCATTAAGCATTGTAAGCCAGAGCTAACCGTACCCTATAGATAGCACAGGGAGTCAAGACAACTGGAGTGATGCTGTTGCAGAGATGGCTGCTAGTCTGCTTCTTTCTCATTATCTTCGGCACACTATGTAATGTAAAGCTTCAGACTCTAGAATGTGTATCTCTCTCCCCTCACCCCACAAGAGCCTTTCACATTGGCCCTAGCTAGAACCATGGGACAAGTCTGTTAGGAAACTGACCTGATACTGAGGTTACAGATGGAACACTCTATCATCAGGCTTACACTGTTTACCAAGATGGTGCAGAAGGTTTAATCTTTTCACCACCACAGTTTTGGGGAAACTGTTGGAGACTGCAACAAAAGGTTGCAGAAGAACAAGAAAAAGTGGTGTTTTTTTGCCAGGGCCACAGCATTCTAAAGCCTGTTGCTTTATGCTGAAAAAAGTAATGCAAACTAATTAAATGGTGAAAAATACAAAGATGACTGACTGACTTTAGGCTAATCAGCTCCAAATCAGCCTCAAAGATATCTGCATAGTTTTAAAAAATGAAAATTTTGGAACATTTTTCTTTGTATACTATCATAAGGTGATGTACAAATGAGTTTTTCCGATTTGTAAGCTGTTGGCCATCACCCATTTTTGCTACTGTGCTTTCTCACCCAGCCTTTCGTGTTCTCATTTTTTTTAAAAAACAACAACAACGCTTTCATTTTTTAAAAAAATACTCTTGTTTGCCATCCTAGGTACACTTATTCGTAGTTGGAAATGGTGTTTCAATGCAAACAATTTCAACTCCTGATCCTAGTGGGCCAGTGATCCAGACGTGGACAACTTAGACTTGTTTGGCTGCCCTTTGGCATATAACATAAGCACAGAGGGAGATGATATGTAAGAAACGGGGACTGGGCTCTGCACTCATGCACAACTGCCTTCTCTCCCCTCCTCTCTGGTAGTAATTACCGTATACCTTCTCTTAAGTTATCATGGCATAGTGTTGCTTATGCAGCAGTGCTAATCAAGCCTAGATTACCTATTAGGGCCAAACTAGGGAAGACAGTATTCGTGAAATCCAGAAAGAACTGTCCAGATTGAGATGCTGGTGGGCATGGAAGAGTGTTTTAACCCCTTTCCCCCTTCAATCTGGGTCTCCGCAAGCACAAATAGCAGGTGCAATGGGGTCTGATCCTGATTGGGAACACAGCAAGGGGCAAAGGGGTTAAAGGCTTCCTACTTCCCTATCAGGAGCCTATACAGCTTGGGATCAGGATACCGAAAAGATGGTATCAACCATTATATAGCCAACCAATCACCGAAGGAAGAGGGTCTTCTGCAGATACCATCTCATTTGGATCAGTTCCATAGGATGTAGGAGTTGGACTTTTTCTGTTGTTGCACTTACCCTCTGAAACTCCTTCCTGTTATATCTTATTTATTTTTTAATTCATTAAATTTATATTCTGCCTTTCCTTCCAAAAGAATCTATTGTCTTTTGGTCACCTATTGAATAACTTCCTTTTCCAGCAAGCCTTTAACCTGGGTATTCTTATCTCTGTCTATATCTATATTAGATTTTAAATTGCTTTATATTGATGGGTTTTTTTTTTTGTTAATTGCTTTGGAGTGTTTCATGCGATGCAATTTATAAATCACATAAATACATACATACATTAAATCTGGATTTGGCCCTCCACATCTGCTATTTACTTTAAAGTCTAGTTTGGATCTTAGCCAGGATTTGCAAACCACTTTAAAACTAATTTCTTTCAGATCCAAACTTGACAGGGGCATATTTCATGTGTCCTTGTCTTTCACCTATAAAGTGGGAGGCTGGACAAGTCTTTCTTTTAGAATAAAAAGAGCATGTGAGAAAGGGATGCTGAAGTTTTCCCTTCCAGTCCCCTCCCAACCTCCTGATCCTTTCCTCTTCAGGCCACTGCCTTGAGCACTTGTCTCTTTACCTGGCTCTGATACTGAGAATGGAGACAAGTGGCTGGTGCAACCACCTGAGAGGACCGAAGGCGTGAGAGAAGGAGGTTCAATGCTACTCGGGTGATCTCAAGACATTTTGCTGCCTGAGGCAAAAGGACAAGATGGCATCTTCCTCCCATGCCACATACAGAAGCTGAAAGTACTGGCAGTTGAATTTTATTTTAACATTGGCAACAGAGCAACATTTCCCACTGTACCCACTGCAGCAAGCTAGTTTAAGAGGTGCAGAGCAAGTAAGCTTAAAGAACTTGGGGGATATGGCAAAGGGACTGCTGCTGCCCCTTGGCTTCCTTCTCCCAAGGCAGCTCCCTCACTCTGCCTAATGGTAGGGACGGCCCTGAGTGCCATTCTCCATGTTTATTGTAAAAGTAGGGCACCCACCCACACCAATCTCCACTTTATGTGCGAATGCAGTAGACATGTAAAACAAAAATCCAGTCAAGTTCCCCCCACCCCTTGATAAGATGAGAGCCCTTCTGAGGATTCGCTAGGCCCAATTGCCACCTCTGGTGCATCAATAATGTTAAACCCTGGTTGAGAGGAGGCAGAAATTGGTACCAGAGAAAAGGGTGGTGGAGGAGAAGGAAGTACATGCGTCTATGGTCCCCTTTGAATCTCTTAACCAGCGTTATGTCTGCCAATTTTTCATGCACTTTGGGGACTTTAAGGACTGCAACAAATCCAGTAGCAGGAGAATCACCCTTGGCAAGGTTACAGCATCACATAACCCCATCAGCTTAAAGTGTCACGCTGTGCTTAGCACATTAGGGCATTTTGTCCATCAGCCCATGTGGGCCTATTAACTTAATTGTTCTTTGTTGAAAGTGACCCATTTGTGTGCGAAGAGACAGTTTGTAATAATAATTCTTCATGAAGAGGAGAATATGTGGCCAAATTGTGCCTGTACCTGCATGTTAACCTCCCCCACCCCCACCTTTGTTTACTTATGTGCATTGCTGAGCGTGCCCCCATGGGTGGTTATATACATTCTTCCCTAAACACAGAATCCCTAAGGAGGAAGGTACGTTCTGAAATCCCTTCCTTTACTCGTGCAAGTCTCATGCCGCACAAATGAAGATAAAGGTTTTCTTCAATAGCTTTTAGTTCTTATTTGGCACAGAGATCTTTACAGGCACCAAAGGAATCCTTTCCCAGCCTGGTTTGGCCAAAGTCTCTTTTGTTAATCCCCACAAAAAAGGTACGTCGCTGTGTTGCTCTTAACCACTTCTCTTAATGTCTGTTTCTCTGTGAGCTGATTTCACTGCCTCCCCTCCCCTCCATTCAACCCAGTTCCCCCTATGGAATATTGAAGGACTGAGCTACCCCCTCCCTCCGCAAACACCCACCCACATCCTTTAATTTCTCTTCCTCCCCCCATGCCTGATGCTTTTCTCTTTCTCTCCCTGCTCCCTGCTCCCTCTCCCCCCTCCCTTTTATTTTAGGTGACATTGTTCTATTCACCAAACCTGTAACTTTAACAGAGGGTGACAGGGTGACCTTGACGACAGATGTTCTTATGGCAACAGATGGCACTGGCAAACCCGGGAAGCTGCTGTATGCCATTTCTGTGCCACCTGTGCATGGTCAGATTGAGTACATCAATTATCCCGGCGTGCCCATTTCCCGCTACAGCCAGTTGGATGTCGTGGCCCAGAAGGTTTGCTACGTTCACGACAATAGCCACGAGGCTACTAAAGACTCATTCAGGTGAGAAGGCCTCCCTGATTATCTTCTCTTCTCCCTGCGCTCTCCGCTCGCAAAACCTGGTTTTAAAACATGGGGAAACATATTTCAGGGGGCTAAATGTTAACATAACTTCTGCACGGCTCTCGGTGACCATATTACAATGCTGAAATGCCTGGCATGAAAATGCAGAAAGTGTGATATGTCCTCTCCTAAGTTCAGCAGCACATACCAGCCATTTATTCACTGTAATGTTTTAAGGCCCCCAGTCAAGAGTAGTGGAAGATGCGCACACATGGCATTGCAAGATTTTTGCATTGACTTTTTAATGAATTAGCATATGAATTCAGATCCATACATTGCAGTGCCCCTCCCAACCACGCAGCCGCCACAGGTATCTGGGGGGCAGCAAAGAGAGATTGCTAATTCTGTTACTGTTATGCTCCATCTGAAACTGTAGTTGCTATCTGGGGTAGGGTTTTTCTTTTTTTCCAGTCGGCCGGGGGGGGGGGGAATCCACAATATTGTCTGAAATCATTGGTAGAAGTTAATCCAGATGGTGGTGTCGTTACTAAAGAAAAGCATATGTTGGCTATTATGGTACTTAAATGTAATGGTTTTATATACCTCGAGTGGGCAGAAGATTGGGGGGGAATACAGCAGAATTTCCCTCTCTCTCTCTCTTTCTATCTCTCTTTATACCAAGTACGGCAGAAAATAGATTTCATCTTCCCTTTCTGCTGAATTTCCCAACAGATGTGGCAAGTTTAATGGATTAGAAGCTCATTAATACCATCCTCCTGTAGGAAAGAAGCACCCATATTGCTTAAATCAGGAACAGGATAAGGACTTAATTTATAGCTCACTTGGGTATCGTCCTCTTCTAGGTACTTTGCTCTTTTTCACATACATAGTCGCTAAGCATAAATTATATGCAAACATGAATATTAGGGTCCCGACACCATTTTTTTTGTTAGAAAAGCAGTTTTGGAAGATGATGACAGAGAGCAGTGAAGCGGGGGTGGGGTGAAGAGTTGGGGTGCTTAACTCTTTCCCTGCCTTGCTGAAAGCTTGCAGCTGAAACCCTGTGGATGTGGAAAGCTGCCTGGGACAATTTAGGAAACAAGAGGCAGGAAAGGTGTTTTACTCTCCCCCCATGGCTTCCTCCCCCTCCTTTTCAATCACTGTCTCCTGTTGCTGCTTTTCTAAAAATAAAAATGGTGCTGGTCCCCTTAACTTGTTTCTTCTTCCCAGTTTAAAATTGAAAATTATTTATACTCCCTTTGCTACTAAATGGGCACTCTAACTAATTTTATTCTTGCAGTGATTAAGTGTGTATAATTTCCTAAGAAATGAGTTAAATTAACAAGGGGAAGAAGCAATCCGTAAATCATGTAAACGGTCTTTTTCTAAGTGAGGTTAAGACCATCATTAAATAAATCACAGGCCCTAAAGCATGGCCATTTTTTTCTTTTGCGTTTTGGTATGTGGAAAATATTTTCTTCTTTTCTCCCTTCCTCAATAAACCTTCTCTCTCTCTGCTATGTGTGTGGGGGGTGGGGTGGGTCAGCTTCATTAGTGTGCTGGCTAATCCTGGTTTGTGGATTAAAAGGGTGCAGGTACTCTTCCTAAACTCTTAGGGAAGTTCTCCTCTGATCTCTCTCTCTCTCTCTCCCTCCCTCCCTCTCTCCCTCCCTCAGCTCTTCACCCCATTTCTTTCCTGCTTACCAACTTATCTTTCCACTCTTTCCCTGTCCCTAAACTTGCCACTATCATCAAGGTTGCCTTGTGGGGCAGGTGTGAGCATTGTGCAATCATAATGATTTTGTGCTCATGATGGTATCAGGGTGATTACAGTGGTACCTCGGGTTACATACGCTTCAGGTTACATACACTTCAGGTTACAGACTCCGCTAACCCAGAAATAGTGCTTCAGGTTAAGAACTTTGCTTCAGGTTGAGAACAGAAATCATGCTCCGGCGGCGTGGCAGCAGTGGGAGGCCCCATTAGCTAAAGTGGTACTTCAGGTTAAGAACAATTTCAGATTAAGTACAGACCTCCAGAACGAATTAAGTACTTAACCCGAGGTACCACTGTATATGCAATCCTGTTTTCAGTGGTCCCCTCCCCATCTGCAAAAGCTGTGCTTGTTTTCCAGTCAGTGCATGCCCTGTAACTTTCTACTGAGATCCTGTAACTTTTTAGACCACAAATGTTCTGGGCTGGGTTGTCCCTCTTTGGTGTGTGAGTGCTTCAGGTGGCAGTAATGTGGTATCCTTGAGGAACCATCACAAAACAGCTGTTGTTGCTGTTTAGTCATTTAGTCGTGTCTGACTCTTCGTGACCCCATGGACCAGAACACGCCAGGCACTCCTGTCTTCCACTGCCTCCCACAGTTTGGTCAAACTCATGCTGGTAACTTCGAGAACACTGTCCAACCATCTTGTCTTCTGTCGTCCCCTTCTCCTTGTGCCCTCAATCTTTCCCAACATCAGGGTCTTTTCCAGGGAGCCTTCTCGTCTCACGAGGTGGCCAAAGTATTGGAGACTCAGCTTCACGATCTGTCCTTCCAGTGAGCACTCAGGGCTGATTTCCTTCAGAATGGATAGGTTTGATCTTCTTACAGTCCATGGGACTCTCAAGAGTCTCCTCCAGCACCATAATTCAGAAGCATCAATTCTTCGGCGATCAGCCTTCTTTATGGTCCAGCTCTCACTTCCATACATCACTACTGGGAAAACCATAGCTTTAACTATACGGACCTTTGTTGGCAAGGTGATGTCTCTGCTTTTTAAGATGCTGTCTAAACAGCTAATAAAGCAGAATTTTTTTGTACACTGTCCACCTGAGCAGCTAGTTATGCTGCTGCACTAATGCACAAATATTGTGTCACTGGCATATTGCAGAATACACTAGCAACCCACTCACCACAACCAATCTGGAGGGGCCTATGGTTACTTATTGCCCTGTTCCATACAGGACCATGTCTCCCCACTCACTGAAATTAGACTTCAAAGAAAATTTAGATTGTAGTCGACATCTGAATTCATGCTGGCACTGAGTTAATCTCAACTCCTGCTTTAACTTTTGCTCTCTAACATGTGTTTGATAAACCTGTAGGCAAAGAGGCCCGGGTGAGTGACTGTTGAGGTGGAAAACAATTCAAGTCTAATTTCAGTGAGTGGGGAGAGATGGGAGGAGACCTTTGTGGGCAACAGGTATGCCTACAGGTGCTTTCTTGACATTTTCGGCCTTATAGGTGATCAGTAATGTGACTTGATTGAGACTGAGCTTGACCACCATCATGTCTAGATATGGCCCGCTGAGGTCATCTCTGGATCCAATGGAGAAATAGCGGCTGATATTTTATTTTGTCTGAGAGTCAATAGAATTCATTTTTAATCTTCTGGGAGCTTCCAAAGCAATTGGGCAAGGAAACCCCTGTATTTTAGGATACAGTGCAATTTCATTTACTTGGATATAATACTGATGGCCTACACAGATATGAAGTGTGAGTTTCTGAATGGAGCTGTGACACTGAGGATGAGGGTGTTGAACTAGGGTTCATTCATGGGACTTTTGCCTTTGCACAAATTTGGAACGTATTAGAATTGCCCGTCTCCAGAGACAGACAGATCCAAATGCTCCTCTGATGACTCTTGGGGATTTCCCTCTCATATCTACAATGAAAGCCTTGGTTGACCTTTGGAATGCAGAAATGGTGTGAGTGATGGACACTATCCCTCTTGTGCTTAGTAGACCCAATCTACTCTCCACATCACATCTGATTTTGGCTCTTGGTATTTCAAAAGAGAGGTGTCCATACTCGCATCACCCCACTTGCACTGGGAATTTTACATCTTAATGTTAACTGGATGGGGGGGGGGGATGCAGTGGGAAAAGAAAAGGATTCTGAAGACAATCTTAGCCAGTCTTCTTATTGTATATACCAATATTGTATATTTCATTCCTTCTGCTGAAATCCATTCCTGAGGCTGAGCTCCGCCTCTGACACAAAACAAGCCCTGTCCTGCTGGCCTCTTTTATTCAGATGTCCTTCTGCCTGTTCAGAAAGTGTGGGTTTCATTGACATTGGATGATGTGGAAGGACACCCGTGGAATTCAGACAGTTGTGAGATTTGGATAATTGAGGTTCAGATAATGGGAGATTTCATTTTGTCTACACATCTGTTCAGCGTAAAACTTACGTTCTCTCCCATTTTAAGATTAAAAAATAAATAAATTCCCAATTGCTCTCTCTTGGTAGCTTGGAAGCAAGCTGCTGCCATAATGTTGTCAGCTCTCAACCATGTAACTGGATCCAATATCCTCTCCTGAAATGGAGGTTGAGCACATGAAAGAGATTACGTGCTAAGTATTTGTAGGAGAGGACACCATCTGTATGGTCCTTCCAGTGCTCTGCATTGGATGATTTAACCAGGTACACAGGGAGGTCACTGTGGGGGTGGGGGTGGATATAGAAACATCTTTCCAGTGCCTACAAAGGGTTAAAAGGAGAGGGATTAAAATATCCTTTTATTTTTAATTTTTTTATATATATAAAGAATGTGCACTCTAAATTAATTTCTGCTGGTAATCCTGATCGGGTTAAATAACTCCTCATTATTCTGCTACGCAGCTGAGGCTTCTCAAAATGTTTATCTTGTTTTGTAACTGGTACCTTCTGGCATATTCCAGTGCCAACTCTCGTAGCTCCTGCTATATTTCATTCTCACTATTTTTGGAATGGAGCTGCTGGTTCCAGGTGATTTAATAAATTGCTTTTTTGTGTGTGTGTGTGTGTGTTCCTTTTAACTTACCCATCTGCGCAACACATGCGTAACTTGCAATCTGTTGGCAGTTTGCAGAAAGACAAACTGTCAGAGCTGCGTGCATTTGACAACTTTGTTCCCAATTAGATTAGTGGTAATTTTAACAGATTTCAGGCCAGTCGGGAGAGTGGAGAGGGGGAGGGGAAAAAGAGAGAGAGAGGGAATGACATGTTATTAAAGCATCAATTTTGACAGACCTTGAGCACATAGAGCATCAGTGTAAATTATATTAAATGCTTTAATTAAAGCTATGAAAGATTTACCCTTTTAAGCAGTAAGTGATTGCACGGCAAATATAAAGGGAAAGTGGATAACAGTTTCCTAAATGGCTTATGCTGTTCGAGACGGTGCACCAGTCGCTTCCTCCACCGTAATCTATGAGTGTAATGTTGGAGGCATCGTTAATTATTCATAGCCACATCTATGTAGCAGATGTGATTAAAAACATGAAGAGTAGCAGTTGGAGACTGGAGCACTGCCTATTTCTTTCTCTTTTTTTAAAAAAAGGAAAAGAAAACGCCGTGGTTCAAGCTCCCTTTCAATACAAAGCTGCTTAAAAATTTCCAGAGAATATTTAGTGCTGCGGTTAGATATCTCTGGTTTCGTGTGCACGCACATGCGCGCCTGTCAGAGACTGCCTCTAGGTCCCGGCTCACAAAGGACCAACGCTAGCCGGTAGAACGGAATAAAGTCTTTATTGAAGTATAATTTCCATTTCCACATCTTAGCGTGCGTCTCTACATCTATTCCCTAGATCGGCGAAGTCCCATCTGAATCTCCGCCTCCTGTACACCAGTTCAAGACCCTAGCCTTGCTCCACCTTTTGCGTCTCTCCTTTCGCCTCTGGGTCCTACCACCCCCCGGGGTTCCTTCCTTCCTGGATGCCTCGGATGCGGACCCTTCGGATTCCTCCCCCTCCCTTCGGCGGGCTTTAGGACCTGGCTCCCTTTCCGGGCTGCTCATTGCGCCTCCCTCTGGTACATTTGAACTTGGCGCGCGCGCGCTGTCTCCGACCCTCCTCTCTACCGTTTCCTCGCTCTCTGACGCAGGCGTGGCTGCTGCCGGAGAGCTGCCTGTCGCTGGTGCCTGGAACTCCTCCCCCCTGCTGCTCTCTGGTGGAGTAGCTGGTCCGGATTTCCAGCTGCTGCTCTCTGAATCCCCTCTGGTCCCTTCTTCCTGGGGTGCCCCTCTTGGTAACCCCCCAGCTCTGCCCACGGGAGCCCCTTTCTGTGAATCCTCCGATTCGCTGGACAGACTTAGAGATCTCGGACGGCTATCATCGCTAACCTCTCCTTCCGATTCCTCGCCATCCGTTCCCTCTGCTCCTGAACCCCTGACATCCATCCCCCCCTCGAAGCCCCCCCTTCCCCCCTCCCCTCCTTCCGGTGTGGGTTCTGGGTGCTCCGTCGTGGCAGGGGTGAGTGCCGGATACAGTTCTTCCCTCGTGTCGTACATCACATCGGGCAGGTCTGGCTCGTCCTCCGTGCGCTCGTCGACGTCGATCTCCTCTGCTTCCATCTCCCTGCCTTCGTGTTCAAATCCCACGTCCTCCCCCAACACGTCCATGTCCATCTCTCCCCCGTCCCCCTCTGAGGGTGATGCCTGCCAGGGACCCCCCAGCCACTTTCTGCGCCACTGCTCCTCTGGTTGATTATCCCACCAATAGGAGCGGTCTGAGGCAGAACCCGAGGGTGAACCTTCCGGAGAGCGTATGTGGGGTGCCGTCTCCTCGTCCGAGTCGAACCCCTGGAACGTGCTGCCTGAAAGTGTGGGTGTGAAGAGCCAGTCATCGAAATACTCGGCTGGCATGGGCCTGTGTGGGAAAATGGCATGGAACTCTTCCTTGAGAAGAGGCTCGTCCAAGGCATAGCCCGGCACCCAACTGTTGGCGCTGGCCGGGGTATCCTCTCTGGCAAGAAGGTATTCTACTCCCTCTTCCCCCCATCTCGAGTCTAAAATCTCTGTGACTTCGTTGATGCGCTCCCCTCTTGGCGACCCCCTTTCCCTGGGTCCTTCTCTGGGCGGATCTGGTGCTGTGCCTGGCTCGTGAAATCTATGCGGTGCTTTGTAGGGCGTGAGCACCGATCTATGGAAGACCGGATGCATTCTGGAACCCTCCGGAAGCGCTAACCGGAAGGCCACTGGATTGACCTGTGCCTGGACTTGGTAAGGCCCTAGCTGCTTATGCCCTAGCTTCTTCTTGGCCAACGATCTGGTCGGCACTGCTTGCGCTGCTAACCAAACCCAGTCTCCCACCTGTATGTCTTCCCCTACTCTCCTGTGTCTGTCAGCCTGCAGTTTGTATGCGTGCTTTGCCAGTTCCAACTGCCTCCTAAGCTGTTCGTGGACTTCCTGCAACTCTGACGCTAATTCTTCCGCTGCCTGCGGCTCCCCCTCCCCCACTCTCTCTAAACCTGGGAAGGTTCTGGGATGCCTCCCGTTGTTGGCGAAGAACGGCGTCACCCCCGTCGACACGTGCTTCGTATTGTTGTAAGCGAACTCTGCGAGGGGCAGGTAGTCCACCCACGTGTTAGGCTGCTGATTGGCGTAGCATCTCAGGTACTGCTGCATGATGGCGTTGACCCTCTCCGCTTGTCCGTTGGTCTGCGGGTGTCTCGCCGACGCTAGATTGATCTTGACGTTCAGGATGCCCATCAACTTTTGCCAGAAGTTCGAGATGAACTGCCGCCCCCGGTCGGATAGAATAGATCGTGGCAGACCGTGGACCTTAAACACGTGGTCTATGAACAGTTTGGCGGTCTGTTCTGCCGTGGCCACCTTCGCACACGGAATGAAGTGTGCCATCTTGGTAAACATGTCCACCACCACAAGCACTGCCGTCTTTCCCCTCGAACCGGGCAGATCCGTGACAAAGTCCAGGGCCACCCGTTCCCACGGCTCAGACGGCGTCTGCAACGGTTCCAGCAATCCCGCCGGCGGTTTGTGCACTGACTTGGCCCTTTGGCAGGTGTCGCATCTCGAGACGTAATCCGCTACTTCCCCCCGCATCTTGGGCCACCAAAAGTCTCTGGTCACTAGTTCTACAGTCTTTTCTCTGCCAAAGTGCCCGGCAGTGGGGGCGTCGTGTAGCTGCTGCAGCACCCTCGCGCGGAGGTCATTCCCCGGCACGTAGAGTGCTCCCTTGCGGATGAGCAAACCGTCTCTGATCTGGAACTCGTCGTCCCTCACCGTGCCCTTGTGCACCTCCTCCATCTTGGCTAGCGCGAAGGGGTCCTCCCGCAACGCTCGACGTACGGCGTCCAGATCCACGGTCGCCGAGGCGCAAGCCCACGCTTCCGGTGCGAAAATGTGCTTGGCTGCCGACGGTGCCTCCTCCTCGAGGTATTGCGGCTTTCTGGACAAGGCATCCGCCATGATGTTGTTGTCACCCGGGATGTACTCTATCTTGAAGTCGAAGTCCGCGAAGAACTCTGCCCATCTAATGTGCCTCTGATTCAGGAACCTCGCCGTGCGCCAGTACTCTAGATTCTTGTGGTCCGTGCGGACCTGCACTGTGTGCCTGGCTCCGATAAGGAAGTGCCGCCACGCTTTGAACGCTGCATGGATGGCTAGCAACTCCCTGTCCCAGATGGTGTAATTCTGCTCCGACTTGCTGAGCTTCCTTGAGTAGAAGGCGCACGGCCTCCAGTCCCCCTGCTGGTCTTGTTGCAACAGTACAGCTCCCACGGCTCTGTCTGAGGCGTCCGTCTCCACCCTCATCGGTCTGCTGGGATTTACATGCAGCAGCTGCTCCTCGGAAGCGAAGAGACGCTTGAGTTTCTGAAAGGACTGCTCCGCCTCCTCCGTCCAGATAAACTTCTTCTTCTTGGAGCTGAGCGTGTCGGTGATGGCCGCCGTTTGCATAGCGAACCCCTTGATGAACTTGCGATAAAAGTTGGCAAAGCCGACAAACCGCTGGACTTCCTTCCTATTGCGCGGGCTTTTCCAGTCCAATACTGAGCGAACCTTGGCGCTGTCCATGGCGAGCCCCTTGTCCGACAGTTTATAGCCCAGGAAATCCACCTCCGTCACGTCGAACTGGCACTTCTCCAGCTTGGCGTACAGCCTGTGCTCCTTTAGTCTCCGCAGAACTTCCCTGACATCCCTCTCGTGCGCTTCTCGCGACTCAGAAAATATCAGGATGTCGTCCAGGAAGCATACGCATTTCTTGTAAAGGAGTCCCGCCAACACGTGATGCATAAAGGCTTGAAAACAGTGAGAGCCATTTTGTAATCCGAAGGGCATAACTCTGTATTCGTAGGTGCCCAGTGGTGTGAACATGGCCGTCTTCCACTCGTCGCCCTCCCGCACACGAATCAGGTTGTACGCGCCTCGCAGATCCAACTTGGTGAAAACGCGTCCTTTCCTTACCGTCGCGAGCAGGTCGTCTATTTTGGGCATGGGGAAGGACGAGGGCTTGGTTTTCGAGTTCAAAATTCGAAAGTCAACTACAAGCCTCTTCTGGGGCGTGTCTCGCTTCTTCACAAAGAATACTGGGCTGCCCCCTACAGCTTTCGACTCCCGAATGAACCCGCGCTTCAAATTGTGGTCTATGAACTCCCTAAGTTCCTGCAGTTCGTCCTCAGACATGGAATACAGTTTCCCTGTTGGCAGCGTTGCCCCCGGCAGGAGATCAATCTTGCAGTCATAGGGTCTGTGGGGGGGCAGTTTGTCCGCCTCCTTCTCGCAGAAGACCTCCAAAAACTCCTTGTACTTGTTGGGCACCGCTTGCACCATGCCTAGGTGTAGCTGCGGTGCATCCTCTCGCCCCTCTCCTTCCTGGCAGGTCTGGATGCAGTGCGCTGCGCAGTAGGAAGAGCAGAAGGTCAATTGCCGCTGGTACCACGCTAATGCCGGGCTGTGCCTATCCAGCCAACTCATGCCCAACACTATGGGCGTGTCCGACAATTGGGTGACGTTGAAGCTGATGACTTCTCGGTGATTCCCAATTTGCATCACCATAGGTGGTGTCTGCTGCACCACCTGCCCCCCTAGCAGTTCCCTGCCATCCACTGTGACCACGTTCAGGGGCAGTGTGGCTGGCAGTAGCGCTACGTTATGTTGTTGAAGGAATTCCAGTGCGATAAAATCCGCATTACTGCCAGAGTCAATCGTAATCGGCACTTCTAAAGTGAGACCACTGGGCAGCTGGAGCGATGCGGTGAGCTGCACCACTGGTTTGGGCGGGAGGGGATCCGTGGGCTTCAAAATCTCTGGGGACTTCTTCACTGACTCGCCTGGCTGGCCCCCAGTGCTTCCGTTTCCCTGCCGTGGTTCACTTTGCTGAGTTGCTCCCATTACTGTTATTGAAGCTGCAGTGTGCTTGTGGAGCCTCTGGGGACACTCTTTCGCCATGTGCTTCGAACTGTCACAGATGTAACACTTCCTGTTCCCTCTAGGCTGCTTTGTTTTGACTGCTCCCGGTGTTAAGGCTCTGGTGGCTGATTGAGCTCTAGCACCGCCGATCTCCATTGGCTCCTCCCCCCCTGCTTGCGGAGGCGTTGATTGCGCACGCGCGACATCCCTGGGCAAGAGGGAGGGCACTCTGGCTGGTGTGCGTCCCCAACGCCCTTCTCCTCTGTCCCAAGGGCGGTCCTCCAGCCTCACCCCCACTGCAAGCGATCTGTCCACCACCTCCTGGGTGCTTTTGGGTCTCTCCCCCCGCGCTATCTCATCCTTGATTTGGGGGTTCAATCCTTCCCAATAAAGATCTCTAACGGGGGGGGAATCCTTGTCCCACCCCAAGGCATTGACCAATGCAAAAAAGCGGGAGTGATACTGCCTCACGCTGGCTTTCCCTTGTCTCAGCTCAAATATGTCCTTACGGGCAATGTCAATGTCTATTTTCGATAGAAAGCAAGAATCCATCGCTTTAATGAATGCAGCTGAACTCTGGAGCGCTGGGTCCATATCTCTCCACAGATTGCGCAGACATGCTTTCGCGTCTCCATGCAAATGAGACAAGATAAACCCCACTTTTTCTTGCTCATCTCTAAACTCTTTCTCCAGCAGTTTCAGCGCAAACTGCACGTCTGCTCGGAAATTGGGGTACTGCTGCAAATTCCCATCAAAGTGAGATACAATGCTGCCTCCAGTCCTTCCCAACCCGATTCCCTCGGATCTGGAACCCGTTTGTGCCTGCTTAGCAAGCACTTCCAACCTGGCTTGGAGATCTCGGCATGCAGCAGCCGCTTCATCCTCTCTTTTCCTGGAGGCGATTATCTCTGCGCTGAGCTGCGTTACCGCTTCTCGCAGGGAAGCAATTTGCTCTTCAGTAGACATGTCGCTTGACTTTTGTGAGCTCCAAAGGCACCAGTCCTCTTTCCTCCCTGCTTCGCTCCCCACACGCCGCTTGAGTCAAAGAGAACTGATGAAAACTTCTGGGAGATGGGACTTACTGTCAGAGACTGCCTCTAGGTCCCGGCTCACAAAGGACCAACGCTAGCCGGTAGAACGGAATAAAGTCTTTATTGAAGTATAATTTCCATTTCCACATCTTAGCGTGCGTCTCTACATCTATTCCCTAGATCGGCGAAGTCCCATCTGAATCTCCGCCTCCTGTACACCAGTTCAAGACCCTAGCCTTGCTCCACCTTTTGCGTCTCTCCTTTCGCCTCTGGGTCCTACCACCCCCCGGGGTTCCTTCCTTCCTGGATGCCTCGGATGCGGACCCTTCGGATTCCTCCCCCTCCCTTCGGCGGGCTTTAGGACCTGGCTCCCTTTCCGGGCTGCTCATTGCGCCTCCCTCTGGTACATTTGAACTTGGCGCGCGCGCGCTGTCTCCGACCCTCCTCTCTACCGTTTCCTCGCTCTCTGACGCAGGCGTGGCTGCTGCCGGAGAGCTGCCTGTCGCTGGTGCCTGGAACTCCTCCCCCCTGCTGCTCTCTGGTGGAGTAGCTGGTCCGGATTTCCAGCTGCTGCTCTCTGAATCCCCTCTGGTCCCTTCTTCCTGGGGTGCCCCTCTTGGTAACCCCCCAGCTCTGCCCACGGGAGCCCCTTTCTGTGAATCCTCCGATTCGCTGGACAGACTTAGAGATCTCGGACGGCTATCATCGCTAACCTCTCCTTCCGATTCCTCGCCATCCGTTCCCTCTGCTCCTGAACCCCTGACAGCGCCCCATAATAAAGAAACTCTTATTGCCGCAGTACAGTGAATTCTTACTGATGCTGTATGAGCTCCAGGGCTCACTTGAAGTTGCCCTATTCATTTCAGCATAGGTAGCAGATCTTACTTACATGTCTGTCCCTGTCCCTGTGATAAATGGATTGGCTCCTCTGTTGAAGGAAGGTATCATTCCCCACACCCAAGAGCATAGACCAGGGCATATTGGGCTTGCAGAACTGAACCCTGGACTGCTCTGAATGTATGTTTGTTTAAGGTATTCATATACAGTGGTACCTCGGGTTAAGTACTTAATTCGTTCCGGGGGTCTGTTCTTAACCTGAAACTGTGCTTAACCTGAAGCACCACTTTAGCTAATGAGGCCTCCTGCTGCCGCCGCGCTGCCGGAGCACGATTTCTGTTCTCATCCTGAAGCAAAGTTCTTAACCTGAAGCACTATTTCTGGGTTAGCAGAGTCTGTAACCTGAAGTGTATGTAACCTGAAGCGTATGTAACCCGAGGTACCACTGCGGAATTGTCAGAATTTGTTGCTCAGACTGAAGAGCAGAAGAGAAACTGGGTATCTAGATGTGTGCATCTTTGGGCACAGGGGTGAGCCGGGGCAGGATGCTCCGCGGGGCCTCCAAGGAGTCTGCCTGCCTCCTCCCACTCAGCCACCCTACAGCTGAGAAGGAGGCGGTAGGCGGAATGTTTGGGGCAGCACGGAGCCTGCAGGTGCCCAAGCCACCACATCACTCCCAGGAGAGACATGTGGCTCAGTGCACTGCAGGCCCTGCGGTGAGTACCACCCGGCATTTTGTCACCCCCTCAGTGGTGACACCCGGGGTGGCCCACCTCCACCACACACACCCTTCCTCCGCCCCTTTTTGGGCACTGGCTTTTAATCTATATCAGTATTCCATTACCTTCTGTTTCGTTCAGTATAATAGTCACAAACATTCTGTGACTGTATAAGAGCTCAGCCTATTGGCAGGAGTGGGATAGGGACTTGACAGACAGACAACAGACAGACAGACAACAAATGACCGAAAGATTATGGGATATGTACATGATGTATACGGTGTACCATAATGATGTATGGGAGCAAAGAAGGGGCAAGTAGAATTAGTTGGATATAATATGGGGGTACTGGGATGAGTGATTTATTTTGAGAGCATAATTTGGATTTCTACAGTTATAGACTAGGGGTGGGGTGCAGCTCTCAAATCAGTAGCCTGAGAACCAATGCACATAAAAGTGCATCAAAGCATAATGACAATGTGCCAACTCCACTCAAGGATGTTCCTTGATTTTACAAACATGGACATTTGTGCGCAACAACTTTTGGTTTAGAAGAAGTTCTATTTTTATTTGTTTGTTTAAATATACCGCTTATTTATTGAAGTTGCTAAGCTGTCTTATTGCGAGAAGGTACAGTAGCCAGAAGTCTAAGCCTTCTGGTCTTTTTTAAAATAGTGAGCCCCTCATATCTCGAAGCAGGTCATGGATATAGTCAGCCCTGCATCCTGGGCGGGGTGAATGGGTGCACTGCCATGCTTCACACACACCCTGGAATTTTTTTTCCCCGGGTGGGGGGGGGTTGTCTTTTTAATTGGTGGCATGACAGACAGTGACAGCCTGCATTTTAAAAATGACAGCTTGTTTGAAGAAGAGGAACAATATAAGAATAGGACCCAGTTATTATGAAGAGTAGAGCAGGATTGGGAGTCTATTTGGCTAAAGGGTGAAAGAAAGAGATAACTTAAAGTGAACTGAAAAATATGTACCCTAGATTACTAGGGATTTTTTTTTCTTCAGGTAAAAGAGGACTGTAGCTACAGGCAGTCAAGCTTTTGAGCCTGGTATTCCTGTGAACCTCTACTTACTTGGGAGAAAGCCCCATTGAATTCAATAGGTATACCTTCTGAGTAGGCATGGTTAGGATTGTGCTGTTTGTTTGCCTTTTTTTTGCTAACAATAATAGAACCGGAGGAAACTCCAGGTTCTTCACTGGCTCAGGTGAATATTTATTTGTATCACACAGCAGTCAGAAGCTGTAATTGTAGAACACTACACTACACTATCAGCTCACTTTATTTTCTTACAGTAGCCCCTGGAAATGATGGTGTGCGTGTGTGTGTGTGTGTGTGTACTAAAGTAGCACTGATAGCAGACAACATTTCTCTTAATTAGCGCTAATGTGTGAGAAGTATCCAGAGAAGCAGCAGATAGTGACATGCAGAGAAACCTGAAAGCAACTATAAGGAAATTAACCAGTGTGCCTGAAGATATGACATCTTCCAAGCTTTGTGTCTGAATAAATTCTTGGTTATTTGTTGAAAAGAACATAGTGAGAAAACTTAAATGGTGTTTCTGAAGACTAGGCAAGTGAAACGTATACTGAGGGCAACAGAACAAAATGAGAATATCTACTGACAAAATGCCAAGAACCTATATTAAATCATCGTCCTGTGGGGCACAGTTCTGTGTTTGGGTGCTGTATATAAATAATGGATAACAAGTAGCATTTAGAGTTTGACAGTAACATCCTGTCTACTCAGGGAAAAAGCTCTATTGAGGTCAATGGGATTTACTCCCAAATAGGCAGGTATAGGATTACAGCCTTAGAAGATTCAAATCATTCCTTGCTTATTGCCAGAACAATAATTGCAACAACCCTGTTAGGTAGATCACAATTCCTTTCTTGCTGATGGTGAGTTGTGGCTGAGAGATTGTGGTTCCCAGCTATGGCTGCCTAATGAGTTTATGGTAGAAGGAAGACTTGAACTGGGAACATCCTGAACTACAGTTCAGTGGAAAGGGGTGTGACTTGGAACCAGAACACATGATCTGCATGCAGAAGAACTGAGGTTGGATCCTGGTCATCTCCAGGTAGAGGATCCTGAGAGGATCCTGTCTGAAACCTTGTAGAGTCTGTGCCAGTCAGAAAGGACTGCACTGAGGTAGACAGAATAGTGAACCTGACCCTTGGGATAATGTTGCTTCCTACATTGTGTTTCACAAACTTATTTATCAGTTTCCAAAGCTGTTTGCAGGATGCCAAAATAGAAACTATTTAATAGAAACTATTAACTGCAAATTCTGTAGCTTTCCTGTAGTTATATAAAGAGCAGTATTGAAACTTATAGGCACTAAGGGATTTTTTGGTGGTGAATCCATTGACACTGAACATTTACTGTGCTGTTGTGGAACGTTCATAAACATTCGATCTATTGCAAGAATGGAGCTCTATGCAGCAGGTTGCTTGAAACAGTCCCATGACACACACCAGTCTTTACTTTTGTTGCCTTCCTCCTTCCATCCATAATAGCAGCATTGCTCTGCCTTTTAGACACTGCTGCCAACACCAAGAGAGGCAAGTGAACTGAAGAGCTCCAAGCCACTTTGGTTAGGCCTAACCCCCCTCAAGCCTACAGGCCATGGATGAGAGACAATGGTTCTCTTAGGCCTTTGGTTTCAGTTGAAAGACGTAAACATGCAACTTCATTCATTCATAGCTTTGCTGCCTCCCCTCCCCTGGCTTCTGACTCAATCTATTTATTTATCTAACAGATTTATATGCTGACCTTCTGTCAAGGGACCACAGGCAGTTTACAATTTTAAAATATTAAACACAAATTTCAAAATATAGAACAGCAGAGATCTCACAGGCTGACTGACTGTCCCTTCAGGAGCCGACAACATGAGCAATTTGGCTGGGCTGTTTTTACTTCCTCTTCTTTTCATTCAGTTCTAGACTGCAAGCTTCTCAAAGTCCATTCACAGGACTGACATTGGAAGTTGGCATAACTGGGCACCTGCCAAGGTCCATTCACCAAGAATCCTCAGAGCCACCTGACCTTCCTCTTCCCTACCACCAGTCCCCAAGACCCCTTGACCTTGATTCTTTGTTGTTACTGCCCGTTCCCCTACCTGCTCCAAGGAGTAACTATTGGGAGGAGAAAAGGAAAGGATAAGTAACATTTTGTCCTCCCCTTCTATGAAGTGGTACAAGTTGGCCCAGAGAGCAAAGCAAATGAATGAGCACACAGATACCTGAGTCAACTGAGAGCATCATGCCCAAGGGTGCCCTGAAACCAGGAACAGGGCACTGCCATTCAACTCTGTCTAATGCCATGTGTAACAATGGAATCATCTTTTAATAAATAAATAATCTTCCTCTCTTCTCTTTTTTTCTGAAATAGTTTTACCATCAGTAATGGTCATACGGAGAAAAAAGGCCTCCTAGAATTGAATATTGAGCACAACGACCAGATTCCGCCTACACTGCTCACAAACAAAGGACTCCATATTGTGGAGGGGAGTATAGGTTTTTTAACTTCCGATATTCTTCAGCTTACAGATGTAGACAGTCCAGTGAAAAACCTCACCTATATCATCACACAGTATCCACAATACGGACATTTATACATGGGGGAAACTGTCATCTATCCTGGCCAGTTTACACAGCTGGATGTGGATAACGCAAAAGTGTACTACAAGCACAATAGAGGAGGTGGACACATTGATAAATTCTCATTTATAGCTACGGACAAAGTCAACCATGGATTTTTGGTTAATGGACAACTGACAGAAGCCTCCACAGAATTTACAATACAGGTATGTATGGAAATTAAATATATTTCTTCTTTTATCTAAACATGGTAAATGCGCTCACATGAGGCAAGACCATATTTTACCACCTGAGAGGGAAAAGTTGATGAATTTATCATATCAAACGTTATGGTGGGAATTGTGCCCAAACCGTTGACTTGGGTCCAGAATATATTTTCTATCCATAAACATAATAAGAGTCTTCTGAATCAGGCCATCAACCCTTCTTCAGCATCTGTTCTCACAGTGGCCAACAAAATAAATGCCAATAGTAAGTCCAAAAGAAGGACCTGAGCATCTGGGAGGTGTTCAAAGGCATACAGCCTCCAACAGTGGAGATAGAAACTAGCCATTGTTCATGGAAGGTTTGAGAGTCAACAAAAGCTCCCACTAGAGGAAGAGGGAGAGAGCCAATTTCCGCAAATATTTTTTTACTCTAGCAGACACAAGCATTGCCTCCCACACTGTTATATAGGGTCCCCTAACCCTCCAGAACAAATTTTCAGGGGCGCAGGAAAGGAGAAATCAGCTATCGTCACCTCCCTTTTCTTCCTCCAGCTGGAGTGTCCTGTGATTCGAGTTCATCTCATGGGAAGTCTCAATCTGAGCCATTCTATTCTAACTGTGCCTATAGCTAGGAGGGCATGACCTTGGATGGAAATGGCCATGTAAGCTCAACAGTGTGAGCCAAAGTACAAAGCAGAATAATCGCACAGAATAATAATCGCACAGAATGGGGGAAGGGGGAGCAGGTTTGGTTTCCTCTTCCTCATAAGATATGTGCCAAAATTCCATCTCCCGTGCAGCTGTTAAAGGTATAGGAGCTGTCTTTTGTGCCTGGTTAATCAAACCACAAATAACCTTTTGGGAGTATTACTGTTATAATCATCAGAATCCAGATCCATGGGGTGGTCAGAGATGGACAGGAACATTCAAAACAAGCCTCTAAACTGGTTGCATGATTTTGTCCCAAGACCCACTGATTTCCATGGATTAAACATCTAAGTGTTGCTGTTTACCTGTGAAATTTAGCTCTGTGCCTTTAAACCTGCTGCTTGACATTGGGTACACATTTAACTGCTTATTCAAGACTGAGAAGCTTAACATGTCTGGTAAATCAGCCTCAGTGGCCACCAGAGAGAGACACCTGGCAAAAGTTCAGAAATCAGTGTTTCGGAAAGATTGGTTTGACCAGCTCTCATGTGAGAACATGCTCCTGACCAAATGCAGTGAAATTCTAAATGACATTTAACTGATCCCTTGCTGCTCTTAACTATGGTCAAACCCTCCAAAACCTCACAGGGTGATCAGGTTCAGTCTATTTAGGTCTTTGCTTTTTGTGGCTTGCTGTTCCTGTTTTAAGGGTGCATTTTTGAGTAACCCAGTTTTGTCATGGTTTATTGAACAGTCTTGGGAGACACTTGCATTTTAAAATATGCTTTTATATGTTAAAACGTGGAGTGGGGGAGGTTTCCTCTTTACTGTGAACAGCTGCAATGTGTACACCCCGATCCTGTGCTTTTTCTTTTATTACTTTGTAGTAAACACCACTGAGTTCAATGGAACTTACTCCAAAGTAAGTGTGTAGCCTTCAAGTTATAGGTTACCTTATAAATTCAAAACCTACCTTAATCTCTTATTGTTATAACTCATGGTGCAGTTTTAGGGAGAATTGAAGGTTTCAGAACACAAGGAGTTAATGGGAAGTAGCTCCTAAATAGCATGTTTCTTAAATCTCATGGCCTAGTTTACTAATCAGTTGTCATAAGATGTCAGATAGGGAACCATCACTTAAGGACTGCAGAATGCAGTCAGTCAAGCAACTAATTGGTTGGACAGTGGCATGAAGGTGTATCTCCCAGAGGATGGCGAATTATCAGAACAGGTGAAAAAAGTTTGGATAGATGAGCATCTCAGTGGTATAAAACTCAACACTTGGCCGAATTACAATGATGTCAACAGGGAAAGTAGGGTTGTTCCTTCTTTGGGGACCACACATCACCACAGTGGACTGAAATGCCGTCATTCCCCTTCTCTGGTCTAATTTGAGGTTGAAACTACCAGTCAGCTGAATGCTTGAAGGAGCATGACCCAAGCTGTAGGGGGATAGCATACTTGGATGGGTTTTTTTTAAAGCTGAAAAAGCTTGTGCTTTCTATTCTATGTCCCTTTTGCAACTTATCCCAGCCCTTGCATCCTTTTCCCCAGTCAACAAATCTAGCGATCCATCTTAATTCAGCCTCTGGCTGTAACCCACTTCCCTTTTTCCGGTTTCCCCCAAAACATCACCACCAGGAGTTACAGTACTGTTCCCCAGTGAAATCTTTCCGTAATTTCTCCTGCTTTCCAGCCATTCCCAAACATAGAGCCTATTAATCCCTCCTTTTCTCTTTTAGCACCTGTCCACCATTTTTAAGATGCTGTTCCTTCTTTTCAGAATAACCACATCAAATCTATACAATCTGTACTTAATTTTTGCATTTTATCACTAGATGATTTATTTTGCCAATGCATCAGAATCCAGATGCCCTTTGAAGCCATTCCCCAGTGTCCTGGTACATAAATAATAGCTCATTTGAAATCCCAGAATTCTTACAGCTATTAAAAATAAAAGTGGGAAATGGAGTGAGTACTGGGAACCTACTGCTGTGTGGTATGTCATGCTGGTTTTTGTGTTTTTCCAACTGTAGTAATACTACTACTAATAATAATATATTTATTTATACCCTGCCCATCTTATTGGGTTTCCCCAGCCACTCTGGGCGGCTTCCAACAAAATATTAAAATACTGTAATGCATCAAACATTAAAAGCTTCCCTAAACAGGGCTGCCTTCAGATGTCTTCTAAAAGTCTGGTAGTTGTTGTTCTCTTTGACATCTGGTGGGAGGGCGTTCCACAGGGCGGGCGCCACTACTGAGAAGGCCCTCTGCCTGGTTCCCTGTAACTTGGCTTCTCGCAGTGAGGGAACCGCCAGAAGGCCCTTGGCGCTGGACCTCAGTGTCCAGGCAGAACGATGGAAGTGGAGACGCTCCATCAGGTATACTGGACCAAGGCCATTTAGGGCTTTAGAGGTCAGCATCAACACTTTGAATTGTGCTTGGAAACGTAGCAGCCAATGTATTGTAGCAGACAACGGCAAGGGTGTCTGTATTTTCATGCAACTAACTTAATTATTAAGTGGAGCAAAATGCAATTTCATGTTTCATGTGTAATATTCAAGTTGAATATATTGTATAGATCAGGAGGTGGGAATCCTCTGGCTCTCCAGATATTCTCCCTAGGCCATTGGCCATGGCTTTAGAATTAACAAACAATACAAGTTCTCCTTTTCACCTTAATTTTATTCCAAATGTGTTCTCTTAACAGGTAGAATGTCAAGATAAAATGGTTCCAAAACTCATTGTAAAGGCAAGCCCAACCACTATACAAAACCTGAAAGATGGGAGGTTTGCAGTACCGATCACTGTTCACAACTTGAAAGTCACAGATGCCAATAGCAGAGATGAGGAACTCGTATTCAGTGTTCGGAGACATCCTTTCTTTGGACATCTTGAAAATTCTGGAACAGGTATTTTATTTCTTTAAACTCTGATTTAGGGGCTGGACCTATGAAGGTGAACAAAAAGGACAGGACAGCGTTCTGGGATTAGGCCACAACTTTGTTTCCAGATGTAGGTTGATTTTGGCTTAGGCCAGCCCTAGGCAAACTTGGTCCTCCAGGTCTTTTGGGACTACAACTCCCATCATCTCTGACCACTGGTCCTGTTAGCTGGGGATGATGGGAGTTGTAGTCCTAAAACAGCTGGAGGGCCGGGTTTGCCTATGCCCGGCTTAGGCATTGGGTGTATATCCCTCTCAGCCCTGTGGTGGAAGGCTGACACGTGACAGGGTCAAGCCTAGGTTCAAAGGGTCCTCAGCAAGACTCAGGTCTACATGGATGGTGCTCCCAAGCTGCTGAAGGAAGCTCTTTGGCCCATTTGCCACATGCCTTGGCTATGGGATAGAGACCTCCAACTAGGCCCCTCTAATAGGGTGCCATATTATCACACAGTTCTGTGGGGGAGGTGATGTACCACATCACACCCACCCGCCTGATGTTGGACTTAAAGGATTCCACCCAATGCCTTATCTTCTACCCAAGAGAGCCGCTTGCTCCTCACACTGTTACATAGATCAATTCTAGTAGGAGAACGAAATAGTAAACTATGCCAATTCTTTCACGACCCAGGGCTATTTCTTGACTACAGTGGTACCTCAGGTTAAGAACTTATTTCGTGCTGGAGGTCTGTTCTTAACCTGAAACTGTTCTTAACCTGAGGTACCACTTTAGCTAATGGGGCCTCCCGCTGCCACCGCGCCACTGCTGCGCAATTTCTGTTCTCATCCTGAAGTGGTACCTCAGGTTAAGATCTTATTTCGTTCTGGAGGTCCGTTCTTAACCTGAAGCTGTTCTTAACCTGAAGCACCACTTTAGCTAATGGGGCCTCCAGCTGCTGCCGTACCACCGCTGCGCAATTTCTGTTCTCATCCTGAAGCAAAGTTTTTAACCCGAGGTACTATTTCTGGGTTAGCGGAGTCTGTAACCTGAAGCGTCTGTAGCCCGAGGTACCATGGTACTTGTTTTGTGTGCTTCTCTTTTCATTTGTGCACATGGAGAGCGGATTCTGTGACTCTTTCATTATGAGCACAAATCACCAGTATTAATGCCATAGATTTGGAAAGGACCACATGATGTATGGATTGCATGCTTGCCCTTCATGTGTTTTAATCATGTGCATAATCAGCCTTTGCAGAGGTGGAAAGGTTGCACATATTAAAATAAGCAAAATTGTTACCATGTCAAGGATATGGGGGGACTTGTAGCCCTCCACATATTGTTGGACTCCAAATCCAGTCAGCATAGTTAGTGATGATAAGAGCTGTAATCCCAACACCTTCTGAAGGGTCATAGATTGTCCATCTCCCTCTTCAGTCGCATCTGTTTCCTGCCAGTTCTGGTAAGGCAGGTTCAGGCACAACGAGAGTTTAAAGAAAGAAAGAAATTATCTCACTCTATTTCTCTTCTGTACTGGATTAGTAAAGATTTGTGTGCACTCTTTACATGTGTTCAGGCTTTATTATGTGAGGAAAAATGGTTTGAATTGGCAATTTTACGGACTTCACCTGTGAAATTCAACCTATTATTGTGGTTTAAGTACATTATGTTGGTATGGGAAACTGTCGTGTGATGGGCCAATGGCCGTAATAAAGATCAATACAATACAAACCTATTATTGTTGTATAAAAACATAATTCACATATGAATTAGAGGGCCATTTACATTTAAGTTAAATGCATAAGAGTCTATTTTGTTTCCAACAAGCATGACAATTATGTGACTCACTGGTTATCTAATAAAGTAATTAACATTTGCCAGCCTCTGAAACACTGTCTTAAAACATTTGTTTGAAAAGTTGCCTTGTCTCAGCTGTCATTTTTAACATGATGGAAATAATTATCTGGAATAAGGTTAGACAGCTTTAAAATAATTTGAGTTTCAAAGGGTTTGGAGCTATAACTGAATATCGTAATGTGAAGGCAAAAAATTAAAGTTACTGTTGAACATCCTGTATAGAAAAATATATATTTACTTTATGCTGTTGCACATGCTCTCTCTTTCACTCTACAACAGGCCGTCTTCTGCAAAACTCTTTTACACAACATGACTTAAACCAGCATAATATTCGGTACATCTTAAATCCTACCACTGAGGTAACTTCAGATACCTTTGAATTTGAAGCTTCAGACAGAGCAGGCAACACTATAGCTCCAGAAATGTAAGTATGAATATGCTTAATAAGAAAATGTTTACTTACTTACTTACTCCTTTTATATCCCATCTTTCCTACAAGCAGCTCATGTGGTGTACTCTGTTCTTTCCCCTGCCCCACAAGCTATGAAAAGATGGACACTTCATAGCTTGCATGGAAAAATGGTTCAAGGTACATACAACTCTGAATATTAGCATTGTACTACAAGGAACTGGTCTGCTCCATTGAGAAGGTTTAGTGCCTTTGGTCTGTGGTCCCCCCATAGGATTCAGATCATATTTCAATATAAATCTAGGGAAGTTATGTGAAAAGCATTATAAAGTGTTTTGTGCCCTTTTGTTCCTTATTCCAGCAAGAGGCTAGACTGTAATAAAGTGCTGCTCATATTTATTTTATCTGGGCTAGTGTGTTTGTGCGGCATGGAGTAGTGTGAGAAACTACAGATATGAAGTGACAACGAAGTTCACCAATCCTATATGTAGTAGAACTGGTGAAGGAAAGAACTGCAAGAAAGAAAGAGAAAGAAAGAAAGAAAGAAAGAAAGAAAGAAAGAAAGATACACCACCCAGCCTGTTTCCCATTCCCCCGTCATTTCGGGTACTTCCAGGCAGGGGCTTAATGTCGTAAATGCATAATTTGAATACTGGAAACAGGGCATTGGCAGAGTCCCTCCTTCCTACTCAAATATTGGATTTTCCATGGAAAAGCTAAATCTGGATTAAGTGGTTGGAGAGGAAATACAGCCTGGCATATCAGGTCTCAACAATGGAATGAGGGGTACCTGTCTGAAATACCCAGAACTGGAGGAATGGGTCTGAGAATCCTAGCTATGGCAAGGAATAGCAGAGTGGGAAAGCGGAACGAGTTTGAGCTTCCTCCACCTGCTCGTATGATACTATTTGCTTACAATGCTCTGCTGGAGGCTGTGCTAGGTGGGAGCATATGCAAGTCTCCTTGACAATCATACCTCTTATTAGGGGGAGCATAATGTGTGAGCTGTCTCTATCAGAATGTCTAGATGAATTAGTTTTAATTAATTGCAACTTTTGGATGTATTTTTTTGCTGCAGTGCAGATGTAGCACAATAAGTGCTACAGTTCAGGACAGGCCTTTTTTTTTTGTCTACAGTGGTACCTCTGGTTACGTACTTAATTCGTTCCGGAGGTCCGTTCTTAACCTGAAACTGTTCTTACGCTGAAGCACCAGTTTAGCTAATGGGGCCTCCTGCTACTGCCGCGCCATCAGAGCACAATTTCTATTCTCATCCTGAAGCAAAGTTCTTAACCTGAGGTATTATTTCTGGGTTAGCGGAGTCTGTAACCTGAAGCGTATGTAACCTGAAGCGTCTGTAACCCGAGGTACCACTGTAATCAGTTGGTAAGGAATGGCCAGCAGAGGATATGTAGTCTGTGTCACAGCGGTTCTCCCTGCAGTGAGGGCAAAACAATCTTTACCAGGGACATTTCAAAAACTCACAATTCTGCAGTACAATATGCAACCAGGAGCCTTAGAAAATACTGCCTGGGCCTGCCCTTTATCCCAGTCTCCTCCCATTTGCAACCCAATACATTTTAACTTCTCTGTTGCTCAAAAAATCATTGCTGCAGAACAATGATTTTAAATCCTTGCAAGGTACAGTTTTACTGCTTCTAAAGCAACTCAGAAATGACTATGAAGTTGTATATCATGTGGACAGAACACACTTTGCATTATGAAATGAAGCCTGGAAGCCAAACTTTTCAGGCTGTTTGTTGCTTGCCTCTGTTGTTATTTATTAAAGTCTCAAAGAATAAGTAAACCATTACCATGGCGTCTTAAATCTGCACTTGTTCATATATCAGTGGGTGAATATATGATGGGAAGAAATTCAGAGAGAGGAATGCATAAATACTGAAAATAAATAAAGAGCTCCACGGCCCTAGGAGGAAGGAAATAGCTCACGCACCTAAAAAGATGTTTTAGGTCCTTAAAATATAATCCCACTTCTAATATCCCCAATGGATCACTCTGCTCTGCAGGAGAAAGCATTCTTCATATACCAACATGTCAAGAACTCTGTCTTTAGTGTGGCCATCTCTGTTGTCTTTTCAGCAGCTATTGAAGACCTTCCTATTCCCACCAGGCTTTTGAGCAGAGATTTTTTTTTAATAAAAAAACTCAGTCTATATCTGAAATTGATTTGATGGTTTTTTATAGGCGAAATTGTTTTATTATTTAAATATTTACAGGTCACACTTTTCCTAAAATATATAGCAAGGCAGCATACAACATGCAAAATTACAGCAACATTGAGAAAATGTCAATAAAAGTTTGTTGAGGGGGCGGGGAGGAAGGAATACATATTTCAAAGGCCTATCTGGATCACACTTCAGTATGTTTTTGTTGATGATGATGTTTTTATGATAATCCTATGATGTTTCATTCATTCATGAATGGGAGTGAAATGAAATGAATGACATGCACCATTTCGGCAGAATCACACTGGAAACAGAGCAGCACTGGCTTTTTCTCCTGAGACATTGGAACTGATCTGCAGTCTCGGGGGGGGGGGGCAGGGACTTTCAAGCTGCTGCCAAGAGGTGACATCATGTGGGACTTTGTTTTCGAACAGCACTTCAGAGCCCAAAAGTAAAGTTGTTTGCCTTATTTTAATTAATGTTTGTTATAAGAGGAATACTGTATTTTTCCGTGTATAAGACTAGGTTTCCCCCGGAAAAAAGAATGTCAAAATTTTGGGGGTGTCTTATACACAAATACATCTCCCCCCATTTTCTTAAGTTGGAATCCCCCAAAATAGGGGGGCGTCTTATACATGGGGGCATCTTATAGATGGAAAAATACAGTATGTTGTATGTTAACAGGGTGGAATGAGCTGCTGAGAATCATGCTCCACAGCAAAGGTTAAGGAATCAAGGGGAAGGGTGTAAGATGAAGCAAAATTTATAAACAGCTTTGAGGATCCAATGAGTAGGATATAAATCTCATTTAAAAATTAGCAATTGTTTAAAAAGCAACCATTAAAAAGTAAACATTATTAAAATTATAATATATAGTAAAGGTAAAGGGACCCCTGACCAGTAGGTCCAGTCGTGGCCGACTCTGGGGTTGCGGTGCTCATCTCACTTTATTGGTCGAGGGAGCCGGCGTACAGCTTCCGGGTCATGTGGCCAGCATGACTAAGCTGCTTCTGGCGAACCAGAGCAGCGCACAGAAATGCCGTTTACCTTCCCGCCGGAGCGGTACCTATTTATCTACTTGCACTTTGATGTGCTTTCGAACTGCTAGGTTGGCAGGAGCAGGGACCAAGCAACGGGAGCTCACCCCGTCGCAGGGATTCAAACCGCCCACCTTCTGATCGGCAAGTCCTAGGCTCTGTGGTTTAACCCACAGCGCCACCCGCGTCCCTATTATAATATATATATATGCATATAAAAGATCACACACCAATTGTTGCAAGGAAAACATCGCAGCACCAGCCCTTTTTGTAAAATCAGCCAGTTCCTGTTGGAACAAGAAAGTCTTTTGCTGAAAGGAGGACAACCAGGAGGGAGCCAGTCTAGGCGGGGAGTTCCAAATTCTGGGAGAAGCCACCAATAAGACCCTTTCCCATGTACCTACAAAGTACACCTGTGAGGGCTGCAGAACCAAAAGAAGGGCCTCCCCGGAAGATCTCAAAGCCTGGGCAAATTCATATGAGGGAATATGGTCTTTGAAGTTTGTACTTCTCTGAATTTTGCAATATAAGTTAAAATGCATATATTAGTTAAAATAGCATGCAAAATTCATTATATAGGGGGAAATTTGCTTTGCAAAAGTATGTATATTAGTCGGCATTATATACAAAGATGTATATATTAAAAGAAATGCAAACTAAAATGCTGCTGAATTTTCACAAGGACTTTTTGTTTTGTTTTGAGATTGTATATGCTTCATATCTTTGCAGGAAGGTCTTGAGTTTGGAAAGAAGTGTCCATCTTTTCATAGCTTGTGAGGATGGGGAAAGAACAGAGTACACCACATTGAGCTGCTTGTAGGAAAGATGGGAGCTATTGGCCCTTAGCAATCCTCAGCACAAACTAGAATACATTTTAAGAAATATGATTGCTATAGAGAAAATGTTCATGGCTTTTCCCTTAAGAATGCACTCTGTTCTAGCAATTTAGAGCTGTGGGTATATTCTTCAAATCAATTTAAGTCGATAAGTTATCCCATAACACACTTTTGACTATCCATTTATACACACGTTTAATGCAGTAAAGGAGTAGTAAGAGTATGAATGTTTGTTTTTCTAATTGCTTACTCTATGGGTGACAGAGAGATTCAAATCTATTTTATGTTAAATCTATAAGTTCAAGCTCTGGAGTATAGACTAATTTTGAAGTAATACATTTTGAGGGCCATGTTCCCCCAAAATGTTTAAGGAAACAGTATAATGCAGGTAAGTGTTATGGGCACGACTACATGCATGCTGGCTTCAGTAATTCCATGTCTCTGGGAAGATAGCTTTATGAGGTGGCAAAGCTTTTTTATTCTTCCAACATTCAGTGCTAACGTCAGTTCCTACACACATTTCTACAAGTAGTAAATGGGATTCATTATTCTTTACTGTGCCTTTAATTACAGCAACAGAGATCATTGTGGCTCCAATATAATGTTTTCCTTTTAATACTGTTTCACCATCAGTCTTGAAATAAAATGGTCCCGTATAGAACTGGCAGAAACATGCTATCGAGTCTGTGAAAACATTGGGTCTCTTCCTATTAAGCTTCAACGAACAGGAGAGAGTGCAGAGCCCTCATTTGTTGGAATAAAGGTAAGAAAAGAGTCCCTAAAACTTTTTAAAAAAAATGTTCTATTAAGAGCATTTCATCTGTTCGGTGAGAAGGCTGCTTAATTGTGTGTTGTTATTTTTAAGGTCCAAGAAGTATCAGCAAGAGTTGGCTTGGACTTCAAACACAGTACAGCGAGATTAGTGCAGTTTGATCCTGGTAAGGCAATAATTTTAAACTTGTCTATTATGGCTTTTTACATTGAGAAGTGCATCCAACATTGTGAGTGGTAGGTAGTTTGTACAACAGATCTTTCCCATTACCTCTTCTTTTCTGCATTCCCTTCAGAGGGTCTGGGAAGAAAAGCCAAGTGGTCTTGGGAACCTGCTAAGCATTGTGGCTGTGTTATAAAAATCCTGAAGTGTGTTAGGGAACCATTCCCAAACAGGTGGAGAAATATTGTGCCAGTGGAGACGAACCCTGCCGGGTAACAGCAAGAAAAATTATGATGTCTAGTTGGCTGTCAACCATGTTCAATTAAGGATTGGCTGCTGAAATCAAAGTTTGCTCATATTCTTCAGCAACCCACCCTCCCCAAAGTCTCACAACTACTGGTGTATCTGAGCAAAAGATGTGTGAAATGAAAGATGGTCTGGTGGGCATGAGTGGAACCATCTTGGTTACCTTCTATGATCAATGGAATGTTATATTCATTTAGCCTTCTAGCTTCCATTTGTTTGAAACCCCAGGTTAGAAGAAAGTCACCAATGCTATTCTTTTTGTTCTTCTGATGTGGGTCATTTTTGCTGTCTTTTGTGATTTGCTCAAAGTGCAATCTAATGCATGTCTACCGAGAATTAATTCTGCAACCTTAGTTGATATGATCAGCTCCAGATCATGCAGAATTAGGTGATGAGGCTGATGGCTTGCTAAGGCTCTTGAAAGGCATTGATAGTTGGATAGTTGAATTAGCACTGGAAATTTCACTTTCAATTGTGGTCCACCTGATTTATTGTGAATAAAGGCATGAAAGCAGCCAAGAGATTTAGGGTAATTCTGTAGTGACCAATGAGGCATTTGTAAGCTTCTATCAGGAGAACAGGCAATCCTTCTTAGCACTCGACTCAGGAAAACAATTGGGTGAGCCAACAAGCTCTCTGTAGGGAGCTCTCATGTGTGCTCAAACTCAGCACTGAAAAAGGAAGTGGGGGAGTCTCTTCTGTTACTTTTTAAAACTAGCTTAAATGTTGTACATGACAACATATTTTAAATTAGTTGCATCGTTGTGCTGTTACATTGATCCCAATAAATGTTGCATGTAAAACACATTTTCGTTAATATCTCACCACATTTTCTTAATTCTAAGAACCTCAAAGAAGAGAATATTGTTAAAACATAAAGACTTTTCATTTCATTTTGTTGAGGGGAGGAGTTTTGTGACTAATGTAGTATGCTCTACTAATGTAAGTTTTTTTTGTCCTAAGCTCACCTGATTTTGTTCCTAACATAAAATTTCTTGTCATTTCACCAAATGAGAAAGCAAAACTATCACTACAATAAAGAGTTATTAACCTCTTCTCTATTTTCTTAGAGAGGTCTGAACTTTAGGAAAAATGGGAAATTCTGAGTCACCTTTCATGTCATGCTTCTGGCTGTTTTACTCGTGTGTAAAATGCCCTTTTGAAAACCTGCTGCCAGATAATGAAACTTTGGGAAATTATCTTCAACATGATATAGAACATGGTAACTATATATGAAGATGAAAAATGAGTCTGTAGGTTGACATTTTCATAGTGCTGCTGGAAGCCACACTTCTAAGTGTTCTACAGCTGATACGCAAATCATCCCATGTGCCAGAATCCAATTTTATTGGCTTCGTATAATAGTTACCACACTAGTTTAACTTTATTGCTTATTTACAGAAAAAAACATTGTTTTTCCATGGAATCTGTTGGCTAATTGCTATGTTACTTCACAGGAAAGGGTGTAATTAGACACTTACTAGTGTTACTGTTACCAAGTTAGCACTTGACAACTGTGTAATTTCTTGACACCACCATTTTATAGATTGTTAGGTGGGCCTCACTGCCTCCACCATTAGCTGATTTTTAACTTTTCACCTTCCTGGCACAGGCTGCTCAGAAGACAGGTGTGTGTTTCTGTCTATTTCATCAGTGATACTTTTGGCCTAGAGCAGGCTTTAGCACTATTAATTAAATTGGCATTTGAATGAGGAAGATTTTTCCTCTAGTGTCATTAACACCTCAATCTAAAATTCTTTGGCCATGATCCACAAATCCTCAAGCACAAGAACTTGTGTGAACATCCAGGTTTGTCTTTCCTTTGATTACCTCAGAATTTATTTTAAGGGGGGCTGGCACATGGAAGTGCTATGGGGGAGCTATGGGGAGAAGCCTGGATATTTCCACGTGCCTTATTAATCTCTGTGGGTCAGACCCACTAGATGTACATAAAATGGCGGCAGTGAAATATATTTATCTATTCCGGTCATAGGAGCGAACTCCTAGGGGCTGAGGTCCCTTTGGCCCTCCAATAAAATATTTGAGGGGGCTGGACCCCCCCAAAGTTGATGGACATTGCCATTCAAATGGTGTGTGTGTGAATGATTATGTGGGGGACCTTACTTGCCACCCATATTTTATTCAAGTTGGCACCCCCTGATTCCACTTATTTATAAGACTGTGCAGATGCCTCTCTGACACGAGTATCGCTGCAGCTTACCTGTATGCTGATGAGGAGAGCAGGGGAGCAGCAGACGCAGGGCTGTGTGAATGGACAAAGGGAGCCAGTCCGGTGCTCCTGCTTGTGTATGCATTCAGCCTCACACCCACATAAGCCAGTGTCACTAGTATAGGGAGCCTGGTTTTGCAGATCTGCACCTACACACCGGTCACTACCGTTGTACTCTGAAAGTGAGAACATAGCACAGGAATAGCTAACATCATGCCTTCCATAATTTGTTGAACTACAGACCCCATCATTCTTGACCATTGGCCATGCTGATGAGATTTGTAGTCTAGCAACATTTGAAGGGCTACCCCTGGTTTAGCAATACACCTCCTTTTCTTGCCAGATATGGGTGTGCAGGAGAGACACTTCCTCCTTAGAAGAAGAAGAAGAAGAATTTGGATTTGATATCCCGCTTTATCACTCCCCTTCAGGAGTCTCAAAGCGGCTAACAATCTCCTTTCCCTTCCTCCCCCACAACAAACACTCTGTGAGGTGAGTGAGGCTGAGAGACTTCAGAGAAGTGTGACTGGCCCAAGGTCACCCAGCAGCTGCATGTGGAGGAGCGGAGACGCGAACCCAGTTCACCAGATTACAAGTCCACCGCTCTTAACCACTACACCACACTGGCTCTCTTAGAGAGAAAAAACTAAAAACCTAAAAACTCTCTTTAGAGTTCTCTTTCTTTCAGATGTTTGTCTCTGCCCATAACAATGCCGAAAACCTTTCTTAATGAGTTTGCTTTCAAATATAATTTCATCATTGTTAGAGGATTCAGGTTACTCTTCTCTATTTACTGTAAGGAAAGGAATATATATTCTGCAGTGCTTGGTGCTACAAAATCCTGATAGGTCTTAAGCATGTGGTTAAGTACTTTGTTGAACGGGAGCCCAGGGTAGGAATAAAACTTCATCTGGATCCTGAAATCCTAAAATTGCTCCCGCTGTACTTGCCTGATTCTATTCAGTGGGACTGGTGCCAGCATTGTGCTTTGAAAATTAGGCTATAAGGCTCCTTTGTGGCACTAGCATATTAGAACATGGGTTTAAGGATATATCACAAAATCATCTGCTGGGTTTGCATGCTGTTTCCCATAACGTGGTCGGCTCCTGCTCTGAAAATCCTGGAGCTCCAGGTGTAGAAATGTGTTTGTGGGACAGGATAAAGGAACAAGGATGGGCAGGCAGGGGTGGAATGTAAAAATCTGGGCACCCTTGATATTCAGAAGTCTTCTTGCTCTCCTTTTCTGCCAAGTTACTGCCAATAAGAATTGAGTTAGATGCTCCTTTGTGGCTTATTCATTCATAAGTCCGTGCTAAACACTTTCACCCAAAATACAGGATTATACGAAAATGATCTGATTGGGAAAATGTCTGCTTAACCTTAGTAAATGTAAGAAAAATAAACAAATCACTGCTAGCACTGTAGATTTTGAAGGTTGCTGAAACCCTTAATATTCCTTGAGATAATAGCCCATAATTGCTTCATGAGAAAGTAAGCTGTGACTTTTGGCTTCTAATTGTGTAAAGCTGGGGTTGATGTGGCAGGAAGCAGGTGCCTGGTGGATGTGAAAGGAGGAAGAGCTAGGCCTTGTACTGTTAATGAGCCAGCATATGCTACTCCTTGTTTGAAGACCTGCAAAAGAAGACACCAAAGAGATAGCTATTTGGTAGAAACTTCCTAGACTTGATGCATTCTTCTGTTGAGGGTTTACAGTGGTAACCCTACAATTTTTTGTGGTGGAAATGGTTCATGTATAGAGCAAGTGTCTATGGCCACAACCTATAGTTGGCTCGGAAGTGTTGCTGCAGACTCTTGACAGTTCTTATGTGCCTATGGTAAAACAATACAAAAACTACTTTCAAATGTAACATAGGACTTGTAGATTTAGATCTTATGCTTTTGACAGGTGTTTCCATCAAGATCTGGAATATCCTCCTTCAGGATGATGGCCTTGAAGAAAACACTGAAGTGTTTAAAATAACACTGAACAAGCCTAAAAATGCAATACTGGGACACAAGAGGGAACTGACTGTTGAAATTCTCGATCCAAAGGCTGGTAAGACAAGTTGTTGAATACATCTTCAGGAAGAACCAACCAAGTCCTTGCCTTTCTGGTCCATCCAATTTCCAAGCACCACTTTAGTGTGCTGAGGGTTTCTTCTCATTTCAGTCCTCTGATCAGCAGCTTTCAGGATAGCCAGTGAGATAAATTGAGGTAGGAAACATTCACCCTGAGGGCCACATTTCCTTCTAAGGCAGAGACTTTCAACCTGCTTGGGTCCACAGCTGCCTTGACTAACTCCATTATTTCTGCGGCACCCCTGTGGGGCTCAGGAGTCCAGTTATGTCACCCCTTGCCTTCAGAGCTGGCAGGCCCTCACAGCTTTTCGAACAGCCTCCCTTGTGGAGTGCTCCCTCAGCCTCATCTCCTCTCCCCTCTCCTTGGGAGTCCTCTGGGCAGCCATTGCTGCCACCCCTGGTCTCTGAGCTGCCCCCTCTGCCCCCCAAAGAAGTGCCTCCTCACACTGCCCCACAGGGGCCTGGGAAGCACCCCCAGTCTCAGATGCACCATTCACCTGCTGAACTTGTAGCCAGGGTTGCTGCAACAAACAGCTGTACTAGCTTTTGCATGAGTTTTCACTGCCAGTTTTTCTTCTTCACTCGGGCTTTGGACTGAATGTTCCTACTTCTATCTTGCATTTTGTACTTGTTTGGTTTGAAACCGTTCCACTGCTGTGAATTTTAATTTGTGTAGTGTGTTTTTTTTTTAACCTGTTTTGCTTTGGTAGGCATATTGCCTCAGAAGTGGCATATAAACCAAAGAAACAGATAAAATAAACAAATAGGGGAGAGAGAAAAGAAAGTTTGTAACTGAATTTTTAAAAAAGCTTTTCATCCAAAGTTTGCACGTTCCTGTCTCAACTCACTTCTTTTATACAGCTGTGATAGAATTTTGAAACCTTAAACTTCATTTCGAGTTTCCCCTTCTTCATGCAGCTGCTCTTCTGCTGAATCAACTTTTACTTAAACAATCCTTGACATTTTCCAATTTCTTTAAAAAAATAAAAAAGTCTTCCTGCTAGAGGCACTCTGCACCTTCAATTACAGCCCGGGTAACAATTATTCTCCTTTGGCTTCAAACCACCTGAGTTCCCTCCTTAAAGTCACTTCCCTTCCTCTTCTCTCTCCTCCTCCTTCTGGCCCCATATGTTTGTTTTCAGCTGAAATTTCTTGAAGGCTGCTGATCCAGGTGTTTCTGTTAATACAGATCACTTATAATTGAATCAAGAAGAAAGAGCAACACAGCACCAGGCCTCCGACTCTCAAGACGCCTGAGGTCAAAACATGTTCTGGGACAGCGCTACCTTTCTTTAAAATGTCTGTCTTCCTTTTTATACTTTCAGCTGCTGGTCACCATTATCTTTAGCTGAATTGTAATGCCTTAAGAGTTTGCCACGCAGGCTAACAAGAAGCGGGCAGTATATTTCATGTTTGGATATATAAATTCTCATGCTGAGATGAACTACCCACTGTTTTACTCTAGGAGACCCAGAGCGCCTGGTAATTCTGATGCTAAACCAAATTTCCAGCTGCCAGAAACAAAGGCATGGATGGACCCAATTTTGGGTCAAGAGTGACACCTTGTGGCCAACAGATTCCCTTCCCTATTCCTTTCTTGCGTGCACACTGGAACCACTTTCTTCAGTCGTCTTCCAGATTTTATATTTATGCATTTCTTTCACGTTGCTTGATTTAAAAAAGAGAAAAGAAAAGAAAAGAAAGAAACTCTTGACAGTGTAGATTTTTTGCATGACCCCTTCAATCCTAATCTTCGGCAACCTTCTCGGTCTGTCCTTGAAGGTTCCTAAAGTGACAATTGTAACCCGAGCTGACGTTGCAGTGGTGAATTTGAAAGCAAGACACTGTCCTGGCACAAAAAGCAGCACTGTTGTTTTGGGCTTTTGTCTGCAGCATCTGGCTTTGGGCCCTCTCAGAAATGAGTTCTCTGAAGATTAAGCTGAGATTGCAAAATTAATCTCATTTGTGGTTTATTTTAGATTTTGACCTTGAATTGCAAAGATTCAAAGACCACCATGTAGCAGCCTCTCAAGGGGTGCTGTTGTGGGGTCTCAATTCCTAAGTTTTCCACTCTTAAAATTTATTATCCAAAGAAAAGAAATCACTTGCAGAGGCTTCATGGCCTTTCATTTTCTTCACAGTTCAGCTCTCCTGTAACACAAAACCCTTCAGTCATTAATTTTGCTCGCTTGTGCTTCTAAACTCTGCTTTCCTCCTTGTTCATAATTAATTATTAGGTGACTGTGATTCTTCCACAACATTCCAAGATGGAGGCACTCAAAAGATGTTGGAAAGGACTAGTAGCAATTCAGGAAGTCTGCTGTCTGCTGGCCGTTCCCATAAAGCAAGCGAAAGAGCAGATGTCCTTTGTGAAGAACATCTGAACAATAGGAATCTTCCCCATAATCATCATGGTTCTTTGGCCAGAGGATATATTCCACAGACAGGACACCTGCCTGATCATGTAAAGATGGATTTCCGAGTTCTTGCTGATTCTAAGCATCAAGCAGTTCAACACAATCCTCCAGTGGTATGTACAGCTAATATCTAAATATATACAAAGTGTAGCAATGACTTATGTAAGCTGGAAGCAAGTAAGCTGTAGGATAGTTATAGGTGTCTGTATTCTTGAATTTTAATAGCTGAAGGGCAGGAGTTATTTACAGTCCAGTCCTATACCTGCTGACTCAAATGGAAGCTCCATTCAGTTCAGTGGGACTTACTTCTAGGTAACTGAGAATAGGATTTCAGCCACAGTCTACTTTAGTAAATGTACAAATCTGGAAACCTGATTTTAGGCTCTTGCTAGATCCAAAGTGATATAGCCCCATTGATTTAAGTGGGCCTCTTTTAATTTACACCAGCGAACAATGGAGCCAAATACATTTCCTCTACATTTTTCTTTTTCAGAAGCAAAACGGCCAGGATAATGATCCTTCAGTAGGAACAAATGTTATTACATAGCCTTCTCTACTACACGAGGGCAAAGAACAAAAAGATATCCTATTAATAACACTCCGTTTTCTTGCTGATGTTGCAAAATAGGCCGCCATAAAATTATGAATATCATTGCCTTTCTGGGCGAATTAACTACTTAGAAAAGTTGTAATGGGGGAACATGGAAGGATCTGCTAATGAAAGAGTGGAATGAAAAGGATGTACTCGGTGTTGTCCATTGCACGTACCTGCCAAAGTGGAGCCATTCCCTCCAGTATATATGATTAGTAATTACATTTTATGACTAAAAAATTACCAATGCTCTTAATGCCGTTCTAAAAAATGTCATTAAGAGCCATGCCAACCCAAGAAAATATTTGTAGCCCAAGAGGCTGCTTCACATTTATCTGAGATGTCACTAAACCAAAGATCAGAATAGGCAGGGCTGCAGGTTCGCAAATCATCCATTTATCTCTTTGCACAGGGAAAGTGAGGCGGCAGGGAGGAGAGGAGGTACCATAAAGCACTATTTTGTTCCCCTTTTTCTGCTGCTTTTCACTGCTTGTTTCCCTCCTCTATTACGTCACTAACGCCTTCTTCCATGTGACACAATCCTAGCCAATCAGAGCCCAGGCATTATGTAGTTAGCTTGATGACACCATGAATCAAATTATCCATCCAAAGCAGCTATGTGACCAGTTTATGAAGCTAATTCAATTTTACCAGAATGCTTTCCTCCCTGTGAACAGACTTTGTGATAATGTCATGACCAGAGCAGGGCTGCAGCTGCCTTGTTATGAATACAGCCTATGGCCTGGAAGATTGCCAAAATGGGGCAGCACTTTTCAGAGGTGCTGAAAATGTTTGAGCTCCTCCTCTAGCTCAGCTTAAAGCACAATGTTTGTATGTTTTTCACCTGCAAGGTCTTCCCAAAGCTAGCAACAAGCTGAAATGTTGAAGCAATACCAGTCTTCAGGGCCCATGTGTCACAGTCATTACGTTCCCTCCAAACCTACTCATTAGGTAACAGTTTTGCACTTGACACTTACAAGCTCTGGCGGTCCTATATTGAACTGAACAAGGATTAAGTGCAACCCTCAATCATGTGTAAGGGGGGGATGTAAATTGAGTGCTCAATATGCACCATAATTGGCCATTGTGCACATTCACCATTCGCCTCATGGAGAATGTACATGCAGTTTATCCATGTGCACATTTCTTCATCAGTATATATGTACAGTGGCACCTCGGGTTAAGTACTTAATTCGTTCCGGAGGTCCGTTCTTAACATGAAACTATTCTTAACCTGAAGCACCACTTTAGCTAATGGGGCCTCCTGCTGCCGCCGCGCCGCCGGAGCACGATTTCTGTTCTCATCTTGAAGCAAAGTTCTTAACCTGAAGCACTATTTCTGGGTTAGCGGAGTCTGTAACCTGAAGCGTATGTAACCTGAAGCGTATGTAACCTGAGGTACCACTGTAATCTCAACAGGCCTTGGAGAATGTGCCCATATGGACTGAATTTTTTACATTCTCTGGCTATTATGCATAATCTCCAACAGGCCTTTGGGGCATGTGCTTAACTTACATTTCCCATAGCAGATATACTGAAGCGCAGTTTTATGAAATATCCCTGCAAAAATAAGCAGCACAATGCCACAGAAAAGTGAAGCTACTTGGCCAAAACATATTAACTTGTTGGGTCAAAAACTGAACTCAGGTCCAGAATTCCAGGCCATGCCGAAACTTTTACAATAATTGTTCAGCAGCAGTTCTTAGTGTTGGTGAAGTGGAATCCAGAGTTCCCAGCTGCCATATACATAGAGTTGTCCTTGGGGGCAGCGGGGGGGGGGGATCGGGAGGGAGATGCACTTGCTCTTTATTTTTTCTTGATCATTTTCAGTACCAAGGAATTACACCAACAGGAGCTGGTGGACAATTCATCTTGCCATCTGCCGTCAGGGCAGCTGCTAGAGAGCCTGTGCCTGTTTTACCTTTTCACCTACAACACCAAAGTGACCTTCCTCAGAGAGATTTGGGCATGAAGAATGAACCTGTCCCATTACAGTCGAGTACAAAGCAGGTAGAATTAGCTTCCCAGGTTGTACGGCAGCAGGCGGGGATGGAATCCTGGGTGACAAGGGAAGGAGAGAGATAGATTCTCTAGAGTGCAGTGCATATTATAAATCATTATATTCCTTGCTGTATTTGAAATTATATAAAGGCTATAAATCCACAGCAGAATGTTTTCAGGGCAATCTGATGGTAGTGCCTCGGAGTCTCCCAACTAATTTTATTGCCTCTGCTAGAGACAAAGGATGGATTATCAATTAATCAGAACCCACTTTTTAATCCACAATCAAGGTTTTCTTTTAACTACGGTGCAGTATCGATTTAATGCTTCTAGAACTGATTTCATGTCCTGTTCCTCCTGCCCTGAACTTTAATAACACCCATAGAAATACTTGTGTGAGTATGCAACAGGAATAAGGAACTTCCCTTCTGCTTCAGATGTTTGTATTATTGCAAACTGAAACGATTCCTTATTGCCATTTAGTTGGATAGTGTATAGGCTTGAATTAAAATAGGTCCTTGCAAAAGTAGATTTAAGATCCTGTGACATGCCCAAGGCTACCTTTGAGCTTTGTGGCTGGCCAGAAATTTAGCCTTGCAGGTCCCCACATTTGAACCTGACTGCGTCATGTTGACTTTCAATTGTAGCCTACTTAACTACTAGATTTTGCTAGAGTTGCTTGCGACTTGTTAGCAACTTCGTTGTTCTGCTTCAAAGACCAACTAAGAGCACATTTGTATGAGTCTTTTGTAGGTCACGTTAGGGATGAGTGGTACACAGTTGGACTTGACATTTCTGTGGACATCTGTGGTATCTGCAAATCCAGGTCTGGTGTCTCGGGGTCAGGGTAGCCAACAAGTCCTATTAGACTCCAAATCCCATCATCTCTAATCATAATCCATTCTGGCTGGAGCTCATGAAAATTGTGGCCCATCAACATCTGAGGGGCACCACAATGCCTACCCCTGCTATAGGTCCTTGAGCAATATTTTTCCTCTTTTGCTGGGGAGGCAGCTTCTGGGCAGACCTCTTTTCCACCCTCAATTCCCTAAATGAAAACTTGTCCTCTCAAATGCTATTATGGGACAATTGCATACTCAGCTCCCTACCAATCAGATCAAAATGTAGCTTGATTATTATAACAGAGATGGGATATTAATTAGGATTTCTAGTCCTGGTATCCTGACTATAAAAATTTAACAAGCTGTCAGAACTGAGTGCAGCTTTTATCCACACCATTTCACAACTTTAAAAGCTTGTTTAAGGTTTAAAAGAATCTTAACCCTCCAGTTCACTCATTCCCACTTATAAATGGCTCTATTAAATCAAAATCTCATGAGGAAGAGAGCAGCACTGAATCAAATTAAAGCCAAAAGTTCCCATATCTTTATCGCCAAATGCTTATGAACAATTGCAACCCAAAAGCTAAGAAATATCACATCACTACATCTGCATTTCTGCTCAGTGTTAGGCTCCTTATTCAATAAGATTTAGGCAATCTTTAAGCCCAAATGAGAATTTCAACTGTGCCGCCCAATCCTACACATGTTCACTTGGAAGCAAGTACAACTGAGTTTAATGGGTCTGCTTTCAAATAAATCCACAAAGGATGCTGCAACTATGGACCAAACTAGACAATGTATGGGAGACCTGCGACTCAGCCATACTGTTTTTAATTTAAATATAGCCCGAAAATGTGATCACGGCAATGTTAGGGCAGGAGGTGCTTGAGCCTTTCCCTGTTAACGCCCCCCCCAAATCACCCCCTTGTTTGCTTTTCTCCCTTTAGGGAAAAAAATGCAGGGGCTCACAGGAAAAGTAGCTTGGGAGATGTTGCTGAACTGATCAAGTCTGTCCCCTATACAGCTGAGGTCAATGAAACTGACTGGGTTAAAGAGTGGGGTAGATCTCACTCTGGAGCTGACTGAGCATGTGTTCAGGCTCATAATCAGGCCTAACACACAGCTGTGAGGGAAATAAAAAGAGCCTACTTCACTGTCTCAGTTGCATCCTTGAAGAGCTGCCCAGCAAAGTTGTTCCCTACAGTCCAGAGACTGGTTATTCCTGACCTCTGGAGTACATGGTAACCAAATGGCTAAATGATTTGAGGATGAGGTTAGTTGGCTCCACAGTGACTTAGACACTGCTACCGGAGCAGTGCCAGCTGAGGTATTCAATGCAATGTTAAGCCCAGTGTTGTGGGACCAGCTCCAGTTAATGTGACCTGATGATAAGGACAGGTTACTTGCAGTGATGCACCCAGCCAACAACTCAGTAGATGTTTGCCTGTCCTGTCGTATCTATCTACTCAGCTACCCGCCCATATGTTTTTTTATTGTTATTATTCTTTGTATGATTCTTGTAAACCACTCTGCTATTTTTCTTTTATGAAAAGTGGTTTATAAATATGTTTATAAATGAATGAAAATAAAACATTTCAATGTGCTGTCTCTCCTTATGCACATGCACATCTAAATGTTGCATCTTTATTTTTCACGTAGACATGCCAGCCAACTTGTGCTTTTCACACGTCTGTAAACTGCTTCCATACCTATCTTAAGAGGCATGAAATGGGAAGCATAATCTGAGAAGCCATATGTGCCCATTTATGCTCCTCAAAAGAGCAAGGGTATTTTTTTGTGGGAGAGAGCTCAGGCATGAAGTTCATCAGCGATGTATAATCATACTGTTTTGGGTCTATTTTTTTCCCTTCTTAGAGAACTAAATCCAGGAAGTGCCCTTCCAGTTGGACGCTCAGAGACAAGCACTGCTACATTTTGAGTTCCATTAGAAATGTATCCTGGGACAGTGCTGAAAAAGCCTGCAGGAAATGGTATGGGAATCTTCGAAAGAAAAGGGTTGTCACTGATCACTCATTTGTTGAGGTTTGGCCATCTGTGAATGGACTGGAGCACCAATGGTGACAGATCTTTTTTGGACTCAGGGCTGTAATGTGGGCCGCAATAGTTGGCATCCCTCACAAAAAAAATTCTATTTAAAGAACATGTTAGGGAGTCTTAAGTAGGAGTGGTTACAAAAACATTTGGCCTCACAGAATTATATACAGTAGTACCTCCGTTTTCAAACTTTATCCGTTCCGGAAGACCGTTCGAGTTCTGAAACGTTCAAAAACCGAAAACTCGATATGGAAGTCTCAAAATGGAAAACTCAATACAGAGGCCATGTGGCATGTTCGACTTGTTGGAAAACCAAGCATTTACTTTCGGGTTTATGGCGTTCGAGTTCCGAAACATTTGTCAACGGAGAAGTTCGAAAACTGAGGTACCACTGTATGGGAAGATGGGGTAGAGCTTTTGCATCATAATATTGTAGCAGTGAACCTATGGGGAAAGTCAATAATAAGTCATCGTTAGTATTTTTAACAAATATGAATACTTGACTTGAAGAAAACTTAGGAGGAACAAAAGAATCTTTTGGCATCATAACATGGGACCCATGTGAGTACTAAAAAGGGGGGCCTCAAAACCCTATTGAAGTGGTAGATACTATTTTAGAGTATGTTTGCTGATACCTAACAGAGGGACAGAATGGGTCGGAATGTTGGGATTTCCAAAGGAATCAATCCAAAAAAACTGCTTTCTTTCATCACCGAACATAAGTCTATGGTGGAATACATGCTTTGAAAGCAGGAAGATTCTGGCTTCAGTCGTATTCCTGAGACCCTGGAGAGAATAGGCAAAAGTGGTCTAGTTGGACGACTAGTATGGCCTACTGTTAAGCAGTGTTTCTGTGTTGCTGCTGAAAGGAAACAAAGAACTCTGACTGAAAAACGTATTGGTATATCTCCCTAGGAACAGTAACACCATTTGATTAAAATCCAGGTTTAACACATTCTTATTTTATTTATTGAATTTATTTGTCGCCCTATACCAGGCACCCCCAAACTTGGCCCTCCAGCTGTTTTGGGACTACAGTTCCCATCATCCCTGACCACTGGTCCTGTTAGCTAGGGATGATGGGAGTTGTAGTCCCAAAACAGCTGGAGGGCCAAGTTGGCCATGCCTGCCCTATACCCTATAACGTCCCCTCCAGATGTCATTTTGTGTGTGTGCATGATTATTTGTGCTTATGATTGTATTGGGGCAGTTATATGTGATTCCCTTTTCATAACTGTTTGTGCCCATTCACGACAGACACACAACTTCATTTCTAATCAGTGCGTGTCCTGTAATTTCTTGCTGAAATCCTGTAAAATTTTATACTGCAAATGTTCTGGTAGGGTTTTTATGTTCCACTTTCTTGTGCCACTCCAGACCACAATAATGCAGTAACATTACACAGGAACCACAGAACAGCTTTAAAAAGCAGAGTGATGTGCAGTTTAAAAACATACCCAGCAAACCATTTCCAATGCAATGAAAATAATAACACAAAGTAATTTTGTTTTCCCATATGTGATGAGTTCCTCCCCCCCCGAAAGGCAGCCCACTATTTAATTGACTTTGTTTTAATCCACTTTCCTGAAGGTGTTGAGCTTTTTGCCCTATAATAGGCATCATAATATTCCGTGTAACTGGTTAAAAACCCCATGAGCATTTATGGTCTGTAGTTTTCATGCTTGCTGACAAACTGGAAATTGAAGTGGACAACAAGGGAATGGTTTAGTCACACTTGTTAATAAACTCCCCACTCCAGCATGAGGCTGGTCTGACCTTGCATTGAAAGCCTTTGAGGATAGTTATGAAAATAGTTCCACTAAACTGAAACAAAATATGTTGGCAAATCTGTTGCCCGGAAAGAACTGGAAGCAAATGAAGGTCTGAAACTGTATATTTCCGTAGTTAGAATGTTGTGCTGTTTACAGTACCTCACAAGAACTGAAGAACGTTTTTCTTGTTTTGTTTCCTTCAAATGTTTTCCATAAAGACAAATATCTGCGAAGCTTTAACTTTTTTATTAGATTCAAGCAGGAAAGGGAGAGGATGTGAGGTTTAAAAGAACAACAACTGGACACTGCTTTATTCCATCTCTTAAGAAAAAAATGCCTTAAGAAAAAGAGTAATAAGTGAAGTAAATTGGGGACTTCTAAAGAGGAGAGAAGGACTGATCATAATTGCTTGATGGATAAATTACAGCAATGTGGTCTACATTAAATTGAAAAGTAAACAGCAAGAGCAAGCTGTTTGGGTTTCTTTTTTTGCTGGGAAATGCATTCACAGGAACAGTGCAACCCTAAGCAGGTCTATTCAGAAGTAAGTCTTGTTGAAATTCAATGGTGCTTAATCCCAGGTAAGCAGGGTAATGATTGCTGTCATATAAACAATGCAAAATACCTTTTTCCAATGACTATTTAAAACAGGGGGGAAAAACCTGTTTGGAAGGTTCAGGGTCCCTTTTTAAATTTCTCTTACACTTTCTCCACTAGAATAGCAACAGTACAGTGTAGTAGCTTAAAGTTGAACAATGTTATAGTTTGTAATTCTATGTGCATCAGGAATTATCATGCTACATTAGAGGGTTGGGAAAGTTATTTTTTTTTTGTACTATGAAGCATTGCCCATAAAGTCGAGATGATTCAGCAATGCCAGATATATTTCTTATGAATTGGAATAATGTGGTCAGATCTGTCTGTCTGTCTACTGGAGATGACTAGAAAATCAACAGCAATTCTAAATTATGAAAGTGTATCACATTATCTTCCTTAGAATTCCAGTGAGAAAAATGCATTTTCAAATTAAAGTTAAAAGACTGGGCAAAAAACTTACACAATGTGTGGTATACCTTTTATGGAATAAGTTTTACAGTCTGTGACCTTCAGAATTACAGAATATGTTGTCCTTCTGATGATTCCTACAGAAGTAAGGCCTATTTGAATGATATGTTATGCAAATAAGATTCATTATTAAAAAGCCATACTAACAAATGTTCTGCTCTCCAAAGGTCAAACAGGCAAGGCACAAGATGAATGTATTTCCTTTCCTGTGACATGAGTGAAGATGGGATTGGAAATGTTATTCTCTACAATCAGCCACTTAAAACACATTACAGTACCTTTTGATTGCATAAATAATCACACTGAAAGTTAGTATCCCACACCTATCTCACTCTGGCGATTTTGCTCTAAAGTACCTAAGGTTATTTAATCTTATACAGTTTCAGAACATTGAATGACTGCTATAAAAGACAATGCACATTCCTTGAATGAACTGAAGTGCCAGCCCGAGCCTATATTTTCTATTGTTTTCTCTTTTGTTTAAAGCTATGACATGATAGCTCCCATTTGTCAGCACCCATGTAACATTGTTATCAGATTTCCCGACCCACCCTCAAACAAACCGAGTAGTGACTGGGTATCATTGTTATGCTTTGTTGTCTCATATACAGGTCCCAGGGCCATTTAGCTAGTGTTCATTCCCCAAGGGAGATGGCATGGCTTTGGAAATTTGCCAATAAGCAGCCATTTTGGATTGGTAAGTATAAAAAATAACTATTCAGGATACCGTGGCATATGCCTTTGCTGTACTTCATTCAATAAATCTAAAAACTTGAGACATGGGAAACTTGTGCTTTTATCCTGTAAAGACGGTAGTGCTACAGTTCTAGCAGACCATCATATTCGGTCACAAAATAACTTTATACATCTTTATTGGATCTTTGTACAGAAGCAGGGTGTTTTGATTTCACAACTAATCAAAAGAAACAAAAATTCTCCCCGGCTAAACCTGTCACTTCATTCCCTTTCAGATTTGGCAGCTGTTCAACTTCTCTTAAGGCTTATCCTATCCATGTTTACTTAGAATTAAATCCCATGGTATCAGCAGGACTTGTTCCCAAATGTATATGCACAAGATTTCCCCAAAGATTCCAGCTGTAATCCTATATGCACTTACCCATTGATTTTAATTGGACTTCCATCTGGGTGGATATGTATACCATTGATCTGTCGGTATTGCAGCAAAGTGAGGTAATTTGGAATGCCATGCAAATACACTTTACTATATTGAATCTGACCAGTGCTCAATTCCATATAGCCCAGAGACCTGCCTTTTCTGACTGGCAATAGTTCCATCATTTCAGGCAGAGAATCTTTCACAGTCCTAAACAAAAAATTTTTTTTCCTTCCAGTAGCACCTTAAAGACCAACTAAGTTAGTTCTTGGTATGAGCTTTCGTGTGCATGCACACTTCTTCAGATACACTGAAACAGAAGTTGCCAGATCCTTCTATATAGTGAGAAGGTGGGGAGGGGTATTACTCAGAAGGGTGGTGGGAATGGGTGATTGGCAGATAGCTGTGATGAGCCTGTTGACGACTCTTAACGACTGCAATAGGTCTTACAGGAAAAAGCAAGGGGTGAGAAGGTGAAAAATGGCTTTGTCATGTATAATGAGATAAGAATCCAATGTCTTTGTTCAGACCAGGTCTCTCCATGGTTTTAAGTTTGGTAATGAGTTGCAATTCAGCAGCTTCTCTTTCCAGTCTATTTCTGAAATTCCTTTGTAGTAATACAGCTACTTTGAGATCTTGTATAGAATGTCCTGGGAGATTGAAGTGTTCTCCTACTGGTTTCTCTGTCTTGTGATTCTTGATGTCCGATTTATGTCCGTTTATTCTTTGGCATAAGGTTTGTCCTGTTTGTCCAATATAGAGAGCTGAAGGACACTGTTGGCATTTGATGGCATATACAATGTTAGACAATGAGCAATTAAATAGTCCCGAGATGGTATGTGTGATGTTGTTGGGGCCAGTAATGGTGTTGTCCGGGTGTATGTGGCAGCAAAGTTGGCATCTGGGTTTATTGCAGGCTCTGGTGCCAGTGTCCGTGTTACGTCTGGTTGTAGTATTATTGTGGGTTAGGAGTTGTTTAAGATTGGGTGGCTGTCTGTAGGCAATGAAAGGTCTTCCTCCCAGAGCTTGAGAAAGAGAACTGTCATTGTCCAGGAGAGGTTGTAGATCTCTGATGATGCGTTGTACTGTTTTAACTTGGGAGCTGTATGTGATGACTAGAGGTGTTCTGTTATTTTCTTTTTTGGGTCTGTCTTGCAGCAAGTTCTCTCTGGGTATCTGTCTGGCTCTGTTGATCTGTTGTCTAACTTCATCTGCTGGGTATTTTAGTTCTAAAAAGGTTTGCTGTAGATCTCTTAGGTGAGAGTCTCTGTCTGTAGAATTGGAACAGATACGGCTGTAACGTAGTGCCTGGCTATATACAATGGACTGTTTGGTATGTTTGGGATGGTAGCTAGAGGCATGTAGATGTGTTTGTCGGTCAGTTGGTTTACGGTATAAGGTGGTGTCTATGCGTCCATCCTGTATTTTTATAGTAGTGTCCAAAAAATGTATTTCTTGCATAGATTGATTCATTGTTAGGTTGATTGTGGGGTGAAAATCATTGAATTTCTGGTGGAAGGTGTCCAGGGTCTGTTGACCATGTGTCCAGATGATAAAAATATCGTCAATGTATCGCAGGTACAAGAGAGGTTTGAGTGGGTAGGAGTTTAGGAAACGTTGTTCTAAATCTGCCATGAAGATGTTGGCATACTGTGGGGCCATGCGGGTGCCCATTGCTGTGCCGCTGATCTGAAGGAACAGGTCATCACCGAATTTGAAGTTGTTGTGGGTAAGGACAAATTGGCAGAGTTTGGTGGCAAAGTCCGCTGTGGTTTTATCTGAAATGGCGTTCCTTATAGCTTGTAAACCATTGTTGTGTGGGATGTTGGTATACAGAGATTCCACATCCATAGTAGCTAGTATAGTGTTGTTGGGAAGATTATTTAAAGATTGTATTTTCCTCAGAAAATCTGTGGTGTCACGTACATAGCTGGGAGCACTGATGGCATATGGTTTCAGAACAGAGTCCATATAACCGGAGACACCCACTGTAATAGTGCCAATACCTGAAATGATGGGGCGTCCTGGATTTCCTGGTTTGTGTATTTTAGGTAGAAGATAGAAAGTTCCTGGTCGAGGTTCTGTTGGTGTGTTGGTGAGGATCTGTTCTTGGATGTGTGGGGGTAGCTCCTTAACAATCTTGTTCAGTTCTTTTTTGTATTCTTGTGTGGGGTCTGAGTCCAATTTTATGTAAAAGGCGGTATTGGAAAGTTGTCTGTGAGCCTCCTGAATGTAGTCAGTTTTGTTCATGATGACGACAGCTCCACCTTTGTCTGCTTCTTTAATTATAATGTCTGGGTTGTTTCTGAGATTATTACCCCTCTCCACCTTCTCACTATATAGAAGGATCTGGCAACTTCTGTTTCAGTGTATCTGAAGAAGTGTGCATGCACACGAAAGCTCATACGAAGAACTAACTTAGTTGGTCTTTAAGGTGCTACTGGAAGGAATTTTTTTTTTTTGTTTTGACTATGGCAGACCAACACGGCTACCTATCTGTAACTTTGACAGTCCTGTTATCTGAGATCGCTTTGACTGGAAGGGCCAGGTATTGACCTTTGACCTTATACATGTAAGGCTTGAGCTCTGTTTCTGAGCTAGATTTCATTTCTTTTCCTAACTAAAGTTGACCTATTTTTTGGAAGCATGAATCTGCCACCAGCAGGTCATTTGCATCTGCTGTTGGGTAAAATAATGCTGAAATCAAAGAGTCTGTCCTATGAATAATTGTATTGATGGGGCTTAATACAATTCCTGTAGTATTGCTTTACAGGCAGTGAATTTCACAATTGCTGGGTCTCCAATTTCAGGATTAAACGAAGGTAAAACGGGCAGCTGGATGTGGAGTAATGGCCGACCAGTGACTTTCCATAACGTCAAAAGCGGGCCGGAGCTAAGCAAGACTGCTGAACAGAAATGTGCTTTTGTGAAAAAGCAGAAGAAATGGATTGCAAGGCTATGCAGACAAAGGCTGAAAGGAAGATATATTTGTTCCCTTCCTTCATTAGCTGACACTTCTCTCGAAAATACAAAAACGGTTTAGCTGGTATGTAAAGTTGGCAAGAAAATTGCACAAGATTATTACCAGGAGACGAGGAGAAACAAGGATACAACAAATTCTAGCCATGAAGTCATGCAAGACACTCATTGTAAAACTGCTTTGGAAAACATCTCAAAGGAGAAACATAAAGATTCTCAGTACATCGGTACTCATTTCTCGCCAGATTCTGCATATTCAAAGATTTACATGTTGCTGAAGACAGCAAACATCTCTGCAATGAGCAGTATTGGAAAGGGTTGTTTTGTGTTTCTTTGTTTTTGAGAACATCAGTTTACATCTGTGTAGATCCAGATAGCAGTGGGCCAGAAATTAGGCTTAGTGTTAGTCTTGCTGGTGGCGGTATCTCATAAAAAAATGAAAGTTATGCTGATATTCATGCTTCAGTGAAACAGAAGAGCATGAAGCCACAGGACAGAAAAAATAATGCTATTCAAATATAAAAGAAAAAAAATGTTCTCTAAGTTAAGAATGGGAAATACTGAAACTAATATTTTAGTTAATTATTAGCCTCAAGGTTTACCTGCTGTTTTGGATAACTGTTACCTTGCACCACACATGGGTTTATATTATCCTGCACCTTGTTGCTCCAGAAATGGCACGGTTTCTCTCTAAAAGCATTACCTTGCTGTCTACCTTCTCTGGTTCTAACCAAAGATTATTGCAGGAAGGCAAGATCTCCCTTTACATAATTTATTTTTCTTTCTCGTTGGAAGTCAGCATTGTACACAAGCAGTTTGGCTTCTGGTTAATCATAAGAGTGGTGGGGCTCTGCATTTTAATCCTAAACCAATTATCAGGATTTGCTAGTGCACCATTAGATTCCAAGGAATAAAACTCAAGGGCAGTCTCAGACAGGAGCTCAAAGCTCAGTCTGGGTCTTGCTGAGGGTGAAATCCCAGACTTTGCAATTTGGTAATTTTAAAAAATAAACACAAGACTGCCCGCCCCATCCCAAACACACAAGTTTCGGAGGCGAGGATCTCAGTTTAATTTCAATTTTAATTGGCCATATGGCATTCTTTCCTTTTAATAAATAGGCATAATTAGTGAGATTTTAGGGCTTCAAAATACCATAAGAACATAAGAGCCGTGCTGGATCAGACCAAAGTCCAGCATCTTTGAGTGCAATTTGATCATAGTGTCAGCTTCCATATTACGGAAATGAAACTGCTAAAATTTAAGACACCTGAAATTTAACTCCAAATCAACTTTGAAATAGACTGAGGATCAAAATTGAAACACCACCCAATAATGCTTTATAGCTGCCTATTATATACATAACTGCAGTGCTTTTTTTCCTGGGGTACTCAATGGTACCCAGTACCAGACCCTTTTCCTGCATATCTGCATATACCGAGGTAGTGGATTGTTCTGCCCTTTATCATAGATAAGAAATGAAACTCAGGGCAGGTCATGAGATAAAAGGAATTAGGCTATGAGGGTATGAGAACAGGTTTTGCTTTTAGTGGGCTTTCAATCAGTTCAGTGGGACAAAGTAAATAACCTTTAATCTATCACACATTGTATGGCATTGGCAGGGGGAACTTGCCTTTAGCACTGGGGTCACAAGGGGGAGGTTGCACATTCAGCTCCAACCTCCATGGTGTCCCCAAATGAGTCTCTCTGGGGTTTTTCCTATTTAAAGGAGGTGCTACAATTTGTCCTATGTGGGCTGTAGTGAACAGAGGGCCCTGGATTTGCCTTCAAGGACAGCTATGTCTGTAGTAGGGTTCAGTCCCTCAGGCCTACCTGCAAAAATCAGCGCAACATTCAAACTGAATGAACGATTTATGGCAGTCCATTTAATGGGTTCTGTGATACCAATTATATGGCTGAAAGGGACTTGCAACATATGAAACAGGCAAAGTTACTTGATTTCAGATTCAGTTATTAGTGAGGTAGGTGATAGTGACTTTAGCAAACTACAATGATAAAATAATGGAAATTTGAAAATCAGTAATGAATTCACCACATATATTTGGCCAATGCACCATACATTTAAATTCAATTTCATAGCTATGGACTGTGAAGACAATTTAGTTAAAAGTCTTACGTCTACCCTTTTCTTCCAAATATTCTATTCAACATGTTATACACTTACCAGTAGACAGATGTGGTGTCAATTTTATACTTACCAGCAGATGTGCTGTTAACTGTCTATTCTGGTAATACAATATGCAATATAAAGCCCCTCAGTTGGAAATTTATATAAGAGTTGAAATTGTCCCCCCCTTCTTAAAGCTGCAAATCACTAGAAGATACAGTAAAATTAATATATCATCTCTATTATTACTTTATGGGACTTTTCATCTTGTTGAACTGCAGTTTTGAAGCTGAAAAAAAGTCCGATCCTGCAACTATTAAATAACTGCATCAAATTACTTGTGTCTACTCATGCTAGGAAGACGACTCCACTTTCTATAGCATAATTTGGAGGGGAGGAACTGCCAAGGTGGTCTTTGAAACAAAACATATTCAGATTCAGTTTCTTCACATGTTCTAGGTTCATGAGGCTTAGCCTGAAAATGGCTACTCTAAAATGTAAATCAGAGGTATGCATATGATGTGGGTTAGAACTCATGGATTTAACCATACGGGAGATGTAAGAGGTACCACTATGTACAAGAACCAGGGAAGAAAATGTGGGTAACACTCTTGTATACCCCACATCTCTGTAAAGTTAACTTGAAAGTTATTTGGTAAAGAAAACAAGAAACAACCATTGATTTGAGCACTGGATGCTGAAATGCACCTCTAAACCTAAAAAATGCTAAATACAGTATGGATGGGATTGCATTCAATATGCATACATATGCTTACATATGCATATATACATATGTATTTTTTCAGATCTGTGGCACTGAAGCAATAATCAGAGTTCAGATTTGTGCTCACGTCCATTAGCAACATGGGTTGCAAATCCCTATTTGTTCTTTACTGCATGTTGAAAATTTACAGGACCACAATCAGCTCAGGAGGAGTTGAGTGTAATGCTTATTTTGAATTTATGCTGGCCAGCGTGAATCAGATCATGTGAATTGGATGCTATATTATCTTTGGCGATGCAATATGATTCTTCTTTACACATGAATGACTATTTAATTTGCAGTAAGTACTTCTATAGGGTCTGATAGGAAAGAATATAGTATTTTAACATATTTATCATCTCCAATGAATGAGAATTCTTACTAAACTGTTTATCAGTTAAGTGGGTCCTGTAAAGCTGAATCTGCTTCCAGATTTCTGAGTCCCCAAGGTATATCAGATAATTTATCTGGTAGGATTATGTTGATGTATTTATCAATCTTTAAAAATGAACACAGACATATGAAATGACACCTGTTGACAACTAAGTTGCAATGTGAACCCTGGGTTAAATATTCTCCATTTAGGTTATTCGCATGAGAATGTACGGGGCTGCTAGGTCAGACCAATAGTTCATCTAGCTCTGCATACTGCAAGCATAGGCAAACTCAGCCCTCCAGATGTTTAGAGGCTCCAATTCTCATCACCCCTGACCACTGGTCCTGTTAGTTAGGGATGATGGGAGTTGTAGTCCCAAAACATCTGGAGGGCCGAGTTTGCCTATGCCTGGCATACTGTTTCCAACAGTGGTCAGCCAAATACGTCTGGGAATCGTACAGGTACAGTGTGGTGGAAATGACGTTCCACTTTTGCTTCCTGTCTAACAGCTTTTGACAGATTCACCTTCCATGAATTCACCTAATACCGGGAATTGGGGAACCTGTAGATATAGGGTTGAGAAAACAACACCTGTCAAGCCCCAGCAAATATGCCCAGTGGTCAGGGATGATAGACATTTCAGTCCAGCAACATCTGGACAGCCATATCTGGCCTAATCTTTTTTTTTAAGAAGTCATTTAAGATATTAAGAATTCAGGTGCGCCCTGTCCTGTGCATCTTGCAAAATGCATCACGGCTCCAGGGATGTAGTTGTAATTTTGGAAGCTCATCATTTGCTCCCGGTGGCAAGAGTACCACAAAGCCTGTGTACCTCAGGCTGCTAATCCCATCAGCATTATAAAAGAATCATTAATATCCCATATTCATAATCACACTAATGGATGGCATGCATGAGGAGCATGCATTATTAAAGGGAGAGTTCTGAATGTGTTGTAGGAGGGGAATTCATTTTTGACTGACAGTCATGTAAACCGAACATCCATATCCTTCACGGTTTCAATTTGGCAGAATGATCTTGGTGTTATAGCCCAGAGCGAAAACTCTACCGAACAGGTTTAGACTATTACATTTTAATCTCCCTTGCTACATTTCATTCACTTTCATAATTTTCTTTTCTGCCACCCTCTGAAAGGAAATCTTCTCGTGGTTCTTTCCTTTCATTAGTGAAATCATAAAATAATAATAATACATTGCACTTAACATCTATCAACAGTGCCCATCACTCTGATATATGTACAGTCCCCCCCCACCTCACACAGAAATGACCAGTCAGTAAAGTTTCCGAATACTGAAAAGGTCAAAGTACTACAAGGCTCTATTATTTTCACTTAGAAATATATGAGACATAAAAATGGTAGTGGTGGGAAGGATGTAAAATGGAACATATTCCCTTGATGGCCCCAGCACTGTCACCGTGCAATTTTTTTTACCCCTCAATCTATTTTTATTTTTTAAACACCCTATTTTAAGAGAATTATAATTAAATAGGCATATAGGCCCTCAGCAAAATGCACATTGGTAGTAACATAAAAATGAGAATATTCTTAGAGGTGTCCAATATAATAAATACATCAACCATGAGAATATCAAATACAAAAGCTAACATTAAAAAGGGCTCTAGAAAGCCTAGGCTGTATTTCACTAATAATGGATGTTACACGATACTTCTATTACACTAGTTGCACTTGCTGTATTAACTGTATACTTGTAGTCTAACTCAGGGTTCTTCAACCTTGGGTGTCCAGATGTTGTTTGACTATACGTCCCATCATTCCTGACTATTGGCTAAACTAGTCATGGGTGTTGTAGTCCAACAGTCCCGAACTCAGGCACAGCCAGGCCCTCTGGCTACCTGATTGGCTGATTCAAAACTATGGGCTGACTGGCTATTGTGCCCTCCTTTGCAGCCAGTTGGGGGAATTCTCCAGCAGCTGATCACACAATAGAGAGGCATTTTGTTCTGTGGAGCCAAGGGCCTGCCATGATGGGCCGCAACTGCCACCTACCCAAAGACTGGGTAAGCAGCCATTATCGTCCAACAGCATCTGGGAGACCCAAGGTCAAGGAACAATGGTCTACGCAACCTTTCTTCCTTTCTATTAATGGTAGCCATGCTTGCACAACACATATTTTCCCACCTGATGCTCTATGTTACTTTCCTGTGAGAAGCTATTTGCCACACTTTTGCACTTCACCGCATCAGACTCAATGATATGCTTTCCTGCTGCCTTATATAATAAATGTTCTTCACATCAAGATAATGCAGTGTTGCTTTGGTCTCTGCTTTTATACAGTGTCAAGTTATGGTGCGAATAAGCTTGCTGTACAGAAGTCCAAAACCCTGTTAATTAAGCCACAATAATATCTACTGTTGCCTTGAGACAGACCCAATTTATTTTTCCCACAAAAGAATCTTTTGTGTTTGTATTTTTTCCTGTGTACATCCATTAGTGCTGGAAGCATTTGCAACATTAATTGGTGACCTGTGTCTTGAACATTATTTTTTTTATGCTGTGAAAAGAAATATAAAGGAATCAAGGCATCCTCTGGACTTAAAGAACAACTCTGTGCGTCCTTAAGTGGCTCTCTTTATTAATATGATATGGCAAATGTTTGTTCCTGTTTATTAAACCACATGAAAGGTTAATTATGCTAAGCGACTCTGGGTAGAAAACAATTCTTGGAAGAGGCTTTTTAAACAACAGGTTGGCAGCTTGCAGGAGCCATCTGTTTCCCACAAATGTTAAGGTACAATCTTAAACTTGTGAGGTTAAAAATTACAGTAGTTTGGGAGAAGGAAAATCCATGCTGCGATGATGATATGAAAATTCTGATTCTCCTTGACATGCAGCCTGGCAGGAATGCCAAGTTTCCTAAACATGGTGTTTGGTTGCTAATAACCATGAAAACTACAGGGGAACAAAGCAGCAAGGGGGCTCCTGTTATCCGTTTCCTTTCTAATATAAGGGCATTGGTGTCCTGGAATGATGTTGCCTGAAGCTTTTGCAAAACAGATCCATGCCTGATACTGTCATTTGCCTCTAATAGGTTCATATCATGATTTGAAAATGCACTCCTAAATTCTGCCTTGTGAGTCAACTGAGTTGGGCCAATGGCTTAAAAGTTCCCAACTTATCTCTATGTGGCAAAATTGTCCATGCAATGAGATGGGTCTACATTTTAAACTAATTATCCAGCACTGTCATTCCAATGGAGTATTTAAAAGCAAATTATAAAATTTATAATTGAAGTGAAATACACCCATGCCTAGAAATAGGGTGGTAGTGACATGTTTCTTGGAGACTATGAATTCTGACTGGAGAATGTGCATACGGCCCAGAGAATGTACAAAATTCAGCTGAGATATGAACATTCCAAGGCCTGTTGAGGATTATGTATGTTTGACCAGGAATGTGGACAATTCCCTTTGCATGGAAGGCATTTGTGCACATTCTCCTTAAGGCTTGGTGAATGTGCCCAATGTGTGGTTATTGTGTACATTAACTCCCTTTAAAACACACACACACACACACACACACACACACACACACACATATTTTGAAGGACAGGTAAGAAATATAAAAGAATAATTATGATACTGTTATAAGGTGTTAATTTATAATACAGCCTTTTCACATTCTTCTCATATGTCATTCTTTTTTATTTATATTGGCCTGCTTTGCATATCATACTAAGTCATGGTTTGGTTTACAGTGAGTGTGCAAGCATTCTCAGACAGGAGTTCCTAGCTGCTGCACTCCTCCCCAATTGTCTTGCTGTTTCACCACAACAAACCATAGCCTAAACCAAACCATAACCTGACTCAGGGGTGTAGCAAGGGGGTGCGGTCCGCCCTGGGTGTCCCCACTGAGGGGGGTGTCAAAATGGTGGGTAGCACTCACCATGGAGCCTGCAGTGCACCCAAGCCATGTGTCTCTCCTGGGAGTGACGCGGTGGCTTGGGCGCCCGCAGGCTCCGCGCCACCCCAAACAGTCTGCCCGTTGCCTCCCCCTCAGCTGTAGGGCGGCTGCGTGGGAGGAGGCAGACAGACTCCTTGGAGGCCCAATGGTTCCCCCATGGGTGGCTGGCCCCGCCCCCAGGCGCCCGATCAGCTTGCTCTGCCGCTGACCTGACTTAGAGTGTCACCTGAACCTGGACTCATGCTTTAGATCTCCTGGACAAACCATGAGCTGTAAACCATGGAACAAACCTTGGTTACAGCTTGTGGTTAGTCTGTAGTGACTTAAAACAATGAGCCTGGGTTCTGACAACACACTGAACCAAACCATGGCAGAACAGCAGCAGAACATCTGAGGAGGAGCAAAGTGGATGTGGTCTCCTATTCAGGAGCTTCCCCACTTCTGCATTTTTTCTGAGGCGTAGAATGGCCTGATTTGCGCATTACGCTATGTTCTGCTTCCCCAGGCCAGTCCCTATTTAACGTTGCATGTGGTTCCCAGAGGGTTGCCCACAAGGGAATGAGACCCTTCAGCTGAAAAAGAATCCCACAACTTTGTTCAAATCCATTACCACAAATTTATCCTCTAGTATGAGAATGTGCATACAGCCCCGGCTAAATTAGCATCATCAACCCATTGTGAAATAGTGCCAATGTACTAAATAATTTGTCCCATTAAAGGAGACATTAGCAATAATACTACATTCAGTGGCAAATTTTTTTCCTTCTTGCTCTTTGTTCCTGATCTCAAAATTGTGGTTTTAGGTAATGAACTGAGACCCTAAAGTGAACTTTTGCTGAAGCTCTGATAGCCAACTTTCTTTTCTTTTTCATTTTTCTTTTTCTGATAGGCTCACTTGAATGGCTAATTCCTGTTCTTGTACACTTGGTCAAACTCAACTGTCTTCTAAATGCTCTAAATGCTCAGTCTGTTAGTTTTGCAGGAAAGGCTTTGTTGCCACCACTTGGGTAGGCAAACCCACAGGACTTCTGAGAATTTGGCATTTCAGAAACTAGGCAAACAATCTGCAGTTGCAAGCTAACACATGCCTCCTGTGGCGCCAATTGTGAAATGACAAGCTTAGCCCAGCCCAGCCCAGCAACAGCACTGCGTCCTTAGAAACAGCAGATTTCTCATCAGACTGAATGTGAAAAGCAGCTCACTCATTTGGGTGGTGGCTGCTGCTGCTACAGCTGGAAATCTTTTGCCTTCACCTCTATAAAACGGCAAAGCTACACAGAGAATACACCAGAGGTGGGTGATATTGGACCGTGATACAGGGATATAGGAAAAGAAAAGTTGAAGAGCCTAATGCGATTGTTTTTCCTGAGAGTGATCTTGAGTATATGAGTGAAAGTTGAAGCTGCTCTGGCAGTGAGGACAATAAGTTGTTAGATCAGAGATGAGAAATCTGTGGCTTTCGTGATGTTGTTGAACTCCCATCATCCCTGACCATTGCCTATGCTGGCTGGAGCTGATGGAAGTTGGAGACTGATAACATCTGGAGGTCCACAGGTTCCCCACCTCTGTGTTAGATAGCGTGCCAATGGCACAATCCAGTGGTTCAGAATAAGACAATCTGATTTTTGCAGTAGATACCAGCTGCCTGTCTCATCCAACAATTTATATGTGATTGTTGAATTGAGCACAAGAGGGTCATTGGGGGGGGATTGTATCTTCCTCTTCACTCCTTACAGGGCTACAGAATCAAACTAGGAGTTCTGAATATGCTGGCTTGTCTTTTCAGGGATTTCCCTGGAGCCAGTGTGGTGTAGTGGTTAAGAGCGGTAGTCTCGTAATCTGGGGAACCGGGTTTGCGTCTCCGCTCCTCCACATGCAGCTGCTGGGTGACCTTGGGCCAGTCACATTTCTTTGAAGTCTTATCAGCCCCACTCACCTCACAGAGTGTTTGTTGTGGGGAAGGAAGGGAAAGGAGAATGTTAGCCGCTTTGAGACGGCGGGAAAGGCGGGATATCAAATCCAAACTCTTCTTCTTCTTCTTCTTCCCAGTAAACAGTTGGGGAGAGATGCTGCCATGCCATTTTGATTGGGGCAGTTTGGGTCTCTGATGATTTTCCCAACACAAAGGTCTACAGCTCTCTTCATTTTGCCATGACTGGTTCAAGCTGTTACATTACTAAGTGCAGACTGTGCTGTTCTGAGGAAGAAAGATCCATCTTGTTCTCAACTTGTTAAGTACTTCGTGCAACAGCAACAACAAGAAGAATGGGGCAGGAGGGGTGTTAGAATTAACTTTCCATGCCAAATATATACGATATCAAGGGGTGAATGATCCTCCTGAAGGGGTTTTAACTGTTCGAAATATATAATTTCACCTTCTAAAAGTGCAGGGTTTGAGGCAGAAACTGAACAACTGTTTTATATTGAAAAGTTAGTATCCATAATTGAACCAGAATGTGCTGGCTTTGGGTCAATCATTGTAGTGGAAGACAGCCCCTACAGAAAGATATAGTTCTTCATAGCATTGTTGTGCCTTGTCTGTTTGTGTTTCATCTAGTCTCCCACGTGAAATTAAAATTGTAATTTCCTTGGGGTGTCGGCTCTCCCTCTCATACCATATTGTTAACCCAATAGGTTACATGGAAAGATAGCCATGTGAAAATTAAGACCAACAGCATGAGTAGATCATTGTCCAAAAATATATATGGGAATCCTAACTATGAATTTTCAGTTCTGTTTTTAAAGAAAAAGGGATGATAGGGAGCCTCTAAATTCTTGCTTTTTGAAGTTACAGGGAAGTAGCCTTCCATAGCGAACAGGTGCTGGCAATGGCTTCAGTCAGAAACATTCCATATGGGTTCAATGCAAATTATGAGACTGTCATAAAAATCATTGGGAGCAAATATGTCCGGTGCCTTGTAGAAAAGACTGATGGGTAAGTATGCTATCTGGAAGAAACATTTTTGATATATATTTGTGGGGTTATATAATTTTATGTTGGATTCTCTCCTCGCCACATTAGTTGTGGATAGGGAAAATCCAAATGAAATGGGGTGAGTATGCTGCTTCCTATATGAGGACAATGTGCACCCATGGGATGTATCAAATAGACTTTAAACTGTCAAGCATACACAGCCCTAAAAGTAAAGGTAAAGGGACCCCTGACCATTAGGTCCAGTCGTGGCTGACTCTGGGGTTGCGGCGCTCATCTCACTTTATTGGCCGAGGGAGCCGGCGTACAGCTTCCGGGTCATGTGGCCAGCATGACTAAGCCGCTTCTGGAGAACCAGAGCAGCGCACGGAAACGCCGTTTACCTTCCCGCCGGAGCGGTACCTATTTATCTACTTGCACTTTGACGTGCTTTTGAACTGCTAGGTTGGCAGGAGCAGGAACCGAGCAACGGGAGCTCACCCCGTTGCGGGGATTCGAACCACCGACCTTCTGATCAGCAAGTCCTAGGCTCTGTGGTTTAACCCACAGCGCCACCCGCATCCCTATACACAGCCCTAGTCTACATCTTAAACAGCATATTACAAGAAAACCCTGAACCTTTGGCTGTACCATTTCACTGAGGGGTTAAGATCCATTGACTACCCTCACCTGGTTTAGTCACCCAGTTGAAACCACTTCTTGGGGTGTGGCTGCTGTCACATGCTGACAGCTTCTAGGTGAGAGCTGAGTGCAGGGTAGGGACGAAAGGTGAACAAACTACCTCAGAAGGAGCACAACGTGTCCCCCACTAGTGATACTACCCGTCTCCTAACACTACCCCAATGCAGTCTAGGAATAGTTTTTCAGCACAGGGTCTGCTGCTTGTGTACCAGCCACCAGGGGAAAGATATATATTGCACTATAGCCAGTATAACAGAAGACAATATTCAACGACATAGTTGTGTTGGTGCAAGGATTAGTACTAGCGCAACAGGATTCCCCTCTCCTTGTGGAGATACACACTCCACACCACTCCTCAATCTGCTCAGGAGAGTTGTGGGGGGACCCATGAGAGGAGAGAAGATAGAAATAACTTTCCACTGCACAAAGAAAAACCCTTGTGCTGACAAGAGAGCTTTGCTTAGTGCTACCTCAAACGCAACCCAAACACTCTCAAGTTAATAGAAAGGATAAAATTGTTCTGGAATTGTTAGTCTCACACATCCCTGACACTGATTTATAAAAAAAAACAACAAAGTTCTTCAAGCAAGTGTTTTTTAGATTGAGAAAGGCCAAATGGGAACACGATATTTGTTAATATAAATGGCTTACCACCCCTGAACTTTCTTTTCTGGTTGATAAAGTATCAAAAGGTTTAATTGCACAGCTTGGTTTTATGCTTTAAAGAGAATGGCATTAATAATGGACAGGATCCAAAGAGTTACTTAAGGTATGCCCAAGAGGTCCTGTTAGAATATGTCTCTTCCTCTGAGTGATAGGCCATAAGGTAACCTGCTTTTGCAATTCCTCTCCATTTCAAAAGAGCTTGGTCATGCAATGCGAGGAAGTATTTTTTAACAGTGCAGCACTATGCATATCTACTCAAAATAAGTCCTACTGAATAAGTGCTGCATCTGGGGGTGGTGCTGAAATAATAAAGACTGTTGTGGGACCTCTACCTGAAGGAGTGTCTCCACCCCCATCATTCAGCCTGGACACTGAGGTCCAAGCTCCGAGGGCCTTCTGGCTGTTTCCTCCCTGTGTGAAGCTGCAGGGAACCCGGCAGAGGGCCTTCTCAGTAGTGGCACCTGCCCTGTGGAATGCCCTCCCATCAGATGTTGAGGAAATAAACAACTATCTGACTTTTAGAAGACATCTGAAGGCAGCCCTGTTTAGGGAAGTTTTTAATGACTGATGTTTTAATGTATTTTTAATCTTTTGTTGGAAGCCGCCCAGAGTGGCTGGGGAAACCCCACCAGATGGTTGGGGTATGTATATATAAATAAATAAATAGCCGGCTGTGAGAGCCATGACTTTCAAACAAGCACCTGATTACATGGAGGCCAGCCTCACATGATTATTTGCCACTTTCTTGTACAGAGGAGTAATTTCTAGCAGGGGGAAGAATGTGGACAGATTAGAGAACTGGGCCAAAACAAACAAGATGAATTTTAACAGGGAGAAATGTAAAGTATTGCACTTGGGCAAAAAAATGAGAGGCACAAATACAAGATGGGTGACACCTGGCTTGAGAGCAGTACATGTGAAAAGGATCTAGGAGTCTTGGTTGACCACAAACTTGACATGAGCCAACAGTGTGACGCGGCAGCTAAAAAAGCCAATGCAATTCTGGGCTGCATCAATAGGAGTATAGCATCTAGATCAAGGGAAGTAATAGTGCCACCCTATTCTGCTCTGGTCACACCTCACCTGGAGTACTGTGTCCAGTTCTGGGCACCACAGTTCAAGAAGGACACTGACAAACTGGAACGTGTCCAGAGGAGGGCAACCAAAATGGTCAAAGGCCTGGAAACGATGCCTTATGAGGAACGGCTAAGGGAGCTGGGCATGTTTAGCCTGGAGAAGAGGAGGTTAAGGGGTGATATGATAGCCATGTTCAAATATATAAAAGGATGTCACATAGAGGAGGGAGAAAGGTTGTTTTCTGCTGCTCCAGAGAAGCGGACACGGAGCAATGGATCCAAACTACAAGAAAGAAGATTCCACCTAAACATTAGGAAGAACTTCCTGACAGTAAGAGCTGTTCGACAGTGGAATTTGCTGCCAAGGAGTGTGGTGGAGTCTCCTTCTTTGGAGGTCTTTAAGCAGAGGCTTGACAACCATATGTCAGGAGTGCTCTGATGGTGTTTCCTGCTTGGCAGGGGGTTGGACTCGATGATTCTCCAACTCTATGATTTTATGATTCTATGATTCTATGGACACCTGTGGTTTGCAGGCAATTTGGAGCTCCCCAGGCCTTACTTCCACCTTGCCCTCACCCATCCTTTTTTGGTGACTGGTTGTTGGTTGCTGCTGGAAATTACACTAACTGGCCTCTGCACAATTTTCGCTGTAGGCTGTGTGACAATGGGATGGGACTTTCCTACTTCTTCACCATGTTCTTTTGATCCTCCGCTGGCTGAACAAATGTGCTGAGACTCAATTTCTATCATATTTGTTGTCTTGACTTGATTTTAGCAAGTCTTCTGCAAATCCCTCTTACTTATGGCACACTGGGAAATTGTTTGTCTGCCATTTTGCACACATCTCTGAGAAAGGTGAAATTCATAAACCGGTACCATTTTGTTGAAATTTGCATATAAACAAGGTTTAGTGAAACTGTATTAAGTTTCTTTCTTGAGCTTATAGTATTCAGAACTGAACATAAAGTGATTGTAACTATTATAGCACCTACCTCCTTTATACTACATTTCTGTCTGAGCAGCAAATGTTCCAGGAAACAAATATTTTTGGTGTTGCTCCACAACGCAAGTACGTATTTGCCTCTGTATACTGTAAATATACTGTATGCTTGTTTCCTGACAGCAAAGCAAAGGAGGGTGTAAAAACTGAGACACAATCCATGCTCAGGACACTAGCTCCACACAACGCAAGACAGGCACATGGAAACCCTCCAGGCCTCAACAGGCCTCCTTGTCAACAGATCCATTATGGTATCAGGGATGAACAACAGAACAAAGGTGAAAAGGAAGAACAAAAGTCTAAACAAGGAGAGACAAGTGACAGCAGATCTGTGGACAACAAAGTGAGTCGCTACAACTGTACTGGTTGCTTATTATAGGTTTCCTACTCAGCATCAGACTTTACTCTTTAACTAACAACAACATAAATAGTTAATAGGTATCTTTTCTACTACTGTGGCTATTGTTATGACAACTACTACTAATGATGATGATAAATAATGACAGTGGTGTCCAGTTAAAAGAACATTCTGCTGCTACCAAATTCTGATGAGAGAACTCCTGTATCAAAAAACAATTGTCATCACAAAACTTTCAACTCCTCCAAATAGAATTGCCTTATATTAAAATTTTGACTGCTTATGCTTCCAGTTCATAGCCGTTGCTTTTTTTTACTTGGATCTTTCTCTTACTTTCCCATTCTGTAAACATCTCTTCTCATTCTTCCGTGTTTTGGCTATCATAGACATCTGGATTTTACATTAGTTATAATATAAGACCTGTATTACATTATAACTAACAGACTAGTTATAACATGGATGGGGAACCTGTGGTTAGTCCAGATGTTGCTGGTCTCCAACTCCCATCAACTCCAGTTGGCATGGCCAATGGTCAGGGATGATGGGAGTTGGAGTCTAGCAATGTCTGGAGTCTATAATCTAATATTGGCAGCCATGATCATATGGAATCACCATTTGTTTAGAGAGGGGACTGTATATTATCCAGTGGACCTCTTCATATGAGGTTATAGTCTGATCTGACTGGGATCCTGTATCTCCCCACCATCTTAATATATACATGCTCACAAATTAAAGCAAAAACTATCAGTCAATACAAATCAGAGCTGCAGCAAAAAAATGTTTTTAAAATAAAATACTGTATGTAACAGTGTTGGAATATTTGCAACGTGTGACAGGAAAATAATTGGCATTGTTAGTATTTTGGTATTATGTGTTTGGTAAACTTCCTTTCTTCCGCAGAACAGGAGGAGAACCAATGGGTGGGCATTTATTTATTATTTACACGTATTAGTCACCAGTTAAGCTAGCCCCTGGGTTAGTTGCAGGGAAGGATATTTCAGCTAGGCATTAAGAAAACACTCCTAACCATAATAGATATTTGACCACGGGGCAGCCTGCATCAGGAAGATGTGAGCTCTCCTTCACTGGAGATATTTAAGCAGAAGCTGGGTGGCTACCTGTCAAGGATGGGAGATGGTTAGCTACTTTGAGACTCCTTGGGGTGTAGTGATAAAGCAGGATATCAAATCCAAATTCTTCCTTTTCTTCTTCTAGTTTCAGGATTACTGCATTGATCTGGGATGAGGAACATGTGGCCCTCAAAAATATTGTTGGACTACAGCTCCCATGAATTTGAACCACTGGCTATGCTGATGGAAGTTGGAATCCGAGAACAGATGAAGGGTCACAGGTTCCTCATCCCTGGACTAGACAAGGTGTATTTCAGCTCTATAATTCTATTATATATTCTTATTTCATGAGTTCTCACCTTCAATGATTTATTTATACTGACTGAAATATACTCAGAGTCGAGAGTGGATTTCATGCTCTTTATTCAGCTCATGGTGGTGAGGAGGAATGGAAGTTCCCCCAGAATGTCTGCTTTATATACATTATTTACACAATGGGCCCCACGTGATTGGCTAATTTCGGGATTCTCCTGTAGGCCAGTCAGGTTGCGGATTCACTTCCACCTGGAGCTGGATTGGGTGGCTCCTGTGGACCAATCAGACTGCTGCATTCTGGATCCTATTGTTCTAGGACCAATCAGCTGCATTTTGGATCCTATTCAGTTCAGTACATAACACTGACAGTTTGGTAGTTCTGTATCTGGTGCTTTTAGTAAGCAAAATATTAACTTTGAAAAATGGGCCATGGTTCATTGAGAGGGATAATTTCTGGATCAACCCTGGGTTCAATCCCAGGCAGTACTTTTTTCTAAAAAAATATTTAGGGGTACTCTCATTTTCCTACTCATATTGAAATACTGCCCCTCAATGGGGCCAAACTTAAGAGTCACAAAATGTTTAGAGGTATGTGTCTCCCTGCACCCCCACCCAGAAAAAAGCACTGATCCCAGGTATCTTTTAAAATACTTGAAAGAAACGATGGGGGTATACCTCTTTCTAAGTAACTGCCACCAGTTAAGTTACATATATGATGCAGTGGAGAGTGTCATATTTGTGCAAGAAAGTCCTAGGAAATCTGCAAAGCTACAAAACAAAGCATTTATCTTTGGAGCAGTCACTATCATTTAGCCTAGAGAGATCTTAGGATTCCCTGAGTTCCTTGGCTAAGCCTAAAGTGACTGGCCAAAGGTGAGCTTTATGACTGAACTGGTATTTAAACCCAGATCGCTCCAGTCCATGCATAACTCCCATTTGTTTATAAAGAATATAATATTTTATACGCGAGAGGTTTTCTGAACTTTAGGGCTCTTTTTCCTCATGCAAAGTGTTTTCAGTACCTACAGTTACTTTACAGAATGAATGTGTTTCTTGGATTGCCTCTTTTCTAACTGCTTGTTTGTTATCCAAGGGTTTAAAACCACTGAATACACATTGCGTCACTGCTCCCTCTGGTGACAAGTCTTTGTCCTACATTCATACTCTCCAAAAACCATCTATGGAAACTCAAATCTTAAAGCAACTTGAAAGACAACAGGTAACTGAACTTAAGTATAATCAAAGCAATTTGCAGTTTCAGGTGTTTGGCTTGTGACTATTGGGCATTTTTCATATTAGAGTGTTTTAAAATACTTAAGGCCAAATTAAGGGTTTGATCCAAAACAGACATTATCTGGAAAAAAGTTACACTCAATTTTTTTGACTTACTTGCAAGTAAATGCTATTAGGATCAGGGTGGTTGGCTGTTTTCAGATGCTTACAGCATAATCTGATGCATGTCACTCAGAAGTGGGCCCTAGGGAGACTGCATACCTCACACATCTTAACTGTCCTTCCATACTTTCAATCAGGGAGGCTGAAGAGAATTAAAAGCGGGGGAGGGAAATTTCCAAAATTTCAGTGAAGAAAGTGAGGACTCAACTCTACAGGAGTTGACTACAGAAACTGTGGGTAACAGCTAGCTGCCTTGCAGGAAAATGGTATGGTGTTACTGTGTATGTGTAATGTCCCCCTCATCACCCTACCACACATGTAGGAATGCAAAACTTCATGGCTTTGCTGTTTTGTCCCCAATTTCTGCCCAGAGAGTTTATAAAGCAGTTCACGTAAATGTAAATGCATTAAAAGTATGGAACCTTGGGGTAAATGAGAGATATGAAATCAAATAATAAATTTATTGCTAGACCTTACACATACTTTAAAGCATTCCTTTTCTCAGGATATCGCTCAAAAACCAATGGATGAAGAGAATGATTCTCTTCTGGGTATCCTCAGAAAAGAACTTGAGCAGTGCCCTTTGAACCTGACTACATTAGAAAAACTTCAGGAAGAATGTAAGGTTTTGGATCCCAGAGTTTCAAGACTTCTGTCTCAGGCACAGCTGAGCCACCTGCTTTTAAAGTACGAAGTCCCTCTGCAATTACCCACTGTCAAACTCCTTTTCAAGAGATTTTCAAAAGCAAATGACCAAGAACTGGTACGTTAATACAACATTTTAAACAAAAATAATGTTCAGCTCAATAGATTGGATTTCTTAAGACCTGCCTGTACTTTTGGAATATTGATGGTATAGGTCAGGGGAGATTCTAACTCTGAAATAAAGGTGGGTCATTTTTTGGGTCAAAAACTATTTTCTCAGCCATTGTAAACCATTATATCCACACAACCTTTTAAATTATGTACAGCAGAACTGAGCAACACTGTTTAAACTTAGAATGCTAATAGTGTTGTTATTAAAGATTTTCTTGGGTTACAGAAGTATATACATCATTTCTATTTTCAGATCATAAAGTCATTCTCACAGATCAGTTACATTTGATGTGAGACTTTGATGTTGTATACAGTATAGGGTTGGGGGAGAAGATAGGTGAGGAAAGAATGTTCTGCATAGTTGAACAGGAACAGACCTTGGTAATATGGCACCCTATGTGAGGCCAAAATTTGACACTCCTCCTCCAGCCCTTTTGCCACCTCCCCAAAGCTGGGTAAAGGAGACAGTAGGCTTTGGCAAGAAGGTGCAATGCTCAGGCAGGGTCCTAGAGTCCTCCTTCCTCCTTTCCAAAACTGGGAAAGGGCTAATTGGGCTTTGGGAAAGAGGTAGGAGGCCTCTAGGACCCTGTCAGATCCCTCACACCTCCTTCCCAAAGCCCAGCACTTACTAGGGTTTGGGAAGGGGACAGAAGGGTGCTTTTATTGGTTATAGTCACAAATATCTCAAAAATGTGAAGTTCAGTGAAGTTCATTCAATGAATGTTATCAGTCTTTTCCTACACCACTAGTTTTGTCTTTTCTTGACAGTTTCTTTTAAAACCCTGCTTTCAAGCTGTGTTTTGAAAATAAACCTTTTTGTCTTTCATGCAGGTAAATTATGAAAAATTGCTCCAGTTTTTAATGCCAGTGGCAGCAAGCAAGACACAGCAAACACAAGCCCTCCCAAGGAAGAGTCAAAATACGGAGAATCATTGCAAAAGGTTCCATTTTAAATTTCACTATACTCCTTACAGTTAATAAATGAGCAATGTATCCGAACTCCTTCACCCTTCCGACAATCTTCCTGTCTTACTTTCCATCTGGTCAGGATCTAATAGGTGCAGTAATTATAAGCCACTCAAAAGGATTCCAAATGAAAAATTGGCTCACTTGTGACAGTTACAAAAAACAACAACATGTAGTACTCAAGAGGACAGATTTTATCTTGCAGCCATCCAAAATCTCTGCTAAAGAAACATATTTGGAGTCTGTGAACACCTACGTTGCAGCCTGCTGGGATGCATCAGTGGAGATTATACAGACTTCCCTTAATTAACCTTGGCAAAGAAGACTGGCAAGGAGTTGTGTGCATTTATGTGAGATATATATATTGCTGCTTTGGCAGCTGAGCTCTGGAGCGTCTCTTAAAACATAAGTATAGCCAGGATGCTGGTCAGAGTCTGCGTATAAGTATTCATCCATCATAAACTGGCGTACCTCATCTGGATGGGAATGACCTTAGGGACATATTTGCTATATCACAAATCTACTCAGAGTAAATAATGTCTCTTGCTTGTTTGCAATGAGATGGGTGTGTAGAATCTTCTGGTTTGTGTGCAGCTGAGGGAATGTAGCCTGCTGTACAAAAGTAAGTGTTACACCTATTGTTCTGCCCACTTTTGCCTCTGGCCTTGCAGCCCCCAAGATGGTGGATTGTGAGGGAGTGCGGCCCTCAGGCTGAAAAAGCTTCTCCAACTCTGCATTAAAGATTGTAGTTTCCAGGAAGCTTTGACCAGGCTTAGCCCTTCTCCTTTTCACAAGGAACTTCTTGCAGCTCCATGAGTGAATTGTAAGCTATGATGTCATAGCTGTCTGGAAACCTAGATTTCTCAGCTGTTTTGTTTCACATCTAATCTTTCTTCACCTTGTGGTAATACTCTCTGGCTTTATTACCAGGTGCTCTACATTACTGAGTAAGTTGCCCCATTGGCCTCTCAGATGGAGGTCTTTCGGAAAGCACTCATACAACTTCTGAAAATGTCAAAAGTGAGCTATAGGGCTGTAACAGCAATTACCATTTTAATTGCCCCTTCGTTACATGCGTTATCATTCCACAGCTCTTGGACTCCGGAAGATGCCTTCCAGGCCTTGAAGCAGACCCTGAAGGAACATAAAGGAGAGCTGAGCCTACAAGATAAGACTTGCTCAGGTCTTCTTTCACCCTCTGAGGTAAAAAGGGATTCTGTGGCTTACAAGCCTAGTTGTATATTCAGGAAGTGCTTTCCCACTATAAAGGAATGGAATGGATTATCAGTAACAAAATGGTTTTTTTCTGCCATACACCTTGTAGGGTTGCCATATTTCATATTTTTAGGGGTGTGTGCTAAGTTAACTCCCCTTTTTTGCAAAATCTCAAAAATAATAATAATGAAGATTTAAAACTTTTTTTAAAGGAAATTCAACAAAATCTATACTTCTGACATGGGTTGCCATATGTCAAGATTTTCCCGGACACTTAAGCAATTTTTACCTGGATGCTGTTACAGATGGCAGAATCCTGGCTATGTCCAGGATATTCCAGACATATGCCAACCCTACCTTCTTGCCAGTAGATAATGTAGATCAAAGAAATAATGGCGGAACAGACCAATTCTCTCTTACCAGGTGAGGGAGAATTGAAGTAGGTGATCTGTCAAATATATATGTCTGTCTGGCTCACATAGGAGGGCAGAAAGTTTTTCTTCCTTTCTTTGCCTCCATCACCTGGGGGTTCTTTCCTCCTTCAGGTTCTTTTGGAGGGAAATTCAGTTTGACGGCTGGTGTCCTTTTCACACTGCTTTGGGGGCATGTGCTGGAGGAATGAGGTAACTTGGGATCTTGTGGGACCAAGGCCTCCCTTCCATATCCACAGCAAGCCCTTCTCTTTCCCCATCAGAGCACCTCCGATGAAGGGGGAGGTCCATTCTTATCCCATGAGAACACACCTGGCTGATACCAAATATCACAAGAGCAGGATATAGACAAGACAACATGTGCATACTCTACATAAAACAAAATGTCCAACCTGAAGGAGAGAACTCAGAAGCTGGTCTGAACAAACAATTAAGTTCATGGTTTACACAATACTGCGTTAAATATACCACTGATCTAATTTGGCATTAAGTAGTTCCATGTGTTGCTAGTCCCAGTGTGAAAGGTGAGTTTAGCCTACTGAAAAAATGTTACCGACTGTAGGCCCTTTATTGTATTTATTTTACTTTGCACATAAAATCATAAACTTTTATGGAAAACATACAGTATATAATCCTTTTACCAGGAGGCATTTTGCTAGTCTAACAAATATATATTTGCAGGGGCAATTCATAGTTATACAAAGCATATGCAGAAGGTCTTAGTTTGGAGGTGGATGGTGTCAACAAGAGGTTCTTCAGGTTCCCTTGATTTCTGTCAGTCTCCATAGCTGAAAAGCACCAGCTTGGATTGGAACTAGGCTTTTCACATGACAGTTGCTTGAAAAAAAAAATACAATTTTTCCAAAACAATATTTTGTTATGCATTGCCATAGTTTGCTCTTCTTTGTTGTGTATGCCCATTGACTAGAGTACTTCATAGGAGCCTTATTTCTTAAACCTTGTTTTTATCTTGTGATGTGCTACCAGTGTTCAGTAACAAAACTTATCTTATTTGCAGACAGAGATCATTTGCAAAAAGCACGGACTGACTCTGCCCACTGGGATCTTGGAAGCTTTGGTTAGCACCTGTGAGTTTGGCAAAAGAGGCAAAATAGAGTGAGTTTTTATTGAGATGCTTCCTTCCTTTCAGTACGTTATGCGTGCATCTTGATCCTACAGACCCGGAATGTGGCAATACAATTATAGAGTTGGGCTTCTGGAGAGAAAGCATAAGCCCATGTATTGCTGGACTGAGAGCAGCTGGGTGGTTCTGTCCAAATGCCCCCAATTTTCCAGATAGCATGCGTTCCTTTCCTTGTTATTTCAGTCAGAGTGCGCAAAAGTTTGACTCCTACAAGGCCAAGAAGACATCCCATGCAAAGGGTGGTGGGATGAGTTTTGTCTTGTCTGTCCACTAAACTTGTAGTCTGGTTGAGTGCAGCTGTGCCACACAGTGATGGAGAAAGAAGGAATGGCAAAAATGCAATGAGGAAGGGCCATAGCTCAGTGGTAGAGCATCTGCTTTCCATGCAGAAGATCCCAGTTTCAATCCCAGGTAGGGTTAGGAATGTCCCCAATCACTGAGGACAATATTGAGCTAGAACAGATGAACAAGTGGTTCTTTTTAATAGAGGGTTCCACTGATACCCACCACTTAAACATTTTCAAAGATTTAGATCTGAAGGTTATCACACTTGTCATTGCCATGCATATCTGCAAAAGACTCCATCACATTTTTGCCCTTTTTCGAGGAGTCTGAAGGTGCAGTATAAGAGCTTAGTCCTGTGAGGTTCAAGGTTTTAGTTCTCTCTGTACCACTTGGTTGGCACCCATATAGAGTGGCTATGAATCCTTAGTACAATATCAACCATTAATACTCCCTGCTAGTACTGGGTTGTAGTCAATGTTAGTTCTATTCAGAGCAGACCCAATGAAATTAATTGTCATGACTAAGTCATGTCCATTCATTTCAATGGGTCTACTCTGAGTAGAACCTACTTGGATGTGATCCACTGCCTATAACTTGGCTCATGCTAAATTAGAGGAATAAATCGTGTTTTCACCATATAGTATGACTGTGCCCTTCTGCTTAGTTTGTATTGCTGATTTTTTCAAGGGAAACTGTGGCTTCTTGAATGCTGCTAATTAGAATGCTAAATTAGAGGAATAAATCATGTTTTCACCATATAGTATGACTGTGCCCTTCTGCTTAGTTTGTATTGCTGATTTTTTCAAGGGAAACTGTGGCTTCTTGAATGCTGCTGTCCATAATGCACAGATCTTACTATAGCTCTGTGTTAATGCCTATGTCTTCCTTTGCTAAATTAAACATATAATAGATAAGTTGCAACTGCACACTAGCTTGCCAAAGCTCCCCCCCATCGCAACCCCCCCCAATATATTTAGCTTTGTGTGTCGAGGACCCCCAGGACCCGCTCAAATAAAGACACAGTTCACACAAAAGTTTTGTTTTGGTTTTTTGGCATAATTTTGGCCACAACTTTATTGATTACAGTATGTGAGTGGTTGCCTAGGCATTGGTTAGCAACTATCTGTTCCCACTTAGAGGTAGGAACAGAACTGACAACTGCAGGCCTGTGAAAGTCAGTAAGGGTAAACATTTTTGGGGAGAGAATAGAGCTGGGCACCAGGCTCTCGTTGTTGTTGTTGTTTAGTCATTTAGTCGTGTCCAACTCTTTGTGACCCCATGGACCAGAGCACGCCAGGCACTTCTGTCTTCCACTGCCTCCCGCAGCTTGGTCAAACTCATGCTGGCCAGGCTCTCACCTCTCCCCAAATGCTCCCAGGGGCTTGTGTGGCCCTAGCCCCTTTCCAGGGGTTCGGACGAAAGCATGGCGAGCCTCTGACTTCTTTACCGGAATACCCTTGCAGCAGTATCATTGGAGGTGCTGGCACAGCCAACCATGCCCCCTCCACCAACCAAAATTAACCAATGCCTAACCGCAACCTTACAAGTTGTGACGATTTGCTACGCAGTAGGCAAAAACCAAATGGCACCAGCCAATCAGCCAAATGGACAAAATTCCTACCAGGCCCCTGCCCCAAAGCAGATGACCCCATGACAGGCATAGCAAGGCCACCACGAACAACCCTAAATATAGGGAGGGTGGGCGGGTAATCTGATGCACGCAGCGAAAAGAGGAAGCTCAACGCTGCGCGCAGGGAATAAATAGCACCCCAACAGTCAATCAACTTTGCAACATTAAATTCTCCCCAGCAACAATTGGAGGTGCCCTATCAGATTCTTGGTTATCCATACTAACCCGTCCAGCAACAGGGGATGTCATGGTTGCCCCCACCACAACATGTGCTCTCCATGAAGGAGAGCCCGCTTTGCTAAAACTTAGCAAAGCCAAATATAAGAAAAATCATTTAGCAAAGCAATACCCAGAATTACATTTTTAAAGATTTTAAATCCAATATAAACAAAATAAACCTATGGGTTGTGCCAGAGTCATTGGTTTAGTTATGCATTACCCATTTTAATCTCTGCTTCCACTGTGAATGAAACTCTTCAGTAATTAGCAAGAATCTAGCTCTGAGCCATTTTGTGATTAAATGTGCTTAAGATCAATACACCACCATGACTGATAGCAGTCATGCGAGATTAATCTCATTGCACAAAGTAATGCTCTCTCTTTAACCTGTCATGGAAAGTGAATACGATGTGAAAAAATAAGCTGAGAAACAACTCCAGGAGGAAGTCCATAGATTTCTTGACTGCATTAAATAGAATAACCAAAGGATTAACTTCTTAAGCACCATTGCTTCCTTTGTTATGGAGTCTGCCCTTGACTCCCTAGAAGGTTCTCCCATAAGGATCCTAGCTCAGTAACAGATTACCTGCCTTGTGCAAAAGAGATTCTAGGTATGAATCATTTCTCTGTGTCCCTTGGGTCAGTTTCCAGGTAGCATAACTGGGAAAGACCATTGCTTGAACCTAGACAACACACCATCTGCTAAGACCAATGGGCAACACACTTCTTGATAATCATTACTGACAGACTAAATGAGCTACTGGTTTGACTAAAAGAGATATTTCAGCTTCTGGCAAAAATCAGGGGAACATCATATGTGTGCATGTTAGAGTAAATGCCAGACATGTAATCAAAGTTGACAAAGTAATTCCTTGTATTTTAGTAGGCTTGTTCATTAACCTATGACCCCAAAATTCAGGAACAGCCCCCCTCCAAAACTGATGCCAAAGTCTTGTGCTGCAAATCCCACTTTTCCTGCCCTCCCAAACTGAGTAATCAACACACACCCAGGGAGGCCATGAGGACAAAACCAAAACCCAACCTCATCCAATTGACTCCAAACTGGTTCCAAAGTGGAGTGCTGGCTTTATGCCTTCGGGGTCAAAGGTTAATGAAGCTGTAGGAGACCAGTGGCAAACAGCAGAATTTTCCAACAATTACCAATTTATAAAGAACAAGTGTAGTAGAATGAAGCACAGGGAAGAGATTAGAAAAACATTACTAAATAGATAAATAAATAAATAAATAAAGGATTAATGAGAAAATCTGCATGAGGACTTGCAGAAGAAGGAAAATTCAAAGTGTTGGTTTGGGACCAGAGGGCCTGTTTAGGTGTCCACCAGTGAATATAATCAGATTTACAGGTACTTGTAACAGAGCCTTCTTAGTGGTTGCCCCACAACTATGGAATCTGATCTATTTCGATGTAGGCAGCCTCATCTTTCCCATCCTTTCATCAGGGTTTGAAGGCTTACATTTTTAGTCTGTGATCTTTACTAGCTAACTCAGTCTATAAATTGGGACTGGTATGCCAATGTCTGGCTGAATTTATTGTTATTGTTTTATCTCTGCTGGTTTTTAATATTGCTATAACATGTATATTAAAAATATTTAATTTCTATTTAAATAAGTTGTGAGCCACTTTGTAGAATATATTCTCAAAAAATCCCTTAAATAAATACCTGTACATAAATAGGAGAATGAGAAAAAGGTGAACATTTGAGAATGATAGAAGATTCACATAATGCAAAAACAAGAGAGCTAATCACACAGCAAAGCAGGGCAATTTATATTACTGTATATAATATTATGTATATTATAATGGACATTACATTAATGTCTTGATTTTGCTTACATATAATCTCCCTCTGTAACTATAATATGGAAAGATGTGAAGGAGAACCTAATGAACAGGAAATACGCTTTCAAATATTGCATTTATCTTGAGATGTTTCCTCATGTAGATGGAAAACGTTTGTGGAGTTTCTGAAGAAAGTCCAGGCTGGGATCAACCCTGCTCTGCTCGTCTGCAGAAGTAAGCTATGCAGTTGCTGTTATTCTGGTCATACCTAAATATTACAAGGTGGCAACAACATTTTACATTTCTAGAGAAGGCTGTTGAAATATATCATTTGTAGCAAGTGGAAGAACCCATCAGGCCCCTTTCAGAGGGGTTGGAGAAACTTTGGATCCAGTTGATCCAGAGCTCTGTTCTGTCCTGCCATCACAGCACCCTCATTTCAGGCACCTGTGCTTGATACTACCAGTAGGAAGACAGCTGGTGACAGGTTCTCAATCACCATGGTTTCATCAGAGCAGCAAGGTCCTCTGCAATGGTGGATGATCACTTCCACTATCTCCTAATACCCTCCTGCAGCAAAAATTAAAGTGTTAGGAAGATGAGGAGTACAATCCTAACAGCCAACAGTTTTCCTTGACTCGAGTTCAGATTCAATATATTAACAAAAATTAGCAATAGCTCTGCTAATCAGCTCTGAAGATGGAACATCTTCACTGAGAAGATAGTATGAATCTTGACAGTTTACTGCTCCTTCAAACCACAGAAGCTCACTTTGGAATTTAACATCACAGTCCAGAACTTGCCTCAGACAGAATTAACAAATTATTGGGGATTTCCTACACCTACATCACTTTCTGCAAGAATTACATGGTATAATGACTAAGGAAATTTCATTGGGCTTTCTTAGAGGAGTTCCAGTTAGGGTACCACTCCCTAAAATTATCAGTAATTAAATGGGCAAGTTATTTTCACTAAACTGAAGCACTTCAACATGCACCGAGGAGTGTACTTGGAATCCATGTACTTGGACTGTACTTGGAATCCACTTGGAATGTACCTGGGAAGTCTCACCCAAGGAGGTGAAAGGTTTGCTTGAGGTGAAAGAATCCAGATGAGTTGTTAGTAATATAATACATTCATGCTACTAACATAATTAACAAATGAAAAATACTAACTTAGAGTGAGTCATCCTTGATAAATACTTCAGAAAGAGAGGCTATCATGTGAGAACTATGAACATCCTGTAAACATAATAATTTCCTTGTTCCTGTGCATTACTTTGGGAGCAATCCAGAGAACATTTTGCCTATAAATAACATTTTAAATATTAACCTGGAATGGGACAAAGATCTATCTAGACCAGATTCATTTCCCAATACATTCAGCAAAGCTGTTCAGCAGGGAATGATGGTGACAACAATTCTCTCTCTACACCATCTGGCCATTCAAACTGCTTCTCAACATGAAGAATCCATATAGGTCTATCTTCCATTAGCTTGCACATCTGAATCTAAACTTAGGTATTAAAAAGTAGAAGACAATTTTCAGACCTTGTTCTGGAATTGCTGGGTACTTCATGTTGCACTCTTAGAAAGATGACAGAGGTGGTATTATAAAACACTTCCACAAGATCTGTGAAATGGGTAGTATAATACTGCTCCTCAAGGCACTACAATGCACCTGTTAAAACAATTATAATGTTGGGCATGTGATTTACAGAGTGCTAGCTAATTGTGGGTTTTTGGTTCTTTTTAAAGAAAATGGTGAAAGGAGTGATGGATGTGAGACATTGACTTAGGCAGTGAATTAATCTAATCATCTTTAGAAAGCTCTCTGGGATACTTAATATTCAGGAGGTGACTAAGCACGGAGTTGAGCCAATAGCCATCATTGCTACAGAGACTGATCAGCATGCAACAGTTGGGCTTGAACTTTAACCATCTGGCTGCAGGCAAACCAGCTGTCTTCTCAACTAGAAATGCTATTCATTCCTGGGAATTGATTCATCTTTCCCACGATTTAATTTTATGCCTCACAATCTGGCCTACCATCCATAACTTACTACATTGTCCAATCAGTGCAGATGAGAAATTACAGATCTTTGCTCAAAGATCAAGCACCACAGGGCTTTAAATATAAACTGAAGGTTACGGAACTGCGTACTACTAAACATTGTAAGTGAAAGATACAGATGTAGGTGAGGGTGACAGTTTAATAGGGAAAAAATGAACTATTCTCCTTAAGAAGTCACAACAATTTGCACTTGCAGAAGGCTGTTAGTTAAGGAACTGTGGCTGCATCGTACATGACATCTTATAGGGCAGGGATGGGAATTCTGTGGCCTTCCACATGTTATTGACTTGGCTAGTATCATCCCTGACCACTGACCATATTAGATGGGGTTGGTGAGAGTTGGAGTCCAACATTATATGGAAGTCTATAGGTTTTCCACTTTTATAATGATCTGTTTTCTTGTATGCCATCCTAGTTTGCTACCATCACCATCCCTCCATCCTGTTTTGAAAACCTACCAGAGTTGCCTCTCCTTTAGTGGTCCAGCTAAAGGACATTCCTAATTCAGATTTAGCTTCTTGACCTGGTCCAGGATATAGTATCTCCCATTGCTCAAGGCAAATTCACATCTTGGCTAGAAGGCCTGTATGCATTCCCTAAGCCCAGGCATGTGCTACTATTTACACACACACACACACACACACACACACACACACACACACACACTTCTTCCCTCTTAACTGCAATACACACCCTGCTGCCATGCCATATAGTCCAATATTGTATTATTTTATTGTTGTTAGCTGCCCTGAGCCCAGCTTCAGCTGGGGAGGGCAGGATATAAATAAAAATTTGTTATTATTATTATAAAGAGGTATAAGCAAGGGAAACGTAGATTTTCAAATATGACAGTGTTATTGGATCCCAGTGATGTGGGATGGAAAACCATCAATGGCTGCAACTGAGAGGAAAGATGACAAATAGAATTGTGTTCTACACTCTTTATTTCAGTTTGAGGCACGAGTCGGTTCACAAAGCACTGTGCAGGCACACACAAAACTCCATTGGTGAATAGTAAATGGAACCCCATATTGGCATAGGCCAATTTGCTATGGAGGAGAGCAGAGGATCTAAATCTTGACCCCTTCCTTGAGACCTGATAGTCTCAATTGGAAAATTGGTGATGATAAAGCCTACATGCATGGAGGGTTGGACCATGAACCTCCCACCCCCCACAACACCCATTTGCTTGCACTCATGGCTTTTTGGCTACCTAGTGCTATGCACACAAAATCTAGCTTCTTCTTTGCATGCATTTCCACGTTTGATTGCAACTGGAGTTTTGTCTGTGACTGCCACCTGTAAGTCCTATGCCAATTGTGCTACTTGCTGCTAGTCTGAGGGCCAGAGGTTGTTGCAGGTCAGATTTTGTAGGTACAAATGGCACATGACAGGTCAATGTAGTGCATTCTAGATGTCTTGGAATACAGCTCCCATCTCTGACAATCAGCCAGGCTGGCTGAGGCTGGTAGGCATCGTAGTCCAAAATATCTGGAGGTTGCATCTCATAGTATACCTGAAGGAGCATCTCCACCCCCATCGTTCTGCCCGGATGCTGAGGTCCAGCGCCGAGGGCCTTCTGGCGGTTCCCTCATTGCGAGAAGCAAAGCTACAGGGAACCAGGCAGAGGGCCTTCTCAGTAGTGGCGCCTGCCCTGTGGAACGCCCTCCCACCAGATGTCAAAGCGATAAATAACTACCTGACATTCAGAAGACATATTAAGGCAGCCCTGTTCAGGGAAGTTTTTAATCTGTGATATTTTAGTGTATTTTTGGTTTCTATGGAAGCCGCCCAGAGTGGCTGGGGAAACCCAGCCAGATGGGCGGGGTACAAATAATAAATTATTATTATTATTATTATTATTATTATTATTATTATTATTATTATTATTATTATAGAACAGGGGTCCCCAAACTAAGGTCCACAGGCCGGATAAGGCCCAATGGACTCGTCTATCTGGCCTGCGGCGACCGCCGCCAACCACTGCTGCTGCCTGCTCTTACCAACGCTGCGTGGCTGTCCACTTCTGGGTCGGAGGAGCACCGGAAATAGCTTGTGCTCCGGGGTGGAGGAGGCCCATGCACATGTGCACAAGCTATTTCCGGTGCTCCTCCGACCCGGAAGTGCACTGGAAATAGCATGTGTGCACGTGTATGGGCACGCGCTCCCCTGCCCTCCGGCCCACTGCGCAATTGGCGCTGGAGACACCAGCCCGAGACGCGGTAAGTTTGCTGACCCCTGTCATAGAACAAGAAGCAACTTAGTGTGCTTCAGCCACTAGAGAGCACAGTTTGCTCATTGAAGTCTGGTGATGATTACCGGTAATACGTTGCCCCAACATTTTTCTAGGAAGGTAACTCAAGAAAACCAAATCAAAGTTGAGCTTATCCAATCACATTAGTGTTAAGAGTTCACAGGACTAGTTTTCATGTCATATCTGAGTGTGGCCTGTTCCAAATAAATGGAAATCATACAACTTCAACTACTAATAAACAATAAAATACCTCACAATTGTTTTCATCTTAGGAGGAAACAAAGAGAAAAATGAAGATGACTCTCAGGTATTTTCAAAACTATATTGTTTCATTCACAAATTGTTGAGAAAGTCTGGTTTGTAAAATGGGACTGTGAAATTGTACTTGAAAGCTTTAATACTGCTTAGAACCTTGTCTAGCAAAACAACTCAGAAATTATTAATAGTAGTAGTAGTAGTAATTAAATCTGTATCACTCTTCTTTCCAAAGGAGTTTATCACATTCATCTGCTCCCATCCTGAATGCAACTATGTAAAGAGACCATTGTTGTCTGCCTTGTTTCTCTGAAGAGGGAAATGAGGTTGATAGCAATTTGCCCAGTACTGTCTAGGGCTACCTTCATATGACAATTTCCATGAGGTTTCTGCATTACAATGTAAAAGCCACTTCTTGAAAAATAATGGACTGTGGTGCATATTTAGTATTTATTCCCAAGTTATTTGATTCCAGGGGGAAAGAAATATGTTTGCTGCCCCTTTAACCAAGAAAATTGCAGGAGTAAAGCAATGAAATTTGGGGCAGCATACCGGCATAATAGGGACATGGGTGGCGCTGTGGTTTAAACCACTGTGCTGTTTGGACTTGCCGATTGGAAGGTTGGTAGTTTGAGGCCCCGTGACGGGATGAGCTCCTGTTGTTTGGTCTCAGCTCTTGCCAACCTAGCAGCTCAAAAGCATGCAGTGCAAGTAGGTACTGCTCCGGCAGGAAGGTAAACAGCATTTCCGTGCGCTGCTCTGGTTCGCCAGAAGCGGCTTAGTCATGCTGGCCACATGACTCAGGAAAACTGTCTGCAGACAAACCCCGGCTCCCTCAACCAGTAAAGCAAGATGAGCGCCACAACCCCAGAGTCGTTAGTGACTGGACTTAACTCTCAGGGGTCCCTTTATCTTTACCTTTACCGGCATAATGTTCCTTTCTGCTGTTTTCATGAGGGAACAGTGAGAGGAATATCAATGATGTTCAATGGCATTCATTGTTCTGTCACACCACACCTACTGAAATTTGGTATAACAAGCCAGTATTTAGGTCAAAAAGTCATGATTCCACAGCACAACAGGTAGTGCTGTGTGAAAGGAACATTATAAAATCTGACAGAACCACAGCATTATAATCAGGAAAACTAACAATATTCCCCACATCTGAATGCACTCTTAGAGAAAGATGGGAAATCTCATGGCCCTCCAGATATTTTTATTGGATTCTAACTCCCATAACCAGTGACTGGACCCTAATTTCCAAATCACACAAATGACTGTGTCATAGAAGCAAAACATAATGTAATCTCCCAATTTTTAACCAATAAATTGACCCAACTATTCTAGTGAGGATCTGAAGGAGCCAATACTTGAAACCGAATGTTATCCCCTCCTCCATCTTCATAGAAAGTTGACAAATACTAAACTTTTGAAAATTTGATGTAATTTGGACAAAGGACAAAGAGTGGTCCAACCGTTGTGCTGGCAAGACTTGGGAGCAAATGAAGGAGGTCACATACGACTCCATTGATGCTGAGGAACAAGATGCCTGGATAGACCGGTTCAGAAAACTGGAGAGGGCTCTTTATTTGTGTGATGTGAAAAACACAGGTAAGAATAGTTATGGTTGGAGAAGGGGCTGCTGCACTAAGGAGCTGGCTTTTGTATTTGGCTTGTATTTCATGTCAACCTCATATTTATCCATGAATGTCTGAAAGGAAGAAAATAGGCAGTAGCACATTATCGGCCTATAATTATGAGCATAGATGATCAACTCACTCCATGGTAGTATTTTGGTAGTATTTAGGATGACACAATAAATATTTTTGTTCCAAATTGCTTTTAATGAGGGGTCCAACAGCAGCCTGTTTTTAATCTTCAACTTTCGCGCTGGTCATGGGACCGAGACGGCTCTGGTTGCCCTAACAGATGATCTCCGCAGGCAGCTGGATCGAGGCGGGTCGGGGCTGCTGATTCTTCTAGACCTGTCAGCAGCTTTCGACATGGTCGATCACAAACTCCTGGACCACCGCCTTGCCGACGTGGGGATCCAGGGCACAGTCCTTCAATGGCTGCGCTCGTTTCTCTCTGGTCGGGGACAGAGGGTGGTGCTTGGGGGGGAATTGTCATCGCGCCACTCCTTGGTGTGTGGAGTGCCTCAGGGTGCGATTCTCTCCCTGATGCTTTTTAACATCTTTATGTGCCCCCTCGCCCAGCTTGTCCGGAGTTTTGGGCTGGGTTGCCATCAGTATACCGATGACACCCAACTCTATCTGTTGATGGATGGCCATCCTGACTCGGCCCCAGACACTGACGAGATGTCTGGAAGCTGTGGCTGGATGGTTACGTGGGAGCCGGTTAAAGTTAAATCCTACGAAGACAGAGGTCCTCTGGCTGGGACGGGACGATATGGGATTGAGGGGGCAACTCCCATCTCTTGCGGGGGTGCAATTAGTGCCAGCACTGTCCGTTAAGAGTTTGGGTGTAATCTTCGATACCTCCCTCTCTATGGAGGTGTAGATTACAGCTATAACAAAGGCGGCATTTTTTCATCTCCGCCAAGCTAAGCAGTTGGCTCCTTATCTCTCTCGCCCTGACCTAGCCACTGTGATCCATGCGACGGTCACCTCCAGACTGGATTATTGTAACTCGCTCTACATGGGGCTGCCCTTGAGACTGACCCAGAAACTCCAGCGGGTGCAGAATGCCGCGGCGAGACTCCTTATGGGGTCTTCGCTGTGAGATCACATTCGCCCGGTGCTATACCAGCTGCACTGGCTCCCGGTGGAGTACAGGATCAGGTTTAAGGTGCTGGTTTTAACCTTTAAAGCCCTATACGGCCTAGGACGCTCGTACCTACGGGACCGCCTCTCCTGGTATGTCCCACAGAGGAACCTACGGTCTGCAAATAAAAACATCCTGAAGGTCCCAGGCCACAGAGAGGTTAGCCTGGCCTCAACTAGAGCCAGGGCTTTCTCGGCTGCGGCTCCAATCTGGTGGAATGCTCTGTCACAAGAGACTAGGGCCCTGCGGGACCTGACATCTTTCTGCAGGGCCTGCAAGACAGAGCTGTTCCACCAGGCCTTCGGTCAGGGCGCAGCCTGACCCCCTCCTCTGGCAATCTGCACAGAATTTTGCTTAACGGTTGCCATCAATTTGATTTTAATTAATTTTTATAATGAAATGTTTTTAGAATGTTGGATTATTTGATTGTTGTTAGCTGCCCTGAGCCCAGCTTCAGCTGGGGAGGGCGGGATATAAATAAAATTTATTATTTATTATTTATTATTAACTGGCTGTGATGTAAAGAATTGAAATGTAGCACAAGGGTAGCCATGTGATGCCCTCCAGATGTTGTTGGGACTAAAACTGTCCATTGGCCATGTTGGCTGGGGCTGATGGGAGCTTTAGTCCAACATAAGGAGCGCACCACATTGGCTACCCCTGTGCTTTGATATTATGTGTGAACAGACCACCAGAGTTGCATTTGCTCAACAGTCAAGTCTGATTTTGTCC